>NC_030853.1:11479933-11553032 GCF_000208745.1 Theobroma cacao | reverse complement strand
TTTAAGTGGGCTGACTTTTTTTTTAAAATAATATTATATCATAAAAATGCCACGTGTCACTTTCCCATTGGCCCGTTTTTAAAATTTCATCCATTTATTTCCAAATTTTCACCATACAGTTGTCCCATATATCCATAGCTTAGATAAAATTTTCAGACTTATCCAAAGTCTCGGTGGAGTAATTTTTGAAATTTACACTTTTGCCCCTATAAAAGTGAAAAATTACATTTTTGCCCAAAAATTTGAAAAATTGCCCATAGACATATTTTTCATCCCTTATACTCATACCATTCTCCAAGTTGTCAAATTTGATATAAATTCTCTCAAAATCTCAAATTTGTCCGAGGGTGACAAAATTAAGATTTTGCCCCTACACTCCAAAAATACCAGAATTAAACTTTTTCACTTCCTATCATTAAATTATACTCCAAATAGTTTATCTTGGTCAAAAATTTCACTCCATGATCAAATTATTATCTTAGGTGGCAAAATGACGATTTTTCCCTTAAACATCAAAATTTTCAATTTTACCCCTAATGAACCCTCGAACTCCGAACAATCATTTTTAGTCATTCCTTGACTATAAAATATTAAATTTCATCCTACGATTCCTATTTGAACTAGTTCGAGGTTAAATCTATTCAAGTGTACTGTTAGGTACAATACCAGGTTTCGTCTATTCTTAGGGACTTTCCTAGCATAATAACATGCTACTCAGTGCATGTGTGTTATGACATGTATTTATAGGGTCGGGTTTTACATGGGGTCCCCAGGAATCAATCGTAAGAGATAGGAAAAGATTCTAGGGCATTGAAAAATAATACTCCAACTAAAGGAAAATACCATGAAACCATTCAAGGGGCTACTGAAAATGACTAGCTTATAACGGTTTGAAAAAACAAACTGAGGAAGAAAGCCAAGCCTATGTTAGCTAACTTAGTTTCTGTGTTGAATGTTGACAAAGATGAGGAATCTTCGGTGCAATTTTTGGACAAGATAAATAACCATATAGAAGGACACCAGTGGTCGGATAGGAAAATAATGGCTACTGCTGACAGCAGTGATGGCTGTGTGAATATCCCATGATCTGAGCCAGGTATTTGTGCTTTTAATATGGAAAATGACTTTATTCCCTCATGTGCAGATGTAAGAAATGACTTGGAGCACGTCAAAAGGCTATCCGTCCACGTGAACCCGAGAGCCATGCACTGCCATGCAGAACCCGATTTGGCCACCCATCCGTGCGTCCATAGAAGGAGGAAATCGGATAGCTCTCTTTGCTCCTCTAATAATTGGAATTTTGAGAATGCAACAGATCACCTGGAGGTAATAGATGGAACTGAAGGAAAAGGTTCCATCTTCATGAACCCTTCACGTCAAA
Source organism: Theobroma cacao (assembly GCF_000208745.1). Classification (NCBI taxonomy): domain Eukaryota; kingdom Viridiplantae; phylum Streptophyta; class Magnoliopsida; order Malvales; family Malvaceae; genus Theobroma; species Theobroma cacao. The sequence continues at coordinate 11,551,651 of NC_030853.1, read as the reverse complement.
CTTACCCATGATTAGCTGTTTAATTTGGAATTTGAGAGGAGTGGCAATTGCTGCCATTCAACGACGTTTGAAAACATTAAAAATGATGCACAATATTAAACTGTTGGTAATCTTGGAACCTATGGTAAATATAAGTAAAGTTGAATATGTTAGAAGGAGACTTAGTTTTGACAAGGTAGTTAGTAATTGTTCACATAAAATATGGGTTTTTTCTTCTATAGAAGTTTGCTGTGAAGTGCTACTAGATCATATTCAATGCCTGCATGTGAAATTATCTTTGCCTTGGCTACCTCACCCTTTATTTACTTCTTTTATTTATGCTAAGTGCACTAGATAGGAGAGAATGGAGCTGTGGAATAGTCTGCGGTTATTGTCTTTGGATATGTAGGGACCATGGATGGTGGGTGGTGATTTTAATTCCATTGTGAGCGTTGCTGAAAGGTTGAATGGTGCCGCTCCTCATGGTAGGTTAATGGAGGACTTTGCTGCTATGTTACTTGATTATGCGTTACTTGATGTGGGTTTTGAAGGGAATAATTTTACCTAGACCAACAATCATATGTTCCAAAGACTAGATAGGGTGGTTTACAACCCGGAATGGGCGAAATGCTTTTCTCGTACTCGAGTGCAGCATTTGAATCGTGATGGGTCCAATCACTGCCCTTTTTTAATTTCCTGTTCTACTACACGGCCAAAGGGTCCATCTACGTTTCGCTTCCTACATGCTTGGACAAAACACCATGATTTTCTGCCTTTTGTTGAAAGAAGTTGGCAAACCCCTTTACAAGGTTCAGGTTTAATGGCTTTTTGGTTCAAACAACAGTGGTTGAAATGGGATTTAAAGTGGTGGAATAAGCAGATTTTTGGAGACATTTTTGAAAAGCTAAAATTGGCAGAAGTAGAGGCAGAAATGAGAGAAATAATTTTTCAACAGGATTCATCATCACTGAATAAAAATCTCATGCACAAAGCTTATGCTAAACTTAACCGTCAATTAAGTATTGAGGAGATTTTTTGGCAACAAAAATCTGGAGTGAAATGGTTGGTTGAAGGGGAGCATAATACTAAATTCTTTCATATGAGGATGCGAAAAAAGAGAGCGAGAAGTAATATATTCCGGCTCTAAGACTTCGATGGAAATGTATTTGAAAACCCACACTTAATGCAACATTCTGCCAATTATTTTTTCCAAAATCTGTTGAAGGCAGAACCTTGCGATATTTCCAAGTTCGACTCATTTCTCATTCCTCAAATGATCTCCATCACTGATAATGAGTTCTTGTGTGCAGTTCCATCTCTCCAAGAAGCCAAGATGCAGTCTTTAGTATTAATAAGGACAATGTTGCTGGCCCAGATGGTTTTTCGTCATTATTTTATTAGCATTGTTGGGATGTAATCAAGCAAGATTTTCTTGATGTAGTGCTGGATTTTTTCAACAGTCCTTCCTTTCCACGTGGTGTTACTTCAACTGTTGGAGTAGGATCTTAGTGAATTAATGTGATTGTGTAAAGCATGGATTTCAAAAATTTCTTTAACAAAGGAAGCAAGCAATCCAATTACACAAGCGAAAACACACATTATTATTATTGCAAGTAATATAATCACATCCAAAAAAAATAAAATAAGAATCTATTAAGTAAGAAAATCATACCTTTATTTTGAGATTCTTATTTTCTGACAATACCACACCAATGAATGATTTCTCGACCAAATAAGTTTACCACTTATTATTCAAGAATACTTTCAACTTGAACCTTGAGTGGATAAGGTGTGGAATGCAAGGCCACAAGATGGCAACTAAGTTTATTCTCTTTTCTTTGGAAAAGCTTGGAGGAGGAGAAGAGAAGAGATGGCTGAAACTTTTTTAAGAAAAAGTACATTCTCTTCTTTTCTTCTAATCTCTTCTCTTTTTATTAAAACTCTTGCTTCAAAGGTTTAATCAAAATGAAACACCTTTGAATCAATCTTGACCATCCATTCAGAGTTATGGAAGCATCAAACATGCTCCATAATTATCAAAATTTAAATTAAAGAATAAATAATTTAATTCTTTAATTATCATTTAGAGTTCTTGATAAAATAAAACTCTTTATTGAGTAATGACTCTTATTTTATTATTATCCATCTTTTTTTAAAAAGAATTAATAATAAATAAAAGAGTAATAGTCAAACATGGAGTCTCTTTTTATCAACATGGATGTCTAGATTCATTTTGCAAGAATCCTCCTAAAATTATCTTAATCTAAGACAACTCTTGTCTGTAATTAAGACAAAAAAATATTTTATCTTGCCTAAATTGAGACAAATATGTTTTCTTGACTAAATTAAGAAAAAAAATATTTTTCTTGTCTTAAATTAAGGCAAACATATTTTCTTGTCTAAATTAAGACCAAACATGTTTTCTTGTCTAAATTAAGACCAAACATTTTTTCTTGTCTAAATTAAGACAAACATGTCAAAGCTGCCAAATTTGTACACAATTTAATTAAACAAATTAAAACATGCATTCCAACTTAAACAAGTTGAATTCTACGAAGCTAAGTGGGGAATCTATTTGGACATAGATATTCCAAGCTCCAATAAACTTAGAATTATTCTTAATTTCATTAAAAATAATTCAAGCTTATTAACCATGAAATCACTCCACTATAGATTCATGGTTGCACTCTTGGATTAACTATAATTACAAGAAATAATTCAATATTTGATATTAATTATTAGTTGTCCAATTGCAAGCCTTATATTGTGAACCCTCATAACCATTCAATGACAAAAGGTGAAATTATCGTTTTACCCTCTATGTCAATTTTGTCCCCTAGTATCAAATTTCATCCAATTAGTGATTCAATACTCTAGATCTAATCTTTTGAGTATCCAGATGTGATGAGTAGCTAATTTATCAATCCACTGAGCTTAGATTAATCACCAATCTTCTTGAAATCACTAGAAGTGATGTTAATGCTATGAACTCTATTATCTGGATATATGTTCCCAGATGTTCATCTTAATTATAATCCCAAAATACGGAGTCTAGATCGACGCTTTATGATGATCATGCTCATGATAAATCAAAGCTTATAAGGAGATTAAACATGAGTCCACTATCCATCAGGATTTCGGTTCTACTATAAGCAAATGCATAAGTGCGAGATCAAGATTTAGGTAACTATAAAACTTAAATTTGATTCTCACATGATTCCAGTTCATGTTATAGTGTCATTACTCGAAGTCAACCATTTCGATGATTTGAACTCATCATTCCCTTGAAATGAATCACATTCGTTTCGTTAGAAGTAATCTGGACATTACAGCCTTAACATAATAAAGTGACCAGCTTTGTTATATGGCTGTGAACAATTTTTAGATTCAATTAAAATACATGTCTCCTATGTATGACTCTTCATACAAATGTATTTTAATATCTCAATAGAATCTTGGTACCTTAATAACTAGATAATGAATGCTTACTAAAACAAAGTCTTCGTCTTACCATCAAAATGTACTTTCATTACAAATAAATTCAATGAATTTAAACATGAGAATATACTTGCTTTCCAGGGCACCATATTCTCAAAATTCCTAACATCAACAACCTTAGTTCTACTACCGAAAAAGCCAAATGCCTATCAATGGAGTGATTTTCATCCCATTAGTTTATGTACTATTTTAAATAAGATAGTAACTAAACTTTTGGGGAATCGACTGGCCAAAATTCTCCCATCCATCATTTCAGAAAATCAGAGTGGTTTCGTCAATGGGCGGTTTATAAGTGACAATATCTTGCTTGCACAAGAACTTATAGGCAGGATTGATGCTAAATCATGGGGAGGTAATGTGGTCTTAAAATTGGATATGGCCAAGGCATATGATCATTTGAATTGGGACTTTCTTTACTTAATGATGGAGTATTTTGGTTTTAATGCACATTGGATAAGTATGATTAAGGCATGCATTTCTAACTGTTGGTTCTCCTTACTTATTAATGGTAATCTGGTGGGTTATTTCAAGTCCGAGAAGGGGCTAAGGCAAGGTGATTCTATTTCCCCTTTTCAATTTATTTTGGCTGCAAATTATCTATCCAGGGGACTTAATCATTTATTCAGTTGATATAATTCATTGCATTATTTATTGGGATGCTTGATGCCCATTACTCACCTTGCTTTTGTTGATAATATTATGATTTTCACTAATGGATGTCGTTCAGCCTTACAGAAAGTTTTGAGTTTCTTACAGAATATGAACAGGTATCTGGGCAGCAGATTAATCATCAGAAAAGCTGCTTTATCATAGCTAATAGTTGTCCACTCTCTAGGAGGCAAATCATATCTCATACGACTGGTTTTTTAGCATAAAACACTCCCTGTTACTTATCTTGGAGCTCCTCTATACAAAGGATCGAAAAAGGTAATTCTTTTTTATTCTTTAATTACTAAGATTCAAGATCGTATTTCAGGTTGGGAGAATAAGGTTCTATCATCAGGAGGTCGTATCACATTACTTAGAAGCATTCTTTCTTCGCTTCCGATGTATTTACTGCAAGTCCTCAAACCACCGGCGATAGTGATTGAGAAAATAGAGCGGCTTTTCAATAGCTTCCTATGGGGTGATTCTATTGAGAGTAAGAAAATGCATTGGGCAGCTTGGTCTAAAACAACTTTTCCATGTTCTGAAGGGGAACTTAATATCCAAAATCTGAATGATGTATGTGAGGCTTTTCCATTAAAATTGTGGTGGAGATTCCAAACAGGTAATAGCCTATGGACACAGTTTTTGAGAATAAAATACTGTAAGGGCGGAATACCTCACTATGTACAATCGAAGTTACATGACTCTCAAGCGTGGAAACGGATGGTCGGTGGTCAAACTGTGACATTGCAGAACATTTGATGGAGGTTAGGAAAAATGGAGCTTTTTTTCTGGCACGATTGTTGGATGGGAGACCACCCTTGGTAACATTTTTCCCTTTATTCCAGAATGATATGTCCTATGTTAATAAATTTTATATGGGTGATACTTGGGACGTGGATAAATTGAAATTATACCTACCTATGAATTTAGTGCTAGGAACGGCATGATTAGAGCATTAACGCAGTGGAAAAAAAATTGAAATAAAATAAAACCCATGCCTCCTACCTTTGGATCACCTTGGTTGTTTAATGCAAAGTTAAGCACCAAATAAAATAAGAATTTTACCTTTCCAAATGATATCATAATCAAATAGATTCCTTTTGGTGACAAAGCCGTGAACACCTTTCGTGTGAAAGAATCCCAGCCATTCAATCACTTGGCCTCCAATGATGCACACACGATTGCAACAAATCCTTCTTAAGGAGAGAGCTTTATGCCATAGGCTTGTGCTAGCAAGTGGACAACGATTTGTCCTCTTTTCTTCTTTGATTTCTAGCAAAGAATCAAAGGAGAAGTTTTTCAAAAGAAAATAAACGTCTTAAGAGTGGTAGCACTCAAGAGAAAAATCCTTCTCCTCTAAAAAAAAAGTGGCTATAATGTGATATTTATATCTAGGTTTAAGTTATTAAAATTTGCAAAATAAGTCCTTAATATTATAACAATTATAATATTTAACCAATACCTAATTAAACTCTTTTAATTAGGTACTTAATAGTTAAAACCTAGAATTTGATTCAAATCTAACTTAAATCATCACACTCTCAATTTAATCCAAATTGCAACCTTTGTGTATGACCCATTAGGTTCCTAACATGTTGGCAATGAAATTGAATTATAATATTATTAATTAATTAATTTAAATAAATCATATTCAATTTTAAATTAACTAATTCAATTACATAGACCATGATTGGCATCTAGCAATGCATTATGGCCACCCAATTGTTAGGAGAGTCAAAGGATTCTTTGACAACCTTTCAGTGTACAGTTTGTTAGTGTAATTCATTCCCTCATCATAAATCTCAAAGATGATAAGAGCTTGGTGCAGAGCCTACTCTTATTGATCTCCATATTTGTTCTTGCAATTAGATCATTAGCTTTATGAAGATTTATGAAACTCATTTCATAATCTCTTAATCACCTTGGCTAAGGATTTGATTAAGCTAATATCAACCAAGAACTAATAAGATATTTCCCCTTGAATCACTTGGGGTGATGATTCCTATCTTGACCACTCATTTGCCTTCACATGCTTCATGCTATACCCAAAAGCATCCTGTTTTGGCATCCTTGGTTAGGCACCCAAAGGGATGAAATCAAAGCATAGCACTCCACACATAAGACAACCTGGTGTCTCAAGTCTGAGAGTATTTACACAACTGACACATGAGAAGTATTGCATAGACACTTGAGTGAAATACCAAATGCACTTCTCATGGTGGGTCACGTTTAGTGAACTCGCTCTCTCATGGTAAGCACCCACATGCTAGTTCCAAGTATCTCTATGCTTCAACCTATGAGAACGATTGCTTACTTCACAAGTAAGGAACATAACATGTGCCAATCCTTGAGCATTATTGATGCTCTATCTCAATAATACAATGATCAGGAACTTTTAAGAACAATGCTTTAATGCATAAAGATCTCATAATTGTATCCCAATACAATTCCTTTGCAAGGCATATATAATTCCATCAGCTTTATCTATATAAGTACAAAAAGTAATTAAATCACAAACTTATGGATAAAGAACTACCTCAATGTTATTATGAATAACAAAATATCATACATGAATATCTCAAAATTGCAATTCCCATACAACCACAGATTGGCTTGTAGGGCTTATACTAACATTTAGTTGATGAGATTTTACAGATTCCATTCGATAGATCACAGGAGGATGTTGCTTACTGGGCTCTTACTTCGAATGGAAAATTCTCTACCTGGAGTGCTTGGGAGGCAGTAAGGCAGCGTAAATCTCCTAATGTGGTGGGATCCTTAATTTGCCGTAGAAGCATTCCACTATCTATTTCTTTTTTCCTATGGAGAGCATTAAACAATTGGATCCTGGTTGAACTTCGAATAAAGAAAAATGTTTTCATTTAGCTTCTAGATGCGTATGATGTAATTTTGAGGAATCATTAATTCATGTTCTTTGGGATAATTCGGTAGTGAAACAAGTTTGGAATTTTTTTACAAAATTTTTTCAAATCTATGTTTCGACTCCTCAACATATTTCTCAGATTATATGGGCACAGTATTATTCTGGTGATTATGTAAAAAAGGGTCATATCCGCATCTTAATTCCCTTATTCACATGCTGGTTTTTATGGTTGGAAAGAAATGATGTTAAGCACAGGCATTTGGGCATGTATTCGGATAGAGTGGTGTTGAAGACAATGAAATTGTTAAGGCAGTTACATGACGGTTCCCTTTTGAAACAATGGCAGTGGAAAGGAGACAAAGACATAGTAGCTATGTGGGGTTTCCTGTTTCCCCCTAAACATGGTACAACTCCCCAAATTATTCATTGGGTAAAACCATTTACAGGTGAATATAAATTGAATGTAGATGGTAGTTCCCGGAATCGTCAAAGTGTAACAAGTGGGGGATTGCTCCGAGATCATACAGGTAAGCTTGTCCTTGGTTTCTTAGAGAATATAGGTTGTTGTAATTCTTTAAAGTAGAGCTATGTGCATTGCTCCGAGGATTACTCCTGTGTAAAGAACGGCATATTGAGAGGCTGTGGATAGAAATGGATGCATTAGTGGTGATTCAAATGATCCAACAATATCAGAAAGGGTCCCACGATATACGATATTTGTTGGTGTCCATTAGAAAGTGCCTAAGTAGTATTTCTTATAGAATCTCGCACATTTTTTCGAGAATGTAACCAAGCTACAAATTTCTTGTCAAACCAAAGATACACACATCAGAATTTGTGTAATTACTGAAGCACAAGGTGAACTACATGGTATGCTTAAGCTAGATAGACTGAATTTACCTTATGTTTGATTTAGATAGTTGTAAAGGAGTAGTACTCCTTATTTATTTTTCTTGTTATTTTAATTCCTTATTTCTTTATAATAGTGGGAGATCTCTATTTTACTGTAGCATCACTAGTTATGTATGTAAATTAGATTTCCCTACTTTTAGTATTTTTTCGATTCTGTCATATGCTCATGTAATTCTAGAGGTAAGGTTTCGGTCCCCTCCCCTTTGTACTTAACTTTTCGATTATTAATAAAATAATTACAAGGTAGCTGGGCCCTGCTAGAACTTTCAACATAAAAAAAGTATTTTTTAGAAATACATTTGTGTTGGGATGAAGCCTTTAAATGATTTTGCTTAGTTTTTCATTAAATTATGGATGGGAACAAGCCCTTGATAAAATGTTTTGATGTTGTGAAAATGTGAAATGTGTAAAAGAATGAATCCATGTGCTCCTATATTATGTTGGTATGTATATATATGAATATATGTTGTGCATTAATGAATAATGTTGTGTGATAATGATGACTCAGCTATGTGCGATGTGGGAGTGCACATGAGCTGATGATGACTCGGCTATGTGTTAGTAGGGAGTGTGCATAAGCCGATGATGACCAGGCTATGTGTGAGTAGGGAGTGCGCATAAGCCAATGATGACCCGATTATGTGCGTGTAGGGAGTGCACATGATGATGAATGAAGTGGGGTGGTGTACGTGTTTACATATGTTTATATATGTATATGTGATAGAAAGTTTATGATTATAATACGTGATTGAAATAAATAATGAGAAACTTGATTATTGTTAATGTGTTCACTTTGATGTGCAATATGGTAGGAATGGATTTTGTGGCATGTGAAAATCCTTTAATTGTCATCTGCCCTAAATCTCGCTGCAGCGAGAATGAAACTCTTGGGTGGTGGGGGCACAAACCAACCCTGTTTCTCACTATAAAGAAAAGAATTCTCACTGCAGTGAGGAATTTCGCTACAGCAAAAATGAATTCTCGCTGCAGCGAGAAACTCTCGGGTAGTTCCAAATTCCTAGTGCAGTGCTTCCACTTTGAAAACAATTCTGACCATCTTAAAGTCAGAACTGGGCAAAGTGGTAAAGATCAAAGTTGTTTCTCAGCCTTTTATCTTTCTAATGGTTTAAAAATCAGGTCAATTGGACTTCTGTAGTGGGAGATATGATGAAAAAAAGAAACATATGCAAATTGAGATTATTTCTCGTTGCAGCGAGAAACTTGCTACCTTTCTTGATTTTGACATATTTTTCACTCATTTAACTACATGGATTGATCATGGGTTTTTGCAACACTATGAGTTTATTAATCAAAGTTTTAAATGAGGGGTTTTTAGTAAGAAATTAAATCAATTGCATTGTTTTTGAAACAAATGCATCATGATTTCCAAGTTCTCCTTATCGATTGCTTGTTCCCTTCTTATGTTCACTCACTGAGTTTTATATTCACATTTTTAAACTTCATGTTTTCAGATTTAGAGGCAATTGGGACCTAGATTGGGTGTCCACATATGCTCATCTTCTTGGTAGGTACTATGGCATCTTAGTAGCAATACCTTCACTTAAAGTCACTCCACTGACGATTGAGAGTCTTTGTCCGTGTACACTAATGTAATGTAAACTACTAGGAGTCATGTTATAAATGAGGTATGTATATGTTGGCTTGATGATGATGATGCCCTTATAAGACGGTAATGAATGACAGTACTTTGAGATATTACTAATATGAATATTTGATTGCTATAAAATATTACTAAAACATACATCGTTGAGAATTACAACACATGGTTTTAAAGATGGATGGAATGAGGCACAAGATCTCATACAAAGGCTTGCTTGGGCTTAGTGGGCTATGCCCATTGGGCCCATGCATCGGTCATGGCTCGAGATTTGGGTGTGACACAACCAAACAAACTAGCAAGCAAAACAGAATGTTTCTCGCTGCAGTGAGAAGCTTCAGCAAATTTCTCGCTGCAGCGTGAATCAGGCCAGTGTAACCTTGCAAACTCGAGAGTTTCTCGCTGTAGCGAGAAACAAAGCAATTTAGTTAAAGGGGTCTTGTTACATCAAAAAGTCATTTTCTTGCTGAGTTGAAAGTAATTTGGGAGCTATTAACAATGCCAACATGCAACACAATCACAAATATTTTCATAACTTTCTACAACACACATATATATATACATACATCATCATGCATACCATCCAGCCACACTCATCTCAATGTAATAGCATCATCATGTGTGTACTCCCTACTCACACACTTCCACATCATCATGTGTGCACTCCCTACTCGCACACTCTAACATCATCATGTGTGCAATCCCTACTCGTATACTTCAACATCATCACACACCATTATTCATCAATGCACAACATATATTCATATATATACATACCAACATAATATAGGAGCACATGGATTCATCCTTTTACACATTTCACATTTTCACAATATCAAAACATTTTATCAAGGGCTTGTTCCCCTACACACATTTTTTTTTAAAAAAGGTTGGATAAAATCATTCAAATGTTTCATCCAAATGCATTTACATTTCCCAAAGAAATTTTGAAATGCAAGTTCACTCACTGGTATTTGTTAAATCTTTACTCAACTCCAACTTCCTCTAATGGTCCAAATGGTGCTGTGGGGCTTCGTTGGAACCTATCATCACATTAGCATCGCAATTAACTTAATTCAGATAACTATAAATTCTAAAAGCTATCTCTTAACTAACTTTCAATTGCCATTAAGTGGCTATCTATTTTCACTATCTTAATCACTCTAAAATGAATGAACAACCTCAACTATAAATCACTCACAAGTTTAATCACTAGCCATTCTCAACACAAAAAAATCAACTCTAATTCACTGCTCACCTTGGTAGCTTTGTAATTGAAATTCTTTCCAAAAATTTTTAAGCTATTATAGAAGCTCCCTCCTTCTCTCTCTAAAACACCTACCTAGTGAGAGGAAGTATGAAAGTAAGACTTTCCAAGGGTTTTAAAGTGAGAGAGTGAAAGAGTACAAAAGGTTTTATGAAAGGGTGCACAAAAGCATGAAAATTGGAGCTAGCTTGAAAGAAGTTATGGAGGTTTTAAAACAAGCTTCCATGGAGGATGAAAGAAACGTAAGATGGGAGGAAGAAGAAGAAGAAGCTGCTGGAGAAATAAAGAAGCTACTGGAAAAAAGATATTTATAGCCAAAGCTTATCCAATCTCTACTGAAATTACGAAAATGCCCTTAACAAGTTGGCTTGTTCTCCTCCAATCCTTGGTGTAATCATTTTACTCTTTTGACGCTGAGACAAAGTCTATAATAGTCTAGAAATACTCGGGTTCATGAAAACTTAAAAATTTCGACCTGAGATGAAAAATGACCATTTTGCCCTTACCTTGAAAATCATCAGTATTTCTATTTCTTTCATCATTTTATCCTTATTTTCATCATTCATTTATGCCTTAGGCCTACTTAGGCTTTAATAATGTTTGAAAGCAAACTTCTAGGGGCTCATTAAAGAAATGACAAAATTACCCCTAGCTCGTGTTATCGAGTCTACACCTAGTTACGGGCCTATAGGGGTTGAGGTCTCACAATTTTATCATTTTATTTGGGCTAAGTAACTCATTGCAATATGTGATGCGTGAATAATTTGTTTTTCAAAGTGTGTAAACATTTCATAATCGAAAAGATGGTTGCCTGCGATAGAAAGGACAAAACATTAAGTTTGGAATATAAAACATTCTCAGCCATCAAAAGAGACACATTAAGAAGTTGAAAGGTTGAAGACAGTCCAATGTAAGAATTAAGCTAGAGTCAGTTAATATAAGAAGTTGAAAGGTTGAATTTCATTCTTTTCGTCATGGGTTTTGTGTTCTCTCTTTTTTTTCCATTCAGCAATATGAAGAAAATTTTTAGCAATATTCAGTCTCTTCCAATCGAGGTATTGGCAAAAATTCTAACACATATGGCATCCAATTTCATTAGAGATTTAGCCAATGCGACACTAACCTTCAAAGCTTTTTTTGAAGAGTCAAAGGATAAACACATCATTGAGAATGCTTAAATCGAGAATACAAGCCTAGTCCTATGGTCTAACAGTGAGAAAATGTTTCAAACAAAGCGCAAGAATGCAAAAAATGCATCTGCATTATACAGGAAAGGTATGCTCAATTATTTTAGTAAGAGTAAAGTAAAGTCGGGCTTAAGTTACTTGAAGGAAGCAATCGAGAAAGGTCACATCAAGTTGAAATATGTATATTGACTTATTTTGATTTGTTCGAGTGGAGAGCATTAAAATAAAAGGTTTTATATTCTGTCTTTTTTTTATCACACCTGCTCAAACAGCATAAATAAGCTAAGGAGATGTTGAGTATGATGTGGGATCATATGAGTTTGGGAGGTCCATAAGAATCTGTCCCTAATGCAACAGTCATCTACAACTGTGATGCTAGATTGAGTTCAAATGTCTAGTCTTGTTAGGAACTGTCACAGCCCATATCTTGAGCCATGACCAGCGCATGGGCCCAATGGGCATAGCCCACCAAGCCCAAGCAAGCCTCTTTATGTGGTCCTGTTCATTATTCTATCAATCATACATTATCATTTCTAAAGCCATGATTCGTAATTCTCAACTATGACTACTTCAGTAATATGCCATGGCAACTAAATACATATATTTGTTTACAAAATAATTCTTAACAATTCACATCTAGTATACATGTACACATGCAAAAGACCCTTGACTACTAGCGGAGTGACTTTGGGTATGGGTACTACTACTGAATGTCGTGGAACCTACCAAAAGGTGAATATAAGTGGACACCTCAATCTAGGTGCCAACTGCCTCCAAATTTGAAAACATGAGGTTGAAAAAAGTGAGTATAAACTTAGTGAGTGAACATAAGAAGGGAACAAGCAAACGATACAGGAAGTTTTAGAAAACATGATGCACTTATGTTAAAAACAATGCAATTAGCTTAATTTCTTGTTAAAACCCCTCAATTCACCCTTGATTATTTAATCCCTTAGTGTTGAAGGATCCATAATCAACAATAAAGTTAAAGAGTGAGAATTGCAGTAGATTTCCAAATAAGACAAAGAGTTTCTCGCTACGACGAGAATCAAATTTGGCTGCGGCAAGAACAGTGACTCCTCAAGGTAGAAAGTTTCTCAGAACGGTGAAAATCAACTTCGCTGGGACAAGAACAGTAACTTCTAAGACAAAAAGTTTCTCGCCATGGCGAAAATCAATTTGGCTGCGGCGAGAACAGTAACTCCTAAGGCATAAAGTTTCTCACTATGGCAAAAATCAATTTGGCTACGGCAAAAATGATGTTCTTTGTAATGCCTTTATTTAGATTCAATTTATATATATTGGCTCACCCTTAAAGCAGTTTGTATATCAAAAACAAACCTGATGCTATGGTTAAACATGTATACAAGAATTCATATGAATATATATATATATATATCTACTTTATATATTGTAACGACCGCTCTTCGACCGTTACCGACGTTCGAGACCTTTGAGAGAACCCACCAAGTCCAAAACAAGCCTTATTAGAGATCTTCGATAATTTACTATACTCGTTCACCAATCCATGTTATTGCTTTAAACAATATACTCTCGGGACATGGTTTGAACAATAGGCATAACAAATCATTTTGACCTTTAATCCATGTGATCATATGTAAATACATCATAGTCTAGAATCTCCAATTAAACATTTATAATGAGATCAGTACTCATTTACAAAAGAAAACAAAGTACAATGACTCGACTTCTAGCAGCAGAGTGACTTGGAATGAAATGCTATGAGATGTCTTTACCTATTTGCGATGGACGATAAGTGTTGATGATTGCATGCCAGGCCGATCACTATCTACAAAAAGGAAATAAGGGGGTGAGTCTCACAGACTTAGTGATCATTGGCTCCGTGAGCAGGGAGAAAATGGAAACCAAGCAATAAGCATATCATTTGAATGATAAAACCAGAATATATAATGCAAATCTTATAAACCAAACCACAAGGAGGATATTTGTGCCTTGTAAAAGTAATATCGTAAAATCATAATACAGTGCTTTCTTCGGCAAAACAATGTCGAAAATAAATGTAATAGAAAGAGTTTCAATCACTGAAAACATCATTGCCATCAAAATATGAAATACAGTATAAAGGTAAGCATACTCCCAAAATGTGTGGCATGTAAAGAATCAAAGTGTACGGCCATCTAAATAGGCACTGAAAGATTTTATTTAAACAATGGGAGCTGCAGAGAAAATCTTAACTCTCCACCATGCAAGAAAGTATGTGTTGAAAACTCACAAGGCTCTCGACTAGCAAAGTATAATATGAACACGTGGACCCATTTCCACATAATAATAATCTTGGAGTCTTAGTCCATCGGATTCCCATAGCCATGGCAGTCTCCACGATGTTGGTCGACATCGAAGAATCAAGCGGTTGCAACCGCGCACATCTGGGAGTCTTACTCCACCGGATCACTTGTGGCCTAGCCATGTATACATATCACAGGTCATGGCCCCGGCCACGCCTAACAGCCCATTGACAACCCAAAGGTTCTCTAGCTAGAGCTCACTGTTGCATGAGGGTCACATTTAACCGTAGTGACAGTCGGCCTACTCTCAACGCACTTTAGTTTGTCAAAACCATTTTCAAAAGTTCAAATCGAGGTTTCCAAGTCTTTTGCTTAAAACCATTTGAAAACAAGGTTCAACAACCTTTTAAATTACTTTTCACATAAAAAGGCATGGTGTATTCTCTTATTCAAAGATCAAACTAAAATTGGTGCTCAAAAGTTGCATTTTAAATCATTTAACAATTGCATTTAAACTATGCACATCACACAAAAATACAAGGTATAGATTTTGAAAACAAAACAATATAAAAGGCTTGTTTCCCGGTTTCTAAAACACTTTACGTATATAGCTCATCTGTAGGTATATCCAAAACAATTTTCAAAACAACTTGCATCCACAATTCCCTACAAGTTCTACCAGCTCATGCTTTCCACAATAACAGTGTACACATCATTATAAATCCATTTGGAAATCGCCTATCAAAGCTAACAGCTAATACTTTCCACAATTGCATTTAATGAAATCCGACAACGTTTATAAAATGTATAACCTCATATAACTATGGAAATTTTTTGAAATAGACACCCCCTACTCACCTTACAATAGCAGGACGCTTCGTCGCTATTGATTCAGATGCGTATCTCACTATTTCTACTTGCTGGTCACTCGTTACCTCGCTCGGTACACCAACATGAGAAACTTTTCTAGCAAAAAATTAAACTCAATACATTTAGTTTAAATCATTTCCACTTCTCTTTCTCATTCAATCATGAATCCTTATTCTACTAACTTGCATCTTGACACATTTTTGCTAAGGTTCTTCATATCCTTTGCTTGCTTAGTTCTTTAGATTATAAGTACCGACAACTTGTTTATAACTTTAGCACACATATTAATTCTTTCCAATTATATATATCAAGTTCAACTATCATTTTCACACCAATAACCTCGCATATGGAAGCAATCATAAATCTAATTTCATCAAGCATTTCCTAAGTTTACATGCACCACAATTTACATTCATATGCTGCCCACACTTGTACAATTATTTCTTCACAATATTCAACTAATCGTAGGCTTTAAAACATAGTGTTAGCTTACTACTTTCCTTTTTCCACTTTAAGTCCATTATGTATCCACGGGTTTATTCACTTGTATGTCACCAATTTTTCTCCAATCAAGCCAATATTTGTTGCCACAAGACATTTCTTTTAGTCACTACCTCATTTTCAAAGATTACTCAAGCTAAAAACAAGAATCCTTACCTTTCCTTGCTTGAATCACCAAAATCAAGCTTTTTCTTCCTTTCTCTCTTTTTCTTTCTCCTTTCTTTCTTTCCTTTCTCCTTTCTTTCTTTCCTTTCTCCTTTCTTCCAACTGATCTCATGTATTTTCTTTCCAAGAGTAAGGTTTTCCTTGCAAAACAAAGCCATTTTTCTTTTCAAATGCATGGTAGCAAGGTGAAAATGGCATGGAAGCATGAAAATGGCATTGGGAAGATGGAAGAGAAGAAGAAAATATCCTTTGGGTCGAGATAAGAACTGGCCATGGGATAAGGATGATGCATCAAAGCTTCCTTTGGAAGCTTTGACCAAACTAATGGCAAAATTAACATTTTGCCCTTCAAGGTTTTCACCCTTTTTAATTGTATCCTCCCATAATCTTTTAATTCCAATTTCTTTCCATTTTTCTTCCTTAACATTTGTATCAATTAAATATCAAGTTTATGCTTCAATGTTGTATCATCGCAACATTTAAATATTTACTTACCCGCACCATCTTTATTTAATAAAGACACGCGAGCCCCATTAACGTCATTTTTTTCTAAAATTTCCTCGTTCTTCTTCTCCCCCACTTAGATTGACCATATACTCCTTTTTCATGGGAAATTTTGATACTAAATAAAATATTAATATTTTAATATTATTTTATTTCAAAAATTTTCACTTGTCTCTTTGGCACCCAAAATATCTTATTATGCCCCAATTTACTTCTGAATAACTTTTTTATATTGTTAATTCATCCTCAATAAAAATATTATTATTTAATTGCTATTTCTTCACGTGCGAAATATTTTACTCTAGAATATTCCTTCCACCCTTCATCACTCTTAAACACTTTAATTAACCTCAATTGGTATCCGATAAGTTCTATTAGTCAACATATCAAAGTACGGGGTGTTACAGTCTACCCCACGTAAAATGAATTCGTCCTCAAATTCAAATCAACGTAAGGTGAATAGTCAAAGTTCTAAAATTCTACCACTTCACTTTCATCGGGCATTCTTAACATAATATCTTGGTTTATACTTTCTATCATCTTCCAATCTTTATAGAAAAATTGGCAATGCCATAGTATATACAATTATGTGTACTACACTTCTTGAATCACATCAATACTATTCTTCATTTTATAAAGAGAATTCAAATATGTCATTAATTCTAGTTGCATCGTAATCGAATCAACCTTAAATTATCAATCATGCATGTTTATATAACCATTCACAATTCCTCTACCTTGACCTTTTATCAAACTTTTCAACATTCAAGCATTTATCCCACCATTAACTATGGGTCTAAATCATCAATCAACCTCTATTTTGTTTTACATACTTCCATACAAATCCCATTTAGGCATTTCATAATACATAAGGATCAAAACGTTTTATCCATTTCATATATATTCAACATTGCAGATGATTCAAATCTAGTAACCGATAGTACTATATTCTTGAAAATAATCTCTAATATTTTCATGATCAAGTGCTCTCTAAGTAATTGAAACTTATACCACAATGCATTTCAATAATTAATGATATTCTTGCATGCATCCTCATTAACTTAATAAATCTTTATAATTCCAGAGTCATAACCAACTTATTTGTCACGACCTAAATTCCAGGTCAAGACCGGCGTATGGGTCCAATGGACGTAATCCACTAAACCCAAGCAAGCCTATTATTTATCTTACTTATGATTCTATCTATTATCACTAAGTCCTATTTCATGACTTTGAATCAAAATAGTGATATACATTGCCAACTCGTACTGGCATTACTCCTTTAAAATTTACATTAAGTTCATCTATACATAACAAAATAATACTCGACTTCCAGCGGAGGGACTCGGATGAATATACAGCTACCAAATGCCAAGACACCTACCAAAAGATGGACACAGGTCTACAAGGACACCTCGTCCTAATTATCAACTACCTCGTGATCTGAAAACATGAATTTGAAAATGGTGAGTATAAACCCAGTGAGTGAACAAGGAAGGGAACAAGCAACAATTATGGAAAATTTAAAATCATGATGCACTTGTTTCAAAACAATGCAATTTAGTTCATTCCTATTTAAAACCCCTCCAAACCCCAGAGTTTTTCGCTACAGCGAGCATGAATTTCGCTACAGTGAAAACAGAGCAACAAGAGAAACATTTTTCCCCACTCAACAAAAAGCCATCCTACTAAACTAATAAAATCAACCTAAAATTCATGAAAATTCTCAAAGTACAATGTGTCAACTTTCATGTACATTACAACCATAAATCATTGTCCATCAATTTGCTATATCACACATATTTACATATGTATATATATATATATATATATATATATACGTATATACCCATCATCATCATCTCACCAACCCATCATCATCATCACCAGCTCATCATCATCATCACCAGCTCATGCGCACTCCCTACTCGCACATGGCTGGGTCATCACCGGGTTATGCGCACTCCCTACTCGCACATAACCGGGTCATCCTCGGCTTATGCGCACTCCCTACTCGCACATAGTCGAGTCAACATAATTACACAACATTATATTCAAGCATATATGTATATCAACATAATGCAGCCACATAGAAATCCATAATAACCACATTTCATAACATAAACCTTTTCTCAAAAGCTTGTTCCCAAGGCATTCATTTTCATGAAAAATTGCATAAAATCATTCAAACACTTTGTTCAAAACAGTCATATTCCCAAAACAATTTTGATAGGCAGTCCACTCACAGGTGTCGAAAATTCGAATTCCGGGTGAACTCTGACTAATAGTCCTCAGGCGTAATTCCTTTGCCTTTTCCGGACGTCTCACCACCTTGACAAATAACAAAGTCGAGGAATTTACTATATTGTCCCTAAATTGATATAAATTAATTTAAACTACTAATGCTTGATATGTAAATGCAAAAATATGTCCGATTACCGCTTAATCACGGTATCGATTAAATTCGACCGATCACCCGATTAATCGGCGATTGTGTCCAAATCACCTCCAAATTAATTCATTTCTCCTCTAATACCTTAATTTACCACATACATTTAAATAAAGCCAAATTCAGCATTAGAACCCTCACAATTCCTTATAGAAAAAATTTGGTCATTTGGTGTACTAGCATCGAATTTTTTTCTACATAACCGTTTCACCTTAATTCATCATTTTCCATGCCATTTTCCTTGAAATAAAAACAATCCCCCATTGATATTCAGCCCTCATGGTTCGGCCAACAAGGAACCCTAGAGAAATTGAATATTTCTTTTGTGTTTTTGTTCATAACCATGCTTAACTATCCCTAAACACTAACATAGTCTAAAATCAAATTATTCCAACAACAATTCCTCTTCCATACCCATTTTTCAGAATTGAATTCATCATGATAACTCAATATTCAACCATGGAAATCAAGAACAAAAGCATGGGTAAGCTAGGTATCAAGGAGAATTAAAGAAATTTTAACTTACCTAGCTTGTTTCCTTGATTTCTTCACTTTTTCTTTGAATTTTCACCTAGGTTTTCTTGTTTTTCCTTTTGTTCTTCCTTTTTTCTTGTTGCTGGTTGCCTAGGCTGAATATGGTGAGAGAATTGGGGATTTAATGGGCTGATTTCTATAGAAAACAATAAAATAATCAAGCATGCCACGTGTCACATGCTTATTGTCCCAATTTTTAACTTTTTGACTTTTTCTTCTAAATTTTCCACCACAAATATTCTGATTTTTATCCAATCCTACCACATTTAAAATCCCTTGGTCTTGATAAGTGCTGGGGTGAAAAATTTACCGATTTACCCTTGAGGTGAAAAAATTACGATTTTACCCCTATACTCTGAAATGTACAGGAATCACATTATTTATACTTTTCAACCTCAAATAACACTAATGTTGATCAATATTAACCAAATGGGGCAAAAAAATTATTTTATAAAAATTCCTGTTTAGTCCTCTAGTGGCAAAATTACCATTTTACCCTTGTGCTCCAAAAATACCGGGAATCAGAATTTTTTGCTGCTAAACATCATTTATACTCCAATAATCACAATTATATTTCACATAATTATTCTTGGTCAAATGTGATCAAATCTTGGTTAGAAATCTCCATTAAATCATTAAATGGTAAAATGACCATTTTGTCCCTAATCGGTCAATTTTCCTGATGGACTCCAAACTGGACCTTGAACTCCGAATCACTATTTTAAGTCATTCTGTGGGTTTCAAGATTTTCAATCTCCTCTTAAAATTTCTATTTGAACTAGTTCAAGGCTCGATTTAACTTAGTTGTACCACTCGGTACAATACCGTCATTTAACCGAGCTTGACAAGGTCTCACATTATTAGTCATATGTCACTTGCAAACATACTTAACTTTAGATTCCTCAAAGTTATTTCAAATGTCAAACCTCATCATGTTTACTTAATGGCAAGATAATCATTGCCTTAAACCAACATTTCCGAACATCCTCATATTTGCAACTTATCCTTACACTTATGTGACATATCAGCCGCGAGCCCCAACGTGACTATATAGCCATTTGCTCTTCGAGCTTTAATGTTTTCTTGTTATGAAAAATCTCTCAAATTTATCTCATCAGGGTGTTCACAAGGTGGATACAAGTCCATAACTTATGGTTCAATGCCTAAAGCAGTGAACACAATCTCATCGTTACAATTGTACCCTTATCTACCAATCATAACCCCCTTTGCTCATTTACTTATACATTGCTTGGTTGCTCACAAGCCACTCATGGCCATCCAAATTTGACCTCTTATAATAAGTCAAACTAGTACATTTTCACACTTTTCCACACATTTCATAAATAATTAAACACTTCCTTTAATAGGATTATATTGAGAACTTAAACAATCAAAGGCTTATCTTTAAAGCCACTCATAACCTTAATAATTTAATGTATGCTTAATAGCATTTTAGCTCATTGGTCCCAATGGACATAATTTTCAAATCTCCCAAGGTGTCCTTGTCCTTAGTTCAGATCATACAAAATTAATTTAGTATATTTGCATCTATTATCCTTTAGCTTTTTTTTTATGCTTGTCATAACAACATCCACACTTCTCCCATCATTTATCTTGCTTCTCATTCACTCTTTCCTTAGCCTTCAACAAGGCTTAATCTCTTGTCTCCCTTATTTCTTTGGAATTGACTTTAATTTGCATAATGTTAATCTTAATACTTCACATGGTAATTTAGAAACTTCTCAATTCATTCATATAAATACTTTCTAAAACCTTAAAACTCCAATTGACAAGGCTTAACATCAAGTTCAACAACCATAATTCAACTTGCAAGTTCATTTTCATGCCATCCACATCTTGTTCTTGCTCCCTAGACATGAGATGTTCCTAGTGCTGTGGTGCTGGATGGTTAGCGCTACAATGCTATAGCTGCTAGAATTTTTCTTTATCAAAGCAATTCTTCTATCCTTAAGGCTGCTACATTAATCATTCTCAATCGTATGCTTTCCTCTGAGTCTATACCACAATTAGCAAACTAACTTCTATCACAAGTACGCAATTGGAACATTAATTTCAACATATCTATTTCACCCTTTTTGTGGTATGCCAAAATCATTGCTTACGCATATTCCACTACTAACAATCATATTCTTTTACCATAGCATTTAGCGCAAATTTGCTTAGGCAATTGTCTCTAAATAACTCTTAATACATAAATACCAAATTGTACACTGCTTAATGTTAAGATTTTGACTTTACTCATTGATCCTTAACCAATCACGTTTATAAAGTGAATAATTTATTTAATTATTGCATCTTGCCCTTGAGGTCATAAGATCAAAGCTATCTTAAAATTAAGATGTAGAACTCCTTTTTAGAGCATGTCTAAAAATCGATCAAATCAATTCTTGGGATCTCACAGTCACTTAATTGAAATCAAAACCAGTTCCCTCTAAGCTGCTGCACACATATTCAACACATATTAGCATATAAAATATTTAGAAAGCCAAACACCATTTATATGTAAGCATAGAAAACTTAATTAACACGATGCACTTACCTCCGTGCACGTGAGTATCAATTTACACCTCCCCTAATGCTTAGATTTATAACCCACAAGCGAATTACAATAATCACTATTCATTCCAATCAAGGTGCGCCCCTTATTACCATTATCGTACGTGCTCCTTATATTGACCTCAACAATGATCCAATGTCATCCAATTTTCTTCTCATTGACAATCATGGGCTCAAATTATAACTCCATCAAATAAATAAGTTACTACGAACTTATTAGTCCAGCTCCACTTTCCTCCATCTTTAATCAGAGGGATATATCATTACATTAACCTTTCATTAGGAGCATTTGCTTTAAAATCTTTCCAACAACAGCTCGTGTCTCGGGTGGCATCTCAAACCCAGATAACTGTACCAGTTATGACCTTTATATGACATTAGTAAAAGGGTAGGTTACTAAGAATAGGAGTTTAAATAGCCTCCTATCTATGACGTGCTGTAGTCACAATTCATAAACAAGACTCTACACTAACTCCGATAACTCCGCTGACTGACACAAGAGTTCTTAGGACTCGACTAAACCTAGGCTCTAATACCAACTTTGTAACGACCACTCCTCAACCGTTACCAGTGTTCGAGACCTTTGAGAGAACCTGCCAAGTCCTGAACAAGCTTTATTAGAGATCCCCGAAAATTCACTAATCTCGTTCACCAATCAATGTTATTGCTTTAAACAATATACTCTCGGGACATGATTTGAACAATAGGCATAACAAATCATTTTCACCTTTAATCCATGTGATCATATGTAAATACATCATAGTCTAGAATCTCCAATTAAACATTTATAATGAGACCAGTACTCATTTACAAAAGAAAACAAAGTACAATAACTCGACCTCTAGCAGCGGAGCTACTTGGAATGAAATGCTATGAGATGCCTTTACTTATTTGCGATGGACAATAAGTGTCGATGATTGCAGGCCAGGCCGATCACTATCTACAAAAGGCAAATAAAGGGGTGAGTCTCACATAATCAGTAATCATCGGCTCCATGAGCAGGGAGAATATGGGAAACAAGCAATAAGCAAATCATTTGAATGACAAAATTAGAATGTAAAATGCAAATCTTATAAAACAAACTACAAGGAGGATATTTGTGCCTAGTAAAAATAATATCGCAAAATCATAATACAATGCTTTCTTTGGCAAAACAATGCCAAAAATAAGTCTAACAGAAAGAGTTTCAATCACCGAAAACATCATTGCCATCAAAATATGAAATGCAGTATAAAGGTAAGCATGCTCCCAAAATGTGTGGCATGTAAGAAATCAAGTGTACGACCATCTAAATCAACTCATGTTTATCAAGTAAGCACTGAAAGCTTTTATTTAAAGAATGGGAGCGGCAGAGAAAATTTTAACTCTCCACCATGCAAGAGAGTACATGTTGAAAACTCACAAAGCTCTCGAGTAGGAAAGTATAATATCAACACGTGGACCCACTTCCACATAATAATAATTCCGGAGTCTTACTCCATCGGATTCCCATAGCCATGGCAGTCTCCACGATGCTGGCTGACATCGGAGAATCAAGCGGTTGCAACCATGCAAATCCTGGAGTCTTACACCATCGGATCACTTGTGGCCTAGCCACATATACATATCACAGGTCGTGGCCCCCGCCATGCTTAATAGCCTATCGGTGACCTAAAGGTTCTTTAGCTAAAGCTCACTCGTGCATGAAGGTCACACTTAACTGAAGTGACAATCGGCCTATTCACGACGCACTTACTTTGTCAAAACCATTTTCAATAGATCAAATTAAGGTTTCCAAGTCTTTTGCTTAAAACCATTTGAAAACAAAGTTCAACAACCTTTCAAATTACTTTTCACATAAAAAGATGTCATGACTCAAATTTCAAGCCATGACCGGTGCATGGGCCCAATGGACGTAGTCCACTAAGCCTAAACAAGCCTATTAATCTGACTTGTTCATCATTCCATCATAAATTGCTAAGTCACATTTTATAACTTAGGATCAAAATAATATTATACATTGCCACCTCATACTGGCATACCAAACAAGTGTATATACATTGTCTACAACATGTATCTTAATAATTTACATTAGGTTTGTCTATACACAACAAAATAATACTCGATTTTCAGCAAAGAGACTCGGACGAATGTACAGCTACTAAATGCGGAGACACCTATCAAGGGTCGAATATATGAAGATACTTCAACCTAATTACCAACTGCCTCGTGATCTAAAAACATGAAGTTGAAAACGGTAAGTATAAAGCCAATGAGTGAACAAGAAGGGAACAAGCATACCATAAGGAATGTTTAACGAAATCATAATGCATTATTTTTCAAAACAATGCAATTTATTTGAGTTCTTATTAAACCCCTCATGCAAACCCCACATGAGAGAAAAATCACTTATTCAAAAGAGTCCATGCTCAACAAAGGATTTGGAGAGTGAAAACTTTAATAGCATTCATGCGAATCAAGTCAAATAAATGACAGGTCTTCGCTACAGCAGAAAAGTAGCTGCAACGAGAATGAATTTTTGCTGCAGCGACACTTGACTGAAATTACCATCTAGCCGAGGGTTTCTTAACTGGCCGAGGGTTTCTCACCAAACCTCCTCATTTTAAACTTAATTCATTTATTCCTTAATGTTGGAAGTCCATGCTCAACTATGGTACCAAAGAAATGGAAAATAGGGTAGCAACCGAACCAAATGAGGAGAAAAACATAAAGTTTTCGCTGCAGCGAGATTCAATCTCGCTGCAGCGAAATTTGGGTTTCAAAACAGAAAGTTTCTAGCTACAGCGAGTTTCAGGCCGCCAACCCCTTCAAAACTCGAGAGTTTCTCGCTTCAGCGAGAATCAGAACATCAAGAAAAAGGTTTCCTTTTCCCTTAAATCAAAACCATCCTGCAAAAATAAGAAAAGCAACATGTAACACATACAAACTCCCAAATTTCAACAATTCAACTGCTCACATTTTTGCATTACAACCATATACGATATATGTATATATATATATATATATATAGCAATCATCATGTACACCCTCCCATCATCATCATCTCATATGCAATGGCTTATGCGCACTCCCACTCGCACATAGCCAGGTCAGCAACGGCTTATGTGCACTCCCACTCGCACATAGCCGGGTCAATATCAATACAAAACATTATTTGTATATATATATCAACATAGTGTAGTAGTTCAACCATCCATAATAGTCACATGTCACAACATAATATCAATTTATCAAAGGCTTGTTCCCAAAGCACTCGTTTTTAAAGAAAGTTGAATAAAATCATTCAAGTATATAGTGCAAATAAGTTTACATTCCCAAAATAATTTTTGAAATGCAAGTCCACTCACCGGTGTTTATTGAGCCTTTAACCGACTCTAACTTCCCTAATGGTCCAATTGGAAGGATGGAACTTCGTTGGAACCTACCATTACATTAGCATCACCATTATGTTAATTCACACTATAAACTCTAAAAGCTATCCCTTAGCTAGCTTTCAATTTGCCATTTTTAAATGGCTATCTATTCCCACTATTCTAGTCACATTAGAGTCAATACACAATCTCAACAATAAAACTCACAAACCAATCACTAGACATTATCAACACTTAAAACCCAAATGCTAATTTACTACTCACCTTGATAGTTTTGTAACTTTGAACTTCTTTCCAATAATTCCCAAGCTATTATAGGGGCTTTTTTTTTCTCTCTCTCTCTCTCTCTAAACACCTAGTTAGTGAGAGACAGTATAGAAGTGGGAATTTTCAAGGGTTTTAAAGTGAGAGTGAAAGAATACAAGGGTTCTAGTCAAAAGGGCACAAAAGTATGAAAATTAGAGCTAGAGAAAGAAAGTTATGAAAGCTTCACATAAAGCTTCCATGGAGAATGGAAGCAACGTGAGATGGGAAGAGAACAAGAAGAATAAGCTGCTGGAAGGAGAAGATATTTATAACCCAAGCTTATCCACTCCCTTGGAAATTACGAAAATGCCATTAGTAAGTTACCTTGTCCTTCTCCACCCCTTTATGAAATCTTTTTACTCTTTTAACACTGAGGCCAAGTCCATAATGGTCTAAATATACTCAGGTTCACAAAACTTAAAATTTTTTACTCGAGGTGAAAAATGACCATTTTACCCTTGTTGTGAAAATTATTGTCACTTTTAGTTTTCTTTGTGTTTTTATCATTACACATCATTTATGTGGTTTTATGTCTATTTAGACCTTAAAATATCATAAAACGTTTTTTTGGTAGCTATTAGAAGAAATGACAAAACTACCCCTAGCTCGTGTTATTACATCTATGCTTAGTTACAAGCCTATAAAGGTTGGGGTCTCACAAAAGGCATGGTGTATTCTCTTATACAAAGATCCGACTAAAACTGGTGCTCAAAACTTGCATTTTAAATCATTTAACAATTGCATTTAAACTATGCATATCACACAAAAATACAAGGCATAGATTTTGAATAC
The DNA here is from genome assembly GCF_000208745.1 of Theobroma cacao. Lineage (NCBI taxonomy): Eukaryota > Viridiplantae > Streptophyta > Magnoliopsida > Malvales > Malvaceae > Theobroma > Theobroma cacao. The sequence goes on along the minus strand of NC_030853.1, from coordinate 11,525,319 downwards.
AAAACAGTATAAAAGCCTTGTTTCCCGATTTCTAAGACACTTTACGTGTATAGCTCATCTATAGGTATATCCAAAATAATTTTCAAAACAACTTGCATCCACAATTTCCTACGAGTTCTACCAGCTCATGCTTTCCACAATAACAGTGTATACATCATTATAAATCCATTTGGAAATCGCCTATCGAGGCTAACAGCTCATACTTTCCACAATTGCATTTAATGAAATTCGGCAACGTTTATAAAACGTATAACCTTATATAACTATGGAAATTTTTTGAAATAGGCACCCTTTACTCACCTTACAATAGCAGGACGTTTCGTCGCTATTAATTTAGGTGCGTATCTCACTATTTCTACTTGCCGATCACTCGTTACCTTGCTTGGTACACCACCACGGCAAACTTTTCTAGCAAAAAATTAAACTCAATACATTTAGTGTATATCATTTCCACTTCTCTTTCTCATTCAATCATGAATCCTCATTCTACTAACTTGCATCTTGACACATTTTTGCTAAGGAAATGGCGTTGGGAGGATGGAAGAGAAGAAGAAAATATTCTTTAGGTGGAGATAAGAACCGGCCATGGTAAAAAGATGAAGATTCAAAGCTTCCTTTAGAAGCTTTGACCAAACTAATGGTAAAATTACCATTTTACCCTCTAAGGTTTTCACCCTTTTTAATTGTATCCTCCCATAATCTTTTAATTCCAATTTCTTTCAATTTTTCTTCCTTAACACTTGTATCAATAAAATATCAAGTTAATGCTTCAATGCGGTATCACTACAATATTTAAATATTTACTTACCCGAGCTAGCTTTATTTAATGAAGACACGTGAGCCCCATTAACGTCATTTTTCTTTGAAATTTCCTCATTCTTCTTCTCCCTCAATTAGATTGACCATATACTCATTCATGAAAAATTTTGACACTGAATAAAATATTAATATTTTAATATTATTTTATTAATAAAATATTATTTTATCCTAAAATTTTTCACTTGTCTCCTTGGCACCTAAAATGTCTTGTTATATCCCGAATCACTTTTTTATATCATTAATTCATCTTGAATAAAAATATTATTATTTAATTACATTGTTTCGCGTGCGAAATATTTTACTCTAGAATCTTCCCTACACCCTTTGTCACTCTTAAACACTCTAATCAACCTCAATTGGTATTCGATAAGTTCTATTAGTCAACATATCAAAGTATGGGGTGTTACATTTATTTATATATTATCCATATGTAACTTCAAACATACATCAAAGACCTTTCAAGGCATAACATACATATCAACGTAATATAAAAAACAAATGAATTCATCACACTACACATTTCACAATGTAAGGATGTTTCATCAAAGGCTTATGCCCATGCATGTTTTTTCAAAGAAAAGACAAATAAAATTTTTCAAGTGATTCATTCAAACGCATATGCAGTTATCCCAAAACATTTAAATGCAAGTTCACTCGTCTTTTTTTATTTTCCTTTTTGATTGGCTCCAACCTCAACTAATGCTCCAAGTGAAAATGTGGGGTCTCGTTGGAACCTATCACACATAATAGCATCCCAACCAACCCAATTTGCATGAATATTATTCCAAAAACTATTTCCTAAATCAAACTTTACTAGTAATTCCTAACTAGTTTCCAATTACCATTTCAGTGGTCATTAGTTTACACTACTTTAGTCACACTAGAAATAAATAAATAACTTTTAACAATAAAACAACCTACAATTCTAATTATTGGCCATTCATCAACAACTTAAAAATCAACCCTAACTGATTACTCACCTTGGTGGACTTGTAGTTGAATTTCCTTAGTAAGGATTAAAGAGGAAAAATTCTTTTAAGGGTTTTTTCAAGCTAATTTGAAGAATGTCTCTCTCTAAAATGTTCAGCTAGTGAGAAAAAGTGTAGAGGAAAGACTTTTGAGGATTTTTTAGATGAAAAAGTGAAATAGCACAAAGAATCCTATGAAAAAGTGTACAAAAGCATGAGATTGGAGTTAATTTGAGAAAGTTATGGAGGTTTCAAAGGGGGCCTCCATGGAAGATGGAAAGTTTGGAATGGAGAAAAGGGATGGAAATGTCACAACCCAAATCCCAAGCCATGACCGGAGCATGGGCCAAATAGGCATAGCCCACTAAGCCCAAGCAAGCCTTTTTATGTAATCTTGATCATCATTCCCAACCATCCTTTCTAACACCATATATTGTAATTCTCTACTAAAAATATTTCAGTAACAATTTATAGTGACCCAATACTTACAATTTTATTATGTCAAAATAAATTCGCCCGTTTGCCAACTCGTAATGGCATCAGTAATCAATTACACATATTTGACTTATAACATAGATACTAGCGAATTACATTACATATACGTGTTCACAGATAACAGACCCCTAAAAGTCAGCAAAGTGACCTTGGGTGAAGGTACAGCTACTGAGATGCTATAGTACCTACCAAGAAGGCAAGCATACATGAACAACTGAATCTAGGTCCCAACTGCCTTCGAATCTGAAAACATGAAGTTTAAAAACATGATTATAAAACTCAGTGAGTGAACATAAGAAGGGAACAAGCAATCGATAAGGAGAACTTGGAAATCATGATGCACTTGTTTCAAAAACAATGCAATTGATTTAATTTCTTACTAAAAACCCCTCATTTCAAACTGTGATTAATAACTTCATAGTGTTCCAAAAACCCATGATCAATCCATGAAGTTAAATGGGTGAAAAATATATCAAAATCAAGCAAGGTAGCAAGCATGACAGCAAGTTTCTCACTACAATGAGAAACAGTCTTAGTTTGCATATGTTTCGGTTTGTCAAGTATATCTCCCACTACAGAGGTGCAATTGACATGATTGTTGGACCATTATAAAGCTAAGAGGCTGAGATACAACTTTTATGTTTACGACTTTGTCCAGTTCTGATCGGAAGGTGATCAAAATCATTGTCAAAATGGAAGCACTACACTAGACTTTTGGGACCACCCGAGAGTCTCTCGCTGCAGTGAGAATCCATTTTCACTGCAGCTAGAAACAGGGCTGCTTTGTGCCCCCACCACCCGAGTGTTTCTCGCTGCAACAAGATTCAGGGCAGATGAGAATTAAGGGATTTTCAGATGCCACAAAATCCATTCTTACCATATTGCACATCAAAGTGAACACATTGACAATAATCAAGTTTCTCATTATTCATTTCAATCACATATTATAATCGTAAACATTCTATCACATATAGATATATAAACACCAATACCACCACCGTCTCACCCAGCTCATGTGCATATCCCTACATCGTGCACATAGCCGGAGTCATCGCATGCATCCCCCCACATCGTGCACACGGGGCAATATCACCATCCATCTCCCTCACCAAAGTCATCATCGGCAGGTGCACACTCACCTCGCACATGCATGGTTGCATTTGTCACACAATGGTACCATTTATGCCATAGTATATATATATATATCAACATTATATAGAAACATATGGATTCATCACACTATCCATTTCATAACATAAAAACATTTCGTAAGGGCTTGTTCCCATACGAATTTGAAGAAAGAACCAATAAAACACTTTAGGGGATTCAATCAAACATACATGTGTCTATCCCAAAACCCTTTTAATGGAAGTTTACTCACCGGTATTTGTTGAATCTTCAATCGACTCTAACTTTGATTATTGCTTCAAACGGACATGTGAGGCCTCATTGAAACTTTGTGGACTTGTAGTTGAACTCTTTTTCAAGAGTTTTCAAGCTACTATGGCAAGTCTCTCTTTCTCTCTCTAAAACGTCCAGCTAATGAGAGAAAGTGCTGAAGAAAGACTTTTGAGGGTTCTAAGGTGGGAGAGTGAAAGAGCACCAAAGGTTCTATGAAAAAGTGCACAAAAGCATGTAAATTGAAGTTAATTTCAGAGAGCTATGGAAGCTTTATGGGAGGCTCCCATGGAGATGAAGAAATGTGAGATGGGAAGGGAAGAAGAAATGGCTAGAAGCTAATGGAAATTGTTGGAGCTTTAGATATTTATATCTAAAGTTTATCCAATTTTTCATGTAATTTATCAAAATGCCCTCCATAAGGTGACTTTGTCTTCTTCGTTCCTTCAGTTCAACTTTTTACTCTTTGGACATTGAGACAAAGTCTATAATGGTCTAGAAGTACTCAAGTTCACGAAAACTTAAAAATTTAGACTCAAGATGCAAAATGACCATTTTGCCCTTACCTTGGAAATAATCATTATTTCTATTTCCTTTGTCATCTAATCCTTATTTTCATCATTCATTTGTGCCTTAGGCCTACTTAAGCCTTAATAATGTTTGAAAGCATACTTCTAGGGGCTCACTAAAGAAAATGATGAAATTACCCCTAGTCCATTTTATCGTGTCTACTTCTAGTTACGTGTCAATAGAGGTCGAGGTTTCACAAGTTCACTTCTAAATTACCCCTTCTACTCAGTAATCAACCTCAATTAGCAGCCAGTAAGCATTATTAGCCACCACCTCAAAGTACGAGGTACTATAGTCTCCCCCACTTAAAATGAATTCGTCCTCGAATTTGAATCGGCGTGGGGTGAACAATCAAAATTTTAAAATTCTTTTACATCACTTTCGTTGGCCATTCTTAACATAAGATATATAATTATGTTTACTACTCTTGTTAGATCAAAACGATACCATTCTTCATCTTATGAAAAGAATTCAAATATGCTACTAATTATGGTCACATATCAATCAAATCATCCTTAAATCATCAATTATACATGTTTACTTAACCATCCACAATTCCTCTACCTTGACGTTTTATCAAACCTTCCAACATTCAAACATTTATTCCACCATTGACTGTGGGTCTAAATCATCAACCAACGTCTATTCCGTTTTACATACTTCCATACAAATTCCAGTCGAGCATTTCATAATATGTACGGATCAAAACAAGCTTTATTTATTTCAGATATATTTAACATCATGGATGATTCAAATCTAGTAACTATTAGTAACCATTTCCCAAAAACAAAACTCCAGTACTTTCATGATCAAGTGCTTACTAGATAAATCTTAACTTATACCACAAAGCATTTCAATAAATCATGACATTCACATACCTTCTATGATCTTAACCAATCCCTTTAATCAATAACTCAACTTCTCAAGGTTAAAGTTGCTCAAAATTTTCCTTTATGGTTTCTTTCTAAGTCTCATCTTAATTACTAATCGTTTCTATATTTCCAATGTCGTAGCTAATTTGTTCATCATCATTCACATACAACATGTCTAAGTTGAAATTCATCAAATTTACTTCAAAAGCTAAATCTTGTGACCTTATTAGTTTATCAGTCTGAAGATGAAATTTGACACTTACCTCTCCTTAAGTGTACTTTAAAATCAAGGAATCATTTACTAAGACCTTTCCAAAATCAACTTCTTTAGCCCCTTTTCCTTGGAAAATTAAATCCATAATCCTTCATTTTGAATCATGGGCTCTATGCCAATCAAGGCAGATTTTACACTTTTAATTACACAAATTCAAATGCACACCTTTACGCATAAGCTATAAATTTTTACCCAAATCTCCATAAGTCAAAACCTTATATTGAAGCTATACCAGTACTAATACGTTCTATTCCATTAGCCTTTAGAGAATAAAATCTATAGCATACCTCTCTATTTGGGTACTTCATAACAGCCTAACAAATTCTAGCTTACAATTAAGCTAGTTCATATGCTAAGCCTCTCAGGCTGTATCAAAACACCAAATTTCATCACGATATAATAAAAATTGAGGAACTTATACCAAAAGTATAAACACTTACTTTTAAGCTAACAGCATTATAACCAACTTGTTCATTGCCAAAATCACTGATAAATCATCTTAATCACTGTCTAGCGCTATAACCATTGATAGAATATTATCATTGAATCAAATTATAACCAACTCCATATGAGTTTTTTTTTTTTTGTACCAATATGCAACATATATATCCATACATATATATTTTTCCAAAAAATTTAACTTCGGGTAGCCTTAGGCATATCAAGCACAATAAGCCATCTGTAAAACCAAAATAATAAACAATCAAGTTTAGAATCAATTCTTCTTATAGTTGGTTAGATCATGCTCATGATTTGTAGTGAATACACAAAGCTGATCCCAATATTCTATTCTCATACGAGAATCGACAACTAATTGGCACCATCCCCAAAGCACCATGTGTCTTAAAAATCAATTTTTCTTAGCCAAAATTCATATTTTAAAATCATGCTTCTAGGTCTTAGCTCATTACCAAAGTCTTTACTCGTATATAAATACTCGAATCATCATTTCTTTTCTACATAGATTTCTACAATTTTCGTAGCGTATTTCTATTCCCTTACCAAGGGTAGTATCATTTAATCAAACCATGTCACCCTTCTTCTCTAAACATTTGAAGCATAATTCAACCTTTGCCTATCCCTATCAGGCACTTTACCTTGATAATTACTCAAAATAAATTGAAACTTGTGGGGAAAGCAGATTTCATAATTTATGCCTTACGTCTACAATTATGTCGAGACCAAAACCTCATCGAGTCCACAAAAGGGTAGGATAATCATTGCCTCAAACCAGCATTTCCAAGTATACTTATGCTTGTATCATATCTTCATACTTTTGTGACATATCAATCACGAGCCCCACTTAACTATATAGCCATTTGCTCTTTGAGCTTTAATGTTTTCTCATTGTGAAAAATCTTTCGAATTTATCTCATCAGGGTATTTACAAGGTGGATACATGTCCATAACTTACAGTTCAAGGCCTAAAGCATTGAACACAATCTCATCATTGATGTTCTACACTATATCATATAATACAAAATATAATCTAACAACTATGACAATGAAATTCTAAAGTTCCACCTTTATCTACCAATCATAGCTCCTTTTATGAGCACATACTTTACACTGCTTGATTGTTCACAAGCCACTCATGGCCATCCAAATTCGACCTCTTATAGCAAGTCAAACTAGTATATTATTCTTATGTTTTCCAATACACTTCCAAAATGCTTAAAAACATCCTTTAATAGAATTATGTTGAGGACTCAGACAATCAAAGGCTTATCTTCAAAGCCACGCATAACTTTAACAATTTAATATATATTCAATAACATTTAGCTCATTAACCCCATTGAACATTATTTTAAGATCTTTCAAGATGTCTTTACTCTTATTTAGGACCGAACCAAACTAACTTAATATAATTGCATTGATTATCCTTAAGCTTTTTATGCTCGTCATAACAACATCTATGTTTCACCCATCATTTGTCTTAATGACTTTCAGCCTTTCGCAACACACTTCTCATACATGTTAGGGATTCTTAATCTCATACCAAGCCTATAGTCATGTAATCACCAATTAGGCTAAATCCTTTTATGGAATATCTCCTTCCACACGATGAATGCGAATCACAAGATATACAACTTCGAGTGTATGCTTACATATTTGTAACCTCCATATATTTCATGGTCATAAAAACCACAATTTGCAAAACTAGCTTTCTATCACCAGTTTGCGATCGGAACATTAGTCTCAACATATCTCACTTTGGGCATACTTCACTACTAGCATTCACATACCTTTACCATAACACTCAGTGCAAATTGATTAAGCAATGATCTCCAAATTTAGTCATAGATACACATATATCAAATTGTACACAACATAGTGTTGAGATCTTGACTTTACTCATCAATTCTTAACCAATTACATCCATAAGATAAATAATTCACTTAATTTTTTTGTATCTTGCTTTTGCAGTCATAAGATCAAAATTTCTTAAACTTAAGACGTAGAAGCTTCCTCTTAGAGCATATCTGAAAATCAACATGTTCTAAGTTCCTTACCATTAGAGAAATCACATTCAAGACAAATCATTTACATCATAGGTTGCATATTGAACCAAATAGATTTTTAAATTGACCTTTAAAGCAATTCATATATCAATCTCAATATAGAACTCCATATGGCACTTAGACTAAATTCATCATTTCTAAGTCATTTAACTTCAAACTGCTAAATCCACACCAAATCCTTTAATCCTTTAGCTCCACGTTAAGCATAGCAAAATTCAATCTCATCCTTAGAGCAAGTTTGTTTACCAACCTCTCACTTGATGACTACAGATCAATTATAATAGTCACTGAATTTCACCCTTAAGCTAATTCATGTACTTATAACTATAAACCATAATAGTTCAAATCGAACCTTAGGATCTTGCAATTACTTAATTGAAATCGAAACCAGCTTCATCTAAGTTGTTATGCACATAATCGACACTTATATGCTTACAAAATATTTCAAAAGCCCACACCATTTCTATAGGGGCATGACAAGCTCATTTAACATAGTGCACTTACCTTCGTGCACAAAACATTAGTTTACACCTTCCTCAAGACTTGGATCTATGCACTCCAAACAAATTACAACCATCACTATTCATTCCAATCAAAGTGCACCTCTTATTACCATTATTGTATGCGTTCCTTTATATTGACCTCAATAATGATCCAATGTCATCCAATTTCTTCCCATTGACAATTATGGGCTTAAATTATAACTCCACTGAATGAATAAGTCATTACGGACCTATTAGTCTAACTCTAATTTCCTCTATCTTTAATTGGAGGGATTTGTTATTACATTAACCTTTCATTAGGAGCATTTGCTTAAAATCTTTCCAATAATAGCTCGTGTCTAGGGCGGCAACTCAAACCCAGACAATGGCACCACTTATGATCTTTGCATAATGTTAACAATAGGGTACGTTACTAGAAATAGGAGTTCATATAGCCTCTTGTCTATCAATTGTACTTAGTCACAAATCATAAACACAACTCTACATTAACTCCGACAACTCCACTAACTGACACAAGAATCTCTAGGACTCAACTAAACCTAGGGTTCTGATACCACCTTTGTCACAGCCCAAATATAGGGCCACGACCAGCGCATGGGCCTAATGGGCATAGCCCACTAAGCCCAAGCAAGCCTTTTTATGTAATCCCGATCATCATTCCCAACCATCCTTTCTAAAAGCACATATTGTAATTCTCTACAAAAAATATTTCAGTAACATTTTATAGTGACCCAATACTTACAATTTTATTATGTCAAAATAAATTCACCCGTTTACCAACTCCTAGTGGCATCTGTAATCAAATACACGTATTTGACTTATAACATGGATACTAACGGATTACATTACATATAAGTGTTCACAGATAACAGACCCTTGACAGTAAGCGGAGTGACCGTGGGTTACGGTACAACTACTGAGATGCTATAGTATCTACCAAGAAGGCGAACATACGTGAACAACTCATTCTAGGTCTCAACTACCTCCGAATCTAAAAACATGAAGTTAAAAAATGTGAGTATAAAACTCAATGAGTGAACATAAGAAGGGAACAAGCAATCGATAAGGAGAACTTGGAAATCATGATGCATTTGTTTCAAAAACAATGCAACTGATTTAATTTCTTACTAAAAACCCCTCAATTCAAACTTTGATTAATAACCTCATAGTGTTCCAAGAACCCATGATCAATCCATGAAGTTAAATGGGTGAAAAATATATCAAAATCAAGCAAGGTAGCCAGCATGATAGCAAGTTTCTCGCTGCAATGACAAATAGTCTTAGTTTGCATATGTTTTAGTTTTTCAAGCATATCTCCCACCGTAGAAGTCCAATTGACATGATTCTTGGACCATTATAAATCTAAGAGGTTGAGCTACAACTTTTATGTTTACCACTTTGCCTAGTTCTGACCGGAAGGTGATCGAAATTATTGTCAAAATGGAAGTAACGCACTAGAATTTTGGGACAACCCGAGAGTTTCTCGTTGCAACGAGAATCCATTTTCGCTACAGTGAGAAACAGGGCTGGTTTGTTCCCCCACCACCCGAGAGTTTCTCTCTACAGCGAGATTCAGGGCAGATGAGAATTAAGGGATTTTCACATGCCACAAAATCCATTCTTGCCATATTACACATCAAAGTGAACACATTGACAATAATCAAATTTCTCATTATTCATTTCAATCACATATTATTATCATAAACTTTCTATCACATATACATATATAAACACCAATACCACCACCATCTCACCCAACTCATGTGCATCCCCTCGTATCGTGCACATAGGTGAAGTCATCGTGTGCATCCCCCACATCGTGCACAGTTCAAGCCATCGTGTACATCCCCCCACATCGTGCACATGGGGCAATATCACCATCCATCTCCCTCACCACCGTCATCACCAGTAGGTGCACACTCACCCCACACATGCACGGTTGCATTTGCCACACAATGGTACCACTTATGCCATAGTATATATATATATATATATCAACATTATACAGAAACATATGGATTCATCACACTATCCATTTCATTACATAAAACATTTCATAAGGGCTTGTTCCTGTATGAATTTTGAAGAAAGAACCAATAAAACACTTTAGGGGATTCAATCAAACATACATGTGTATATCCCAAAACCCTTTTAATACAAGTTTACTCACCAGTATTTGTTAAATCTTTAATCGACTCTAACTTTGATTATTCCTTCAAACGAACATGTGAGGCCTCGTTGGAACCTTGTGGACTTGTAGTTGAACTCCTTTTCAAGAGTTTTCAAGCTACGATGGCAAGTGTCTCTTTCTCTCTCTAAAACTTCCAATTAGTGAGAGAAAGTGCTAAAGAAAGACTTTTGAGGGTTTTAAGGTGGGAAAGTGAAAGAGCACCAAAGGTTCTATGAAAAGGTGCACAAAAGCATGCAAATTGAAGTTAATTTGAGAGAGCTATGGAAGCTTTATGGGAGGCTCCCATGGAGATGAAGAAACGTGAGACGGGAAGGGAAGAAGAATTGGCTGGAAGCTACTAGAAATTGCTGGGGCTTTAGATATTTATATCTAAAGTTTATCCAATTTTTCATGTAATTTACAAAAATGCCCTCCATAAGGTGACTTTGTCTTCTTCTTTCCTCCGGTTCAACTTTTTACTCTTTGGACACTAAGTCAAAGTCTATAATGGTCTAGAAGTACTCAAGTTTGTGAAAAGTTAAAAATTTAGACCCGAGATGCAAAATGACCATTTTACCCCTACCTTGGAAATCATCATTATTTCTATTTCCTTCATCATCTTATCCTTATTTTCATCATTCATTTGTGCCTTAGGCCTACTTAAGCCTTAATAATGTTTTAAAGCATACTTCTAGGGGCTCACTAAAGAAAATGATGAAATTACCCCTAGTCCGTTTTATCGCGTCTACTTCTTTTTACGTGTCTATAAAGGTCAAGACTTCACAGGTTCACTTCTGAATTACCCCTTTTACTCGGTAATCAACCTTAATTAGTAGCCAGTAAGCATTCTTAGCCACCACCTCAAAGTACGAGGTACTACAAGAAAGGAGAAGAAGAAGAAGCTGCTGGAAATGAGGAGAAAGTTGCTAGAAAATTAGATATTTATTCCTAAGGTTGACTAAAGTTCCACTTATTTACAAAAAATGCCATTGCATAATTGACTTTGCCTTCTACTTTCTTTTGGCTCAAACTTTTTACTCTTTTGACATTGAGAAAAGGTTCACAATAGATTAGAGGCACTCGAGTTCATGAAAACTTAGAGAATTAGACCCGAGACCCACAATGACCATTTTTCCTTTATTGTGGAAACTATCATTATTTCTATTTTCTTCATTTATTTCATTATTATATACATCATTCATTTATTCCTTAGGCCTACTTAGACCTTAATAATATTAGAAAAACCCACTTCTAGGAGCTCACTAAGAAAATGACAAAACTACCCTTAATCCATGTCATCGTGTTTACCTCCGCAACACGTCTATGAAGGTCGAGGTTTCACATTCTCCCCCACTAAAAGAAATTCAATCCTCAAATTTAAATCTAACTTTAAGGTAGTGTTCCTCTATGTATTGAAGAGGTGCAAATAGTTTGTTTGCATCTCCTCTTCAGCTTCCAATGTTACCTCTTCATTGGTGTGGTTTCGCCATAATACTTTCACTGAGGCTACATCATTTGAACGGAGCTTTTTCACTTACCTATCAAGAATAGCCACTAGTTACTCCTCATAGGTTAAGTCATCTCTCAACTGAATGGTTTCATATTATATTACATAAGATGAATCTAGATTATACTTTCTAAGCATCGAGACATGAAATACTGGATGGATATTCGAAAGATCTGGTAGTAGCGCCAACCAGTATGCTATTGCTCCAATCTTTTCTAAGATCTCGAAAGGTCCTACATACCGAGGACTTAATTTTCCTTTCTTGTCGAACCTTATCACCCCTTTTGTTAGTGAGACCTTAAAAAATGCATGATCCCCCACTTGAAATTCCAAGTCTCTCCATCTGTTATTAGCATATGACTTTTGTCTACTTTATGTTGGTAACATCCTCTGACGAATCATGTGTATCTTCTCAGTGGCGTCCTGTACCAACTCTGGCACCAAGAGTTTCCATTCTCCTACCTATAGCCACTGAATGGGTGACCTGCACCTCCGTTCATATAATGCCTCAAATGGTGCCATCTAGATACTAGTTTGAAAGCTATTGTTATAAGCAAACTCCACTAAGGGTAAGTATCAATCCCATCTGACCTTAAGATCTATTACACATGCCCTCAGCATATCTTTCAATGTCTGTATTGTTCGTTCAGATTGTCCATTAGTTTGAGGGTTAAAAGTTGTGCTGAAATCCAACCTAGTGCACAAAGCCTCCTGCAACTTTCCCCAGAACCTACTGGTGAACTGTGTTCCTTTGTCAGATACTATAGAATTGGGAATGCCATGCAGTTGCACTATTTCATCCACATAAACTCAAGCATACTAGCAGCCCCTTAAATAGTCTTAACTGGGAGAACATGAACTGACTTCGTTAACTGGTCTACTATAACCCAAATCGAGTCGTAACCTCAACTAGTTCGGGGCAAGCCCGTTACAAAGTCTATCACAACATGCTTCCACTTCCATTCAAGCACTGGTAATGGTTGTAGTAGCCCTGCAGGCCTTTAGTGCTCTACCTTAACCTGCTAACAAACTAGGCACTTAGAAACAAGCTCAGCTACATCTTTCTTAAGTCCTTTTAACCAGTATACTTCTCTCAAATCTTGGTACATCTTTGTAGCTCCCGAATGCACCATGTATACTGCCATATACGCCTCTTCTAATTTTTCTCTCCTCAATCCATCACTATCAGGTACATAAAGTCTGGTTCCATACCTCAATACTCTATCTTTGCTTTTAGTAAACATTTTTCCTTTCCTTCCCTGAAGGCCCTCTAAGGCCTTAGTTACGAACTCATCTTTACTTTGTGCTTTTCTAATCTGGTTTATTAAGATATGTCTAACTCTAAAATATGCTAACAATGCATTTGTCTCTGAAACTTCAAAATGCACACCCATATCTCCTAAGCCCTGCATCTCCCAAATCAAAGATCTTCTATCTACAGATATATGTGCTAAACTCCCCATCGATTTTTGACTTAAGGCATCCGCCACTACATTGCCTTACCGGGATGATAGAGAATAGTATAATCATAATCCTTAAGCAACTCCATCCATCTACGTTGCTGCAAGCTAAGATCCCTCTACTGAAATATATACTTTAAGCTCTTGTGATCTGTATATATCTCGCAAGTCTCACCATACAAGTAATGTTGCCAAATCTTTAAGGCAAGCACGATTGCTACCATTTCCAAATCATGTGCGAGGTAATTTTACTCATGCCTTTTAAGTTGTATTGATGCAAATGCAATCATATGCAATTACCTTCCCATGCTGCGTTAATACACACCTTAAACTAACCTATGATGCATCACAAAATACTGTATAACCCCCTGTGCCTTACGGCAGGCTTAATATTGGAGCTGTGGTGAGATAAGCCTTAAGTTTCTCAAAGCTATCCTTACAAGCATCTGACCACTCAAATTTTATATCCTTATGTGTCAGCCTAGTCAAAGGAGTAGCTATTTTGGAGAAATCCTTCACAAAATGATGATAATAGCCGGCCAAACCCAAAAAGCTCTTAATCTCTGTAACTAATGCTGGCCTTGGCCACTTTTCCACCACCTCAACTTTCATTGGATTGACTTGTACCCCATCCTTAGAGACCACATGTCCTAAGAATGCAACACTTTCGAGCCAGAATTCACACTCGAAGAACTTGGCATACAATTAATGTTCTCTCAGAGTTTGGAGCACTATCTTAAGGTGTTGCTCGTGCTCCCCTCGGCTCCTCGAGTATATCAAGATGTCATCAATAAATACTACCACAAACTTGTCCAAATAAGGCTTGAACACGCAGTTCATCAAATCCATAAATGCCGTAAGGGCATTCATAAGCCCAAATGACATCACTAAAACCTCATAGTGCCCATATCTTGTTTGAAATGTTGTCTTGGGTATGTCCTCATTCTTGATACTTAATTGATGGCACCTAGACTGTAGATCAATTTTTGAGAAACATTGTGCTCCTTGTAGTTGGGCAAATAAATCATCTATTCTTGGAAAGGGGTACTTATTCTTCACTATTACTTTATTGAGCTGTTGGTAGTCAATACACAATCTAAGTGACCCATCTTTCTTCTTTACAAATAGCATCGATGCTTCCCATGGCAAAATGCTAAGGTGGATGAAACCTTTGTCTAACAAATCTTCTAACTGATCCTTAAGTTTCTTAAGCTCTGCCGGTGCCATTAGATATGAGGGAATGGATATGGGTCTAGTATCTGGAATCAAGTCTATACAAAATTCAATCTCCCTATCGAGAGGCAAACCTAGTAATTTCTCTGAAAATACAACCACAAACTCATTCACTACTGACAACTGGTTTATTTCCCCAACCTTCGCTTGGTATCTCTCACAATAGCCAAGTAACCTAGACAACCCTGTCTTAATAGCCTCTTAGTAGACATGACTGATATCAAAGTAGTTGGAGCATTGCTCTTATCCCTCTGAATACTAAATGATGGCTCTCTTGGAAAATCAAATCTAACCAATTTATAGTAACAGTCCACGCTGGCATGGCAGGGCGATAGCCAATCCATTCCTAAGATCACGTCAAAATCTAAAGTGTCTAATGCCACTAGATTTACCAACGTATCTTTTTCCTTGACCTGAACTACACAAGACCTATATTCCCATTTTGCCACAAACACCTCCTTTAAAGTGGTAGACACTACTAACTGTTCTTCTCTCATAACATGATCTTTATCCAACCTAAGTGCAAAACATGGAAAAACAAAAGAGTGGGTAGAACCAAGATCAAACAATACTCGAGCATCCATATTGCAAACAGAAAGAATACTTGAGACCACTGCATTGGATGTCTAGGCCTCCTGCGTTGTTAAGGCATATACTCTATCATGGCTCCTATTAACAGAACTTTGACATCTAGACCTAGATGGCCTGCTTTGAGAAGAAGCAACAACAGTTCTACCTTTTGTTCCGTTAGCCTCCTAATCATATGAGGTAGCTACTAAAGTAGCAGATGAAGTTGGCTGGGTGGAGCCACAAGCAGATCTTTGTAGTTGATGAGCCATTGGGCAACTCCTCCTCATGTGTCCAGGTTAACCACACGTGTAACAAACCCCTGTAGCACGGAAGCATTGTCCTCTGTGTCATACCCCACAAGTACTGCAACGATTGATAGCTTGACTACCCTGCCTTGAATCTTGCTGCCTCCCCACACTAAAAGTTTTCTGTCCCAATCCAATGCTAGCACTAGACAATTCACTCCCTTGTTGAGGTAACCATGAGTCCCTCTATGGGCCCTAATGGCCAGAAGATGAAATACCACGACTAAAGTCTTAGTGACCTTGATGGCCTTCTGTCTTGGCCCTCTTGACTCTATCCCTTGCAACCCTACTCTCACTGCTCCTCATCTCAAACCGCTGAGTGCAGTCCACGACTGCAGAGTAGGTATCAAAATCCTTGGATGCTACAGCCCTAAACAATGGCTCTAGTAGCCCATCCATAAATCTTCGAATCTTCATTTCCTTAATAAAAACTAGATAGGATGCATACCGAGCCAACTATGTGAATTTGATGTCTTATTCTGAAACCGTCTTACTTGGGGTTTGTACTAATGCCTCAAACTCCCTAGCTCTTGCATTTCGTACACTGATGGGTAAGAATCGATTCAAGAAAGCTATACTAAACTCATTCCAAGTCAACGGTGTTGCCCCCATTGGCCTACCTCTAAGCAAGGAGCCATACCACTCTTATGCCACATCCTCTAATCGAAAAGCGGCTAGCTCAACTGATCTGGTACTAGAACATCCCAGGGCATTACAATTTTTTTCCATCCTATCTAAGATAACTTGGGATTTCTCTGATGCATCAGACCCTATAAACGACAAAGGTTTAAGCTTCAGGAAATCAGGAAGTGAAACCTCTACCTGACCCTTTTCAACCTTTAAATGTTGACGATCCATCTATCCTTGTGAACTAGAGGACACTTGTGTTGCATGTCTCACCTCTACTATTCTTTATATGTTGTCCATACGGGTTGCCATCATTTCCACAACCCTATTAACTCCCTATAAACCTGCAGCCAAGTCCTCGATGGCAATGCCCCCAGTTGGGTGTCTATCCGCATCACCTAAAGACTGTTCCTCCTCATGTCTACTCACAAACGTACCCGTCCTCGCCAACCTAGTGGCCCTACCATGTTTGCTTCACCCCTAAGGGTGGGAGCTAGTGACTTACCCGTTATCTCATTAAGAGCATCTTGCTCCCCCGTCCTTCTCAAGGCAGCTCATGTCTTAGGCTGCATTCTTACCTAGATAAGAGCAAACACCTGTTATTAAACACATTTTACAATCATTCCTAAAGGAAAAGGTGGTTTCTAGAATAGAGAATCTATGCGATTTCTTTGCTATAAAATGTGCCGCGGTTCACAATTCATAACAGAAGTTCCACATAAAGACCCGATATTTCGTTGGACCAATGATAAACAAATTCTAAGACCTAGACAACCTAGGGCTTTGAGCCCAACTTTGTCACAGCCTAAATCCTAAGCCATGACTGATGCATGGGCTTAATGGGCACAGCCCACCAAGCCCAAGCAAGCCTCTTTACGTGGTCCTGTTCATTATTCTATCAATCATACATTATCATTTCTAAAGCCATGATTCGTAATTCTCAACTATGAGTAATTCAATAATATGCCATGGCAACTAAATACATATATTTGTTTGCAAAATAATTCTTAACAATTCACATTTAGTATACATGTACACATGCAAAAGACCCTTGACTACTAGCGGAGTGACTTTAGGTATAGGTACTGCTACTGAACGCCGTGGAACCTACCAAAAGGTGAATATTAGTGGACACCTCAATTTAGGTCCCAACTGCCTTCAAATCCGAAAACATGAAGTTAAAAATAGTGAGTATAAACTCAGTGAGTGAACAAAGGAAGGGAACAAGCAAACGATATAGGAAGTTTTAGAAAACATGATGCACTGATGTTTAAAACAATGCAATTAGCTTAATTTCTTATTAAAACCCCTCAATTTAGCCCTTTATTATTTAATCCCTTAGTGTTGAAGGATCCATAATCAACAATGAAGTTAAAGAGTTAAAACTACAACAGATTTCTAAACAACACAGAGAGTTTCTTGCTACGACGAGAATCAAATTTGGTTGCGGCGAGAACAGTGACTCCCCAAGGTAAAAAGTTTTTTGCTATATCAATTTGGCTGTGGCGAGAATAGTAATTCCTAAGACAGAAAGTTTCTCACCGCGATGAATATCAATTTGGCTACTGCCAGAATAGTAACTCCTAAGGTAGAAAGTTTCTCGCCGCGGCAAAAATCAATTTGGCTACGGCAAGAACAGTAACTCTTAAGGCAGAAAGTTCCTCGTCGCAGCAAAAATCAAGTTGGTTGCTTCGAAAATGTGGTTCCTTGTAATGCCCTTATTTAGATTTGATTTATATATATCGGCTCGCCCCTAAAATAGTTTATATATCAAAAACAAACCCGATGCTATGGGTAAACATGTATACAAGAATTCATATAAATATATATATATCTACTTTATATATTTATATATGTATCCATATGTAACTTTAAACATACATCAAGGACATTCCACTCACCCCCAAAATAATTGGCATGGTTTGGCACATACAACTACCAACGTCACCCCAGCTCATGTGCACTCCCACATCGCACATAGCTAATACCACCATGTGCACTCTCACACTGCACATGGCAATTCATCATCATCACCATCATGTGCACTCCCACACCGTACACACACAGTTGTAGTTATCATACAATATTACCTTTCAAGGCATAACATACATATCAACGTAATATAGAAAACAAATGAATTCATCACATTACACATTTCACAACGTAAGGGCATTTCATCAAAGGCTTGTTCCCATGCATTTTTTTTAAAGAAAAGACAAATAAAATTTTTCAAGTGATTCATTCAAACGCATATGCATTTATCCCAAAACATTTTAAACGCAAGTTCACTCACTTGTCTTTGTTGATTTTCCTTTTCGATCGGGCTCCAACCTTAACTAATTCTCCAAGTGGAAATGTAGGGTCTCGTTGGAACCTATCATAGATAATAGCATCACAACCAACCCAATTTGCATGAATATTATTCCAAAAAGTATTTCCTAAATCAAACTTTATTAGTTATTCCTAACTAGTTTCCAATTACCATTTGACTAATCATTAGTTTGCACTACTTTAGTCACACTATAAATAAATAAATAACCTTCAACAATAAAGCAACCCACAATTCTAATTATTGGGCAGTCATACACAACGTAAAAATCAACCCTAACTCATTACTCACCTTGGTGGACTTGTAGTTGAATTTCCTTAGTAAGGATTAAAGAGGAAAAATTCTTTTAAGAGTTTTCTCAAGCTAATTTGAAGAGTCTCTCACTCTAAAATGTTTAGCTAGTGCGAGAAAGTGTAGAAGAAAAACTTTTGAGGATCTTTGAGGTGAAAAAGTGAAAGAGCACAAAGAATCCTATGAAAAAGTGTACAAAAGCATGAGAATTGGAGTTAATTTGAAAAAGTTATGGAGGTTTTAAAGGCGGCTTCCATGGAAGATGGAAAGTTTGGAATGAAGAGAAGGGATGGAAAGGAGAAGAAGAAGCTGTTTGAAGTGAGGAGAAAGTTTTTGGAAAATTAGATATTTATTCCTAGGGTTGACTAAAGTTTCACCTATTTACAAAAATGCCATTGCATAGTTGACTTTGCCTTTTACTTTCCTTTAGCTCAAACTTTCAACTCTTTTGACACTGAGAAAAGGTCCACAATAGATTAGAGATACTCGAGTTCATGAAAACTTAGAGATTTAGACCTGAGACCTAAAATGACCATTTTACCCTTACTGTAGAAATTATCATTATTTCTATTTTTTGTTTATTTCATTATTATATACATCATTCATTTATTCCTTAGGCCTAGTTAGACCTTAATAATATTAGAAAAACCCACTTCTAGGAGCTCATCAAGAAAATAACAGAACTACCCCTAATCTACGTCATCGTGTCTACCTCCGCTACACATATATGAAGGTCAAGGTTTCGCACGAACCTTAACTGAATTCATTTCATAACATCTGTTGTTGTGATACTTGCTTTTGGGGTGTTGAAGCAACTTTATTCTCTAGCATTGTTAGGGAAAACCTAATTCAATAAAGTTATTGAAGGTTTGAATTAATGTTTTAAGGTTCAGGGTTGGCATTGTAATGCATATTGTTATGTGAATTAAATATTGGAGCATTATTATATATCAATATGCATTATTATAACATCAAAAGCAATGACCAGCGATGTGATTTTTTGGAAGTTAATTATCTAATATATTTAGTCTTTTAGAACACGGCATGGACAGATATGCATTATTATTAGACACCATGGATGGACATTGGGTTCTTACACACAAACCATTAAATTGAACCTTATATTCTGCCCTGCCATGGCTAAGCATTAAATTATAAAGCATAAAACCTAATCCCTACATTGAATAAATAGTTAAATGCCATGCATTTATTAATAGATGGTTGCACGCGCCATGTTTTTATGATACATTACATCATGTGCATATACAGTGATGTAACACTGCATGGCTAGTATGTGTTATTTGTCACACGCGATTCCTAAGAAGGCCATGGTCTATATACACCATTGGTGGCAATTTTTTACGTTTTTCAACACATTATAATACAAATGCATGGCGTTTATATACAATCATCGTTTCATATAGCCTTTCTAGTTAAGAAATAATAGTTCAACCATGTTAAGGTTTTTAAAGGGTTATGTGCATCGTTTCATTCATACAGCATGAGTTTAGTGTATTTGTTTAGGGTTTCTCAGCTTTTTGTTCTCCTACACTTTTGAATTTTTGTGACAAAACGCCATCATTTACGAAAGCCCCATTTACCTACAAACTAAGATGAGAAAGTTGAGTTCTTAGAAGCAACAACTGAACATTTCAATAATTACACATCGTTTATAATGGTGTTTTAGGCAACATTTAACCACCCATTTTCAGAAAAATCTTAAATAACTTCTTCCAACCCTATATATGTTGTTAAACGTGATATCACGCTTAGTATTTAAACAGTTGCTCCGCTTAATATTAAACGCCATGTATACGTCACAAGTAATTTCCTAATAAAGAGGTTACACACCTTGATGACACATTATATAGTTACACACTAGTATATACGACACAGTATCTTCATTTATTATTAAACGCCATCTATACGTTACAAGACATTTCATAATCAAAATGTGACACAGCATCATGGCACATTATATTGTTACACGCCATTATATATGTTAAACGGTATGTATACATTACATATACGTATAAGAACATATGGATTGAATAACAACTGGTTCTTGATGGCATGCCTCAACTTAAACGTACATCCCAGTAACGATTTATGTTAAGCTGTTACAGGATAACATACGAATTTGTTACTTGGATCCTGCAAACCCTAAACACCTCAACCATTCACCCTAAACAGTTCCCACTTTATGATGTAAGAGGTTTAACCCATTTCCTTTAATCACAAATTTGTATGAAGATGCTATGACTAATGTAGTCGATGATGGCAATCATATGTAAGGTCTTATAACACGGCATGGGTTGATGATAGAATTGTTAACTACCAAGCAATTGGCATAAAAAAATGGTTAACGCCATGAATTATTAGCACATTCTTGTGATAGTCCTTTTAAAACCTTTTATTAGACCATAGTGTATAACAACACATGCAACAACCACTACTGTGCAAATAACATTTTATAGACATCTCAATGCATAACAATTTAGGGCAAGTCATGTACAAAAATATTATCAAATAGGCGTGTAGCATTATCCCTTGTAATTGTTTAAAAGTTTATATACCGTGTAACATTAAAAATTTCAAAAATAGCAACTGTACTATGAAATGTAGAAAACATCACTGTAACTTATCTATGTCCGGATACATCTAATACATAAAACACACACTTCCATACTTAACTAATGTACCAAATTTGACAATGATGTTGGCCTCCAATGTTGCATCAAGATTTTTAATACATCCAGGTGAGTGAACATACGCAAGAAGATCTGACTCTTGCAACCAATCGAAGAACATGGACTATGGTTAACATTCAATGCCATAAGCTATTTTTCGGGCTTAGTTATGGCTGTCCTTCAACTAGTTCAACTAGCATTTCAATTGATAGACGATAATATGGGTCATCATAACAACCACAAAACCCTGTATAAAAAATGAAAGCCACATAATATTCTTCAAAACATTGTTACCTTTGGCAATTTTGAGGAATTCCCCTTTTCACTGAAAGCAACTCCATTTCAAGGAGTACTGTGTGCACAGTGTCATGACCCAACCTTGTATAAGGCTCTAACAAGATAGAATGTCGTATGAAATTAAGTCTTTTTTACTTGTAAGGGAAATGTCTCTGTTTCAAACATTGTAATGGTATTTGGTGATAGCTCTAGAAATCCTTGTTAAGTCTTTAAGGGGAAAACCCTTTAGGAAGGGACTACCGTCATCTCAAATATTGCAATGGCTATTGGTGAAATACTTGTAAAACCTCATAATCTCTTTATAGGGGGTGAGCAGTTGGTAGATTGTTAGGCTACCTCACTAGCAAAGGTATATTTGTAACGAATCATCTAGGGCTACCCTATGGCTAGACGATGACATGTCTTGGTCCTTTTGTACTCATTTTTATATTAATAAAACATTTTTCTTTATATAGCTCCAATGGTTACTTATATGGCATTCGGTATGCCTTACTATTTCGTTGTGTGTTGCCTTAATCTAATTTGTTGCTATTGTTGATGTTTGTTCAAATATAAAAGAGTTATTAATAGGCTTGAGTGGAAACGTCCACTAAAGTGTCACACAGACTATTGTGTACTTAAGCAAAGGGGCATAGTTCGTGACAATTGGTATCAATGTATGGGCAAAATGTGCTAAGCTAAAGAGTAAACATGGTGACCATGCAAAGTTCGCCAAAGGACCATCAAAGGATTGATGAGCTAAAGGTCGTGGTGGCCACAATTAAAGCTCAGATGGTCTCGTGCGAGCGAATATATGAAATTGAGATAGTCTAGAAGGAACTGTTCGAGATGATTAATACCCTGAGTAATGAGACCAATGATGCGTTGAGCACTCTCCAAGGTGAGTTTGGAGAATTAAAAGCTTAGGTAAACCTTTTGATTATTGCTACAGGTAATAGCAATGCAAACCCAGGACAGCGAGGGAAAAGGGACAAAATGCTAGAACCCAAGCGTTATAAAGAGGCTAGAGATGCAAAGGAGCTAAAAAAGTTCCTCTTTGATATTAAATAATACTTCCAAGCTGTGCACACAAAGTCAAAGGATGACGAAGTGGTAACAGCTACAATGTATCTTGCAGGGGATGCCCAATTACGGTGGCATTCCAAATTTGTTGATGGCGAGTGTCACATACGGATGTGGGCTAACCTGAAGCGAGAACTCAAAAGCTAGTTCTTTCCAGAGAATGTAGAGTACTTGGCTGAGAATTTGTTCAAGAGTTTGTGAGGAGCTTTTCTACCTAAATGCTAGATAGCAGGGACATGATCGAGAAATATAACTTATTCTATTTTCTTGAGGGCTTAAAGCCATGGGTTAGGATAGAATTACAATGACAAAAAATATAGGATGTGATTTCAACAATGGCGGCTACTGAACACCTTACTAATTATATTGATAACTCACATAACTGAAAGGACCCTCCATCAAGAACTAGTAGCTCAAGTTCCAACAATGTGACAAAATTCCCAAAAATGAGTAGACTCTCAAGTGGGGGAAGAGAAAAGAGACCACTTGCTCGGGACACTTCACAACCAAAAGTAATTAAGCCATAAGGCTTTAAACCTTGAGCCCCAATATATTGTTTTCTTTGTACTTAACTCCATGAGGTAGCTTATTGCCCTCATTATGCAACTCTTTATGCGATATGTACTACCAATGTAGAATCATCTCAAGCCTAGACCCTAGTGGAAAAAGTTGAGAAAGAGTCAGCGCCTATGAGCTCAATTCTGTTCCTTAGTGCCTTACAAGCGTAATTGGAAAAGATGAAGAAAAAGCCCTAACAAGGTCTCATGTATGTAGATGTCTAAGTGAATGATAAGAAGACCAAAGTCATGCTCAACACAAAAGCCTCCACTACCTTCATTACTCTAGGTAATGCAAAGAGATGTGGTCTCAAGGTAGAGAAAGCCTTTGGGCAGATGAAAACGGTCAACTGGCCAACTTCAGTCCTTTTGGGAAACTCTAAAAATGCCAAGGTTAAAATTAGTTCTTGGGAAGGGAAAATGAACATGACTGTGGCCACTATCAATGACTTCGATTTTTTCTAGGTTTGGACTTTATGGTTAAAGCAGAGGCCATCCCATTTCCCACTAGAGCTGTTTAATGTTCTTTGGAAAACAACCATGTGTGGTCCCTACTACAATTCTACCAAAGAATAAGAAGAAGATTATATCAGCTATCCAATTCGAAAAAGGGATTAAGAAAAGGAAAGCCTTCTTATGTGGTAATACCCATATACAAAGGCGGAGTGAGTATAAATTCAATACTTGAGGAAGTGAATATGGTTTTAGAAGAATTTTAGGACATGATGCTAGAAGAGCTACCTAAGGTCCTACCACCACGATCAGCTGTTGATCACGAGACTGAATTACTCCTAAGCGTCAAACCACTTGCAAAGAGGCCTTAAAAAATGGCTCCCCTAAAGCTAGCAGAACTAAGGAAACAAGTAGACTAACTGATCCAAGCCAGATTCATCTATCTGTTAAAGGCACCTTTTAGGGCACTAGTTGTTGGGTGAGGGCTGATCATGCATCAAATGTAAATAAAATGCAACGAAAACAAATTTAAAAATTAAATTTACGCCTCACCCTCCTAGGATCTCTTTCATGCTAAATTGAGTACAGAATTAAATGAAAATAAAAGTATATAATCATATCACTTTACCTAAATAACAAAGGTTGATGAATCCTTTGTTAAACCACCAAATCAGCCTTGAAAAAATTCAACCACCTTAGCCCAGTTGTTGCAAACCAAAGCTATCTAAGGAATCATTGTGCAGCCTCTAATGGTGATCCACACCAATGAATGAGAAAATCCTTCTGTAAGGATTGGGAGTGCTAAGCCTTGATAATGTGCTAGCAAAGATGAGTTTCTTAAACTCATAATCCACACAAAATTTTGGGGCTGAACACACAAAAAATGAAGTGAATGAAAAACTATTTTTCTTCACACAATGAACGACAAGACAAAAGAATTTCTAATGTGTCGTTCACTCCTTTCTCTTTTTTCAGCCGTTTTCCACACTCATGTTTGGAGGCTATAACAAGGTATTTATACCTTGGATTAATTTTAAACCCTACTTACAAAACTATTTTGTTATTACGAATTAATCAAATAATTTGATTAAATAATTTAATTAAGTCCTTAAGAAGCCCAATTAACTTAATTGTTTAATTTAATCAATTAGGCCCAATAACTTAATTAAACAATTTAATTAATTAAGCCCAACAATTTAATTAAACAAATTTAATAACTAGGCCTAATGACTTAATTAAACTAATTTAATCAATTAGGCCCAATACCTTAATTGTTTAATTTAATTAATTAGGCCCAATGACTTAATTAAACAATTTAATTAATTAGGCCCAATGATTCAATTAAACAATTTAGTTAATTAGGCACTACTTAATAAACAATTTTAATCAAGTGCTTGAGAAGCTCATAACTTTTAATTTGATTAAGTCCAACTTAATCACCTCTCCCATTTTATTTTCAACATTCATTTTAGGTGTGGGACCCATTAGGCTTCTAACATGTTGGCAATGAACTCAACATATAATTCTTAAGTTAAACTTATAATTAGATAAATTTAAATTACTTTAAATTTATCATTAATCAAGTTAACTACCTAGAGTTCATAGATCAAGATTAGGATCTAGTAATCTATCATGGCCACCCAAATGTTATAAGAGTCAAGATGGTTTGACTCAACCTTTCAATGATCAGCCTTTTAGTGTAATTCATTCCCTCATCATATATCCTAGAGATGATAAGAGCATAGTGCAGTGTCTACTCTTATTGATCTCCATATTCATTCTTAAAGTTTGAACATCAGCTTTATAAATACTTATGAAACTCCTTTCATAATCTTTAAGTCGCCTTGGCCAAGGACTTCAATAAGCTAATATCAACCAAAAACAGCTAGGATATGTCCCCTGCATCACTTGGGGTGATGATTCCTATCTTGACTACTCATTTGCCTTCACATGCTTCATGCTATACCCAAAAGCATCCTGTTTTGGCATCCTTGGTTAGGCACCCGTAAGGATGAAATCAAAGCATAACACTCCACACATAAGACAACCTGGTGTCTCAAGTCTAGGGAGTATTTACACAACTGACACATGAGAAGTATTGTATAGACACTTGAGTGAAATACCTAATGCACTTCTCATGGCGGGTCATGTTCAGTGAACTTGCTCTCCTAGGCAAGCACCTACATTCTAGTTTCAAGTATCTCTATACTTTAACCTATGAGATCCGTTGCTTACTTCTCAAGTAAAAAACATAAAATGTACCAGTCTCTAAGTAACATTGATGTCCAATCTCAATGATACATTGACCAGGAACATTTTGATATTACGCTTTGATGCATAAGGATCTCATAATTGCAACCCATTATAGTTCCCTTGCAAGGCATATTAATCTCATGGACTTCATCCAATTAGACTTATAACTTGTTATAATTGATTTCTTATTGATGAAGGAAAACCTTTAATCATTCAACATGAATGATGTTATTGCATGATTGGAATCAAGCCTTAACCAATCTCAATTGGCTGTAGGGCCCATCCCAACACTAGTACGCTTTCAGAAAAAATAGGATGGGAGTTTACAATTATGTGTGGAATATTGGGCTCTGAATAAAGTAACAGTGAAGAATAAATATCCAATTCCTCTTATAGCAAATCTTTTTGACTAATTGAGTCATGCAAAGTACTTTTCTAAATTAGATTGGAGATCAGGCTGCCATCAAGTAATAGTTATCGAGGGAGATGAATTGAAAACTACCTACATAATGTGGTATAGTATATTTGAATTTCTTGTTATACCTCTTAGACTAACCAATGCTCCTAACACCTTTTGCACATTAATGAATCAGGTTTTCCATGATTATCTGAACAAGTTCGTGGTGATCTGCTTGGATGATATTGTGGTGTACAGTTCAACCTTAGAGAAAAATCAAAGGCACTTACGGTAGGTCTTCCAAATGTTACATGACAATCAGTTGTATGTGAAAAGAAAAATGAACATTCGCGTAGACCCAAATTCATTTCCTTAGTCACATCATCAAACAAGGGTGCATCCAGAAGATAAAGGCTATCAAAGAATTGTCCACCCCTAAGAACACAACAGAGCTTCAATCGTTCTTAGATCTAGCCAATTACTATTTAAGATTTGTATAAGGGTATTCAAAAAAGATGATAGTACTCACTGAACTATTGAAAAAGGGATAGAAGTGGAGTTGAACACCACAGTGCCAAGAAGCTTTTGAAGACCTAAAAGAAGTGATGATGACGACTCCTATCTTGGCACTCCCCGATATTGAAAAGCCTTTCAAGGTACAAACGGATACATCAAACTTTACCTTTTGAGGAATGTTGTTATAAGAAAGGCACTCGATTATGTTCGAAAGTTGAAAATTGAACGAAACTGATAAGAGGTACATGGCACAAGAAAAAGAACTACTAGAAGTGATTCATTATTTACGGGCATGGCAACACTGCTTTCTAGGATCGTAGTTCATGGTTAAGACCGTCAACACCATTGTGAGTCATTTTCCCACACATCCAAAACTTATGGCCAAGCAGGCAAAATGGTAGGAGTTCCTAGCAGAGCTTGATTTCTCCGTCGAGCACAAAGCTGGAAAGCCGAACCGTGTGGCAGATGCCTTCAGTTGGAAGACCGAGTTTGTAGCTCTTAAGGTGATCAAACCAATGATAGCTAGCAAAGTAACCACAGATATCTAGAATCTTATTAAAGAAAATTTGAATTAAGATCCTCAAGCAATTTCCATCATGAAGTTGGTAGAGAATGGGAAGCCCAAATACTTTTGAGTGGAAAATGGGCTTCTACTAACAAAAGGACCTCTAATCTTTGTCCTAAGAGTAGGAGAGCTAAGGAAGAAGTTGATGTGAGATTGCCACGATACTCCTTGGGTTGGACATCCAAGTTGGTAGTGAACTGTTGCATTATTGAAATAAGGTTATTATTAGCCTCATATGCAACATGATGTGATGGATTAGACCAAGATGTGTCTCATTTGCCAACAGGACAAAGTAGAGAAACAGAAGCCGACATGGATGCTTGAACCTCTACCAGTACCAAGCAAGCCATAAGATAGTATTTCTCTTGACTTCATAGTAGGGCTTCTTAAAGTGGGAGATATGACAGCAATTCTGGTGGTAGTGGATCATTTTTCAAAGTATGCTACATTTATTCTAGCATAGAAGCTTGGCATTATAGAAGAAATAACTCACACGATTTTCAAGCATGTGCTAAAATACGGGGGAGTACCTAAGAGCATTATCAACTATAGAAACCTACGATTTATTGGTTTCTATTGGAAAGAGCTTTTTAAGATATTGGGGTCAGAACTCAACATCTCCTCTAGTTATCATCCACAGACAAATGGTCAAACACAACGCTTTATTTCATTATCAAAGGAATATTTACGACACTTTGTGTAGGCAAACTAGAAGAATTGGCCGAATGTATTGGATATGGCTCAACTATGTTTCAATTCGCAAAAGAGTGTCACCATGAACAAAACCCCTTCTAAGGTCGTCATGGGACAACAACCTAGACTTCCCCACACCTTAGTGGAGTCTTATAGTGGAACAAGCCCTCGAGCAATCAACTTTGCTAAGTGGAAACAGAATACAAAGATCACTCGAGCTTATTTAGAGAAAGCCTCCAACTGTATGAAGAAGTGGGTAAACAAAGGTCACAAAGAATAACACTTCAAAGTAGGAAACCTATTGCTAATGAAGTTCATACTCAAATAACTTTGATTTTTGAGAAAGAATGATAGACGATTGGTGCAGAAGTATGAAGAGTTTATGCCAATTACAATCGAGGACGGGAAGACCTTTTACAAGATTAATCTACCCAAGTGAATGAGAGTGCATCTAGTGTCTCATAACAGCAACTTGAAGTCATTCCATGTAGATCCAACAAATGCAGGTAGGAGTCAAGCCATAAGAGCTACCATCATCACCAAGCCACCATCACAACGTCAAGTAGAAGACATTTTTATAGAGAAAATGACCATAATCAACCGACGGCCAACACAAGAGTATCTAGTGAAATGGGAAGGTTTAGGGATAGATGAGACCACTTGGGAGAAAAAAGCCCACCTCCGGATGTTCAAGCAAAAGATTGAAGAATTCCAAGCTAACTAATTAGTGAAGACGTCGACAAATTGAGTGGGGGAAGATGTCATAAGCCAACCTTATATAAGGTCTAACAGGGTAAAATTGCATAGAAGATTATGTCTTTTGTACTTGCAAGGGAGATGTCCCCCTTTTAAACATTATAATGGCATTTGGTGACAATTCTAAAAATCCTTGTTAAGTCTTTAGGGGAAAGACCCTTTAAGAAGGGAATGTCCTCATCTCAAACATTGTAATGGCTATTTGTGAAATACTTGTAAAACCTCATAATCTTTTTATAGAGGGTGAGTAGTAGGCAGATTATTAGGCTACCTCACTGGTAAAGCTATGTTTGTTGCAAATCATCTAGGGCTACCCCTATTGCTCAACTATAGAATGTCTTGGTCACTTTGTTCTCATTTTTATATTAATAAAACATTTTTCTTTATGTGCCTCTAGTGGCTGTGTATATGGCATTCGGTATGTCTTATTATTTCGATGTGCATTGCCTTAATCTAATTTATGGCTATTGTTGATGTTTGTTCATATATAAATGAGTTATTGGCATCCACTCAAACGCCACATAAATTATTGCATACTTAAGCGAAAAAGCGTAGTTTGTGATATACAGCATAATCGAGAGCAAATCTACACCGATGTCTCAAAAACATGATCTTTCCAGAGCATTTTTCCTACCCCTCAAATAGAGTAGGTGTTTACTTCAATTTTTTAGTGAAAATACTTAACCTATCCCATTTTAAGTTTTAATACAAATACATTATGTTAACATACCCTTTATATGGAGGACAACTTTCTGAAGATATGGGCAACCTTATTGTTTAATAGAATTTAATCGTCAATATCAAAACTAAGATAATCAATGGCGTAAGAGTTGGGAGATGTTAACAACACATGATTTAAGATACCACTTATTGCAATGCAAAAGTCCATAATCAAAGTGACATTCTCATATTGGAAGTTGGAAAGAACAAAACCCTTTTTCCCTACGTGTTCATAGTATGCCAAGTTTGAATCATCTCATGCATTGATGACGGATTAGATGGATGTCAGGCTTTAGGGTTTCCATTTTAGATTACCGTGATCTCATTTAGAGGGGACGTGAAGCAGCATCTAACATCCTTCTTTATTCCCACATTTATGGATACATAAGATAAATCCTCACTATCTTAAGATGGTACACGCCATGGATTCAATAATAGATGGTGATACACGTCATGTCACCAATAGAGTTGTTCCTACAGTGCTACTCTATATAGTCAATTGTGACACACCATTTATAGAAAGATAAATCCTCACTATCTTAAAATGGTACATGCCATAGATTCAATAACAGAAAGTGATACATGCCATCCATAGAACATAGAGTTGTTCCTATAGTCCTGCCTTATATAGTCAGTTGTGACACGCCATTTATAGAAAGATAAATCCTCACTATTTTAAAAAGGTACACGCCATGGATTCAATAATAGATGGTGATACACTTTATCCATAGAACACATAATGATGTTATAGTCTTACCCTATACAGTCAGTTGTGACATGCCATTTATAGAAAGAAAATCCTCATTATCTTAAAATGGTACATGCCATGGATTCAATAATAGATGGTGATACACGCCATCCATGGAACACATAATGATCTTACAGTCCTACCCTATATAGACAATTGTGACACACCATTTATAGAAAGATAAATCCTCACTATCTTAAGATGGTACAAAATATGAATTCAATAATCTTATGCATATTTTAGTCCATGAACTTCATGATAAATAAAAAAAAACAACACAAAATGTGTAAAACGTGATTAAGTGAACTTAGGATACAAGACTACACTTGCATATATAACTTGTTTAATGTCATAAGTTGCCATATGACTTGGTTGTTCGCATGACTGATGATTTGTTTATGCTACACGCCAATCCTTACTAACCCTTATTGCTACACACCATTGCTCGTTGAGTAAAATATCGCATAACTCATATTTTACTCATATCACCAGCACGCTTATCACCAAAATCTTGAGAAACCATAAATTTTGGTTAGGAATATGATGTAATATGAGTATATCTTTCTTGCATCTGATTTGATATGGAATATATATTGCTCGTTTATCATCTACGATGTTCCTTTTTCCAAGCATAATATCCAACAGCTTCAACTAGAGCTTTTTGACAAATGATACTCCAAAGCTTAAATTTTAGAGCATATGAGTCATGTCTTTGGTGAAGTTGGTGGAATAAGGATAAGTGGTGGCATAGAAAGATCCTTTTATAACTAGTTCTCATTTAATTTTTAATGGAAATTTGCTAACGATGATGGAACCTTTCATAACCCTAACAATTGTTATAACAAGTTGTATTTAATTTTATAATGGCATCCATTTGAATGATTCTTTTTTATCGATAATGACTTTACACTGTCTGAATTGCATTCAAGAAATAAGTTATGGAAATCGTGAATTATATTCTAGATTTCTGTGATAACTACGTTCACGGTTACGGTCATATGCATTCATTAGGATGCATTTTGGAATGAAGCATGGTAGATATTGCACCGCATGCCCCTAGCTTCAATCAATGTGCACAATATGCAACTAGAAGCCATCATGAAAGTCATGTTGTTACTCGCGAGTCGTAGTAAAGGTGTGAATTCGTTGTAAGAATAGAAATGATTATATTCAAAGGCTGCCTTTTCTAATTTGATTCCTTTATGAGGTGATGACTTATTATATGGGAGTCAGATGTATGGTTTCTACTCTGGACTACCTTGATGTTCTCCAAATAGCACATGATAGGGGATATGAGATTGAACCCGTTCTTTCCAAGCGGAAGCTAGATGTAACCGGTGGCTCCTTGTTCCAACTTGTTGTTATTAAATGAAACGATATGCATAAGAAGTCCGTCGTCATTTGGTTTTGTAAGTTTTTTCAAATTCTTGGGTGACCTTTAAACATTCTCATGTACTCCTCTTCTATACCCTAAATGCCATGGACCTAGAAAAAACTTGTCACACATCCCGCATGGACATTAAGCAGTGGTTGGGGTTTAGGCACATGTTGTTACATGCCAGGTGAACGTATTTTGGGGTGATGCATGCCATGAGTATGTGTGATTTCCTCTTTACCTATGGATCTCTCATACATGTATTTTGGCAAATATTCAAGTAAATTGCAACTAAATGGTGTGTAAAATTAGATGGCGTGTAAAAGTATATGGCATTAACTTTTGGCTTTTAACAACCCATTATACCCCTAAGCACATTGTGTGTCAACATTGCAACTGAATGGCGGTGCATTAAAGAATTAACAGTTGCAATCTATCCAGGAACCTATAGGGTAATGTGCACCGTTTAACTAAGACAACACAAGGTTGCGACCTGTGTCTATGTCAAATTCAATTGCCACGGTAGACTCTATCCATCAACAATTATACGAAACCATTTCCATTGACACCCCACGTTTCACATTGGTTGAATTGTTCAGACTCTCATCAATGTGTCTGAATAAACAACAGAAGTGATTATATCAATTCCAAAACATTATTGTACTAGCAAGGCGTGTTAATACAAATGATATGGTCGATGTGTTAAAAATACAAATTCCCAAGCTATAGGGCCATTAACTATTCAGTGTAAACAAATGTGCATCTTAATGATATTTTTGCATCATGTCATGTCTTTTCTCACATGCGTAAAGTAGTCAAGAATAATAAATAAATAAATAAATAAATATATTGTGCCAATTGAGATTATGCCAACCATTCATATATCCTATTACGTCATAAGAAATTGTTTAGACTCTGGGCAGTAATGAGTGGAAGGTACAACGTTTTTTTTATATTTCCCAAGTGCTTTTGCAGTGGAGAAATACTATTGATAATGATGAAAACAAATGTGGCATTTCGATGTCATATCTAGAGAAAGATCCACCAAGTGAATTCGTTAGAGTGCTTGCAAATTGATTGTAAAAAGGTAATGAAATGTAACCAAACCCTAAACTAGATTTTAATGATATGAATAATATGCTCTGCAGTTGCCACACAAATGGACCCCCTGCATCAAAAGCTAATGACGTTGTCATTGATCCATGTGATATAGAGAAAACTAGTTGTGTATACATGCATACCAAGCAATATATATTCCAGACAATGCAGCTACAAGCAATATATACTCCAAACACATCACATTCCCATCAGAAAGTATATTCCTCAACTAACTCTTTATTGGTAGGAAGATGTAATGCTTTAGGAGTATATTCCATATTTTCCTGGAAGGGATAGATTGATCTCAAACGAGATTCACGCTAGGCATCTGGAAGGCTTTCACTCTTGTCACAGCCCAATTCCCGAGCTATGACTAGCGTAAAGACCCAATAGGAATAACCTACTAGGCCCAAGCAAGCCTTTCTATATGAACTTGTACATTAGTCCATCTATCATGCATATATCTTTAAGATCTATTATCACGACCCAGAACTCCCATCGAGCCTGTGACAACCGCCGCGACGTCTTGATAGACATTCATTATCCAGAATATCAATCGAAACCTCACAAGGCTTAACATCAGTTTTTCTTGCTTCCCCTGTGAGTATTTCTCACTAAAATTATGTTTTGAGAGATTATAAACTATTTTCAAATCAAAACAATAGAAAAACAATTTTTTGCTTACAGGGGCATTTTGGTCATTTTTCCTCATTAATCTCGAAATTCGTAAAATATGTAGTATACGGGTGCAAAACACATATTTCATAATCAAAAATAAATTTGGATGTCTAAAACATTCGTTTAAAATGAAATTATGACTATTAGAATAAAATAAAATATTAAATAAAATATTCAATTTTCTCATAAAATAATATTTTTAGAACACTGCATAAATAATTTTTGCAGCGCAAAAGCAAAATAAATTCATATATATTATAATACAATAAGCCAGAGTATTTAATTTAATTTACAGTAACAAGTGGGCCCTCAAATAACCAAAAGTAAGAAAGATTGTGAACCTACAGTTTGGAGGATGCAAATCCAATGGTGGTCCTTGATGAAATCAGCTATCTATAGACTATCCTAAGCCTGAAATGGGTGGAAATAAGGGTAGTGAGATTATATAATCCTAGTGAATAAACAAATACCATCTAAAATATCTAAATCCTAGTAAATAGAGACAGATAAAATAGTTTAAGATACTGTAATTCATCACTTTTTAACTTGTTTCAACCAAATAAAATCAATTCATATAAATATAGTAATCAACATGGCTTATGAATTTCTTAAAACTTTGGCTCGTGCCAAAATTATTCTCATACCCAGTTATCAGGGATGCCTTGATGAGGACTATCCCAACCGAGTCCGCCAAGGCTGTTAAAAAGTCATGTACGCATAAATCATGTTTTTATTTTGAAAACATAGTCGTTCCTTGGCGTTGGCTGAGTTCACCCTCACGTGGTGGTTTGGCATGAAGTGAACTCTAAAGTTATACCTTGGGAGTTACCCTACTCGCCTCTCCAACCGAGGTAAAATATAATGGGATTTCGTGCCCCTCTAATAGGCTGGTCTACAGAAAACCCGCCCACTGCAGCAAGTTAAACCCACCATACAATAAAATTCAACAACATGACATGGCAATTGTTTTATTTTGTTTTACGGCCTTTCAAGGTAAATCAACAATTTATACATTTCCAACACATTTATCAAATCAACCATTCATGCCAATATTGCCATAAGCCAATCAATTAGAATCATGAATTTACAACCAACAAAAACAATCTCCAATTACTCTATTTTCAAACCATCATTCAATTTTAAAACAATTCTATGAAATCATTTCATAAAATCACATTTTGTTTATAAAATCAAAAAATTAATCATTTAATTCATTTTCCATAAAATTTACAAAATCAGATAAAACATACTTTAGATAATTAAGATGATGATAAGGTTACTCACTATTTCGAGAGTCGAATTCCAAGTACTCCGATTCTTGATTCTCGGGTACTATCTCTTTACTTTTGTCAGAATGCTCACCACTTAGACATAATGCACAATAAGCCATTTACTACATTGTGCTAAATTGTTATAAAACCAATTCAGGCTTCATACTAATGTATGAAATGGGATGCAAATTGTTTGGATTATTGTCTAAACACGGTGTTCTACACAAATTCAATTGTGTACCTAAATTAAATGGTATTCGCCTAATTCGATCTATCACTCGATTGATTGGCCAATATGTCCAATTCAACTCCAAATAATTTCATTTTTCTCCCAATACTCCAAATCATCAAACACAAATTAAATAACTTGAAATATGGCAAAATCATCCTCACATTTTCTCTTGGAAAATTCGACCATGGTGGGTGCATCAACACTATAATTTTTCCTACTTGATTCTCACACCATAAATCACTAATTCCTAACCAAATCACTTGAAATAAAATCAAAATCATCCTCAATATTCCACATGGAGAATTTGGCCAATGATGGGTGATGGGAGAATATGAATTTTTCTTGCTTGATTTTCATGCTGCACATCACCAATCAATTAAAAACACTAAAATACATTGAAATCTAACTAAATCAAGTATAAAAACCTCTCTCCTAGGGTTTTATCAGCACACTATCCTTCCTGATATCTTGTGATTCAACCATGAAAAATGCAAAATAATGCATGGGAAAGGTAGATCACAAGTTAAAATCAAGAAATTTTACCTTTGATTGCTTGATTACTTGAAATCCACCAATTTTCTCTTGAATTTTCACCCTAGGGTTCTTGTTCTTCCTTTTTCTTCCTTTGTTCTTGCTTTGGCCGGCCATATGAAGAGAAATAGGCTGATTTTGTGCTAATTTATAAGGAAAATAATAAATGGATGAGATTTTGACACATGTCACCATTCCATTGGTCCATGTGTCATACTTAGCCATTAAGCAATCTCTCTCCACAACTTAAATTTCCTCAATTATCCATGATAATATTGGGTAAAATCCATGTGCTAGACAAGTGTTGGGTGGTGTAAAATTACAATTTTGCCCCTGGGGTGGCAAAATGACTATTTTACCCCTATGCTCAAAAAAATGTCAGAATTAAAATTTTTCACTTCTCAAACTCAAATTATGTTCTAAATAATCAATCTTGATCAAAAACTTCTTTCAACATTCTAATTTCAACCTCGGGTGGCAAAATGACCATTTTGCCTCTAGGTCATGAAAATTCCAATTTGACTCCAAATCGGTCCTCGAATTCTGAATCACCATTTTAAATCATTCTGGGGTTTTTAAATTCTCAATTTTATCTTAAAATCTCTATTTGGTCTAGTTCGAGACTTAATTCAACTTAATTGTACCATTTGGTACATTATTGTCCTTTAACGATTTCTGAGGTACCCAAGTAAGCAAATATGCATTCTTATGTAAGAATGGCATAATAAACATATTGTAGAGTCGGGCTTGACATCTATACTTAATAGTGTTCAAATGCCAATTTCTTCGAAGGCAATTCATAGAACCCGAGTAACTACTCACATTGGTACCATAAATCAAAATATACATAGATAGTTTGTCAAATGTATCTTAACAATTCACATTAAGCACATTTGTGCATATACAAAGACCTTGATAGTCAGCGAAATGACTCTGGGCGTGGGTGCTAACATTTAGTGTTAGGGCCACCTACTGAAAAACAGATAAGAGGAAGCACCTCGACCTACGAATCCAACTACCTTCGAACCTGAAAACTAAAACATGAAGTTGAAAATAATGAGTATAAACTCAGTGAGTGAACATAAGAAGGGAACAAGCAAACGATAAAAAAGGATTTTGAAAACTTGATGCATTTATTTTAAAAATAATGCAATTTAGTTTAATTTCTTGTAAAGTCCCTTCATTTCAAACTTTGAGTAATAATCTCCTAGTGTTGAAAAAAAACCTATGATCAACCATGAAGATAAATAAGTGAAAACCATAGCACAATTCAAGCAAGGTAAGCATAACAAAGGGATTCTCACTGTAGCAAAAAGGTTTTCTCGCTACAGCAAAATTCAGAGCTCAATTTTGATTGAAACAACCTGAGAGTTTATCGCTGCAGTGAGATTCATTTTTGCTACAGCCAAATTCTTAACCAGATAAAAATTAAAATTTTCACTACCACAAAGATGTTGGTCCCAATTAAATGTGCTAGAGAGGGGGTGAATAGCACTATTAGGCTCTTGGCAAGATGAGGAGCTAATTTAAAAAGCACTGAAAATAAAAACAAAGTAGACAATACGTAGGAATTTAGAGTGGTTCGGTCCAAGACCTACATCCACTACCTTGATTATCCAACCAAAGATTTTCCACCCAATCTACTAAGAACTAGTGAAATTAACAAGTTTTCACCAAGCTTTACAATGGCTTTTACCAAGCTTAGCCAAAACTTTTCACAATAGTTTTTCCCAAGCTCAACTATAACCCAACACCTAACTTTTCAAGGCTAAGTTAGAACATTAACACAATCAAGCAATCCTAGCTTGAATAAATCCCTTAGAGTGCCTTGCACACTCTAAGTAATCAAGAAATGAAGAAAAGATGAAGTATAATTGATCACCTAGCTGATCTAAGATGTACAAAGCTAAGCTCAAACACTTTTTCAAAGGATGGGAGTGAAATACAAGTGTAAAGGAAGGTTGTTGGTCTTCTAAGATCAAAATCACTATGGATGGATTTTCTCTCTTGTTTTTAACTGTTGAAGAGGCTTTAAATACTTGCAAAATCAATTATGGCCGTTGGAGACAAAAACTAACCATTTTTAGCAGTTATTTTGTCTTCTAGTACTCAATTCAAATTTTTTGACATATTGATCTTAGTCGACTAACTGCGCTCTTAGTCAACTAAGTTGTCTCTGTTTTCGTATCCCAATTTTTGGCAGTGAGCTCTTAGTCGACTAACTTCCTTCTTAGTCGATTAAGTTGTTTCTGTCCTAAACTTCAGATTTCTGGCAGTATGCTTTTAGTCGACTAACTTACTTATTGGTCGACTAAGTCTTTTCTGTCTCTCAATCCTCTTTAGCCCGCCAACTTCTAATTTGAATTATAGCTGACTAATACCCTTCATTATCCAACTAAGAGACTTCTGTTTTGTTGATCAATTGTGGCTCCTTATTCATATGATTTTTTATATGTGTCTTTGAATGATTAATTTATTCTTGGCATACAATTTTTGTCCTGCACACTTAAACAATATAATTAGACATCTATGAAAGGGAATATTTTGCTATCATCAAAAACATATAGAGTCAACATTCTTTATCTCTTATTTTTTGTGATGACAAAACACTCCTAGATTAAGAGTGCAATGTTTATGTTCAATATGAATGCTTCAAATCTGTGTGTGTAATGAGTTGCTCCCCCTTAGTCAATGCATCTAGTTTTCTTTACATAATATTCAACAAAACCAAAACTGAGCATCACACACATAACTTAAACAGAAGACCTATTTAACTTAGTCTTCCTTCTCTCCTTTTTCTTTTTCATCATTAAACAAGATATTCAAAACTCCCCCTTAATGAGTGCATCAAGATTTTCCTTTAATCTTTAAATCAAACTTTAATGAATGAGAATCATAAGCACTCATACACCTAAGTCATACAAGCTTATAGATATAGTTCAATAACTTCAAGAGTCAAGCTTGTGTCTATGCAAGAACAAATGTATGGGACTTAAATCATTTCAAGAATTTGTCAAAGATTACTCAAATAATGTTCAAGCAAATTTGTTCATTTTGTCATAATCAAAACTATAATAATTTTAAAGCTAACAAAAGAAAATCCACTCATGCCACATTGAACATTAGATTGAACATATTGACAATAATCAAGTTTTCTCAATATTCAATGCAATCACATGTTATTTTCATAACCTTTTCATAACATATATAAACAATTTCATAGCATGTATGATTATCTGTATGGCATATATATATATACAAGCATGTATATGCCCAACGGTCCTCAGCTCATATGCCCTCCCACACTGCACATAGCTGAATATAGACCACCATCAGTCATCAGCTCATGTACAGTCCCACACCACACATGGCTGGAATCCCCCGTCATTACCGGTATGTGCCCTCCCACACTACACACACTCAATTATAATTAGTACACAGTATTACGTATCGATAAATATCATATATCATTATATATATATATATATATCAACATACTATAAGAGCACATGGATTCATCGTTTCACACATTTCACAATAGAAAAACATTTCCTCAAGAGCTTGTTCCCATGCACATTTTGAAGAAAAGATAATTAAATTTTTTCAAGTTATACAATCAAACGTATATGCATTTATCCCTAACCATTTTAATGCAAGTTCACTCACCTTATGATAGTAGGATATTACATCGTTATTAGTTTGGAGGCGTATCTAGCCATTTCTACTTGTCGATCGCTCGTTATTTCCTCCGGCATGCCACCACAGTACACTTTCTTTACTTTTGCACTTCCTAGCAACAATCCAAATTCAATACCTTTAGTGTACACTATTTCTACTTCTCTTTTTTCTTCAATCATGAATCCTTATTCAACTAACTTACATCTTGACACATTTTTTCCAAAGTTGCCTTTATCCTTTACTTGAGTAATTCTTTAGATTATAGATACCGGTAACTTATTTATGACTCTAGCACATATATTAATCTTGTCTAAGGATATTTATCAAGTTTAACCATCATTTTCACAACAATAACCTAGCATATGGCAGTAACTATAAATTTACTTCCATCAAACATTTTCTAA
Organism: Theobroma cacao; assembly: GCF_000208745.1. NCBI lineage: Eukaryota > Viridiplantae > Streptophyta > Magnoliopsida > Malvales > Malvaceae > Theobroma > Theobroma cacao. The sequence continues at coordinate 11,485,432 of NC_030853.1, read as the reverse complement.
GTCTACACGTACCACCATTCTCATTTACATGTTGCTACCAAGCATAACATTAATATTCATTCATGCACACCAACATCCATAACCTTTTAAACCTTTCCTAGCAACACATATCTACACACCAAACTTCCAATTAATATAATTGCCTTCCAACCATACCCATGACATCACAATAACACTACATATTACACACAATCATTCTCACAATATTAAACCAATCATAGGCTTCAAATTGTAGCATTAAGCTTACCACTTGGTTTTAACATGGATTTCACCTCACAAAATTCATAATTTCCTCACACCCATGGTCACCATAACTACCACAAAATGATTAACACATTATTTTTCCAAGGATTTAAACAACCATGAACTTAAAACACAAAAATCCTTACCTTATGTTTCTTGAATGTTGAGACCTACTTGATATTTCTTCAATTTCTCTGGAACCACTTACTACCTAAGCCTTCCACCTTTCTCTCCTTTCTTTCCTTAGCCGATTCTCTCTATTTTTCTCTTCAATTGCATGGGATAAAGTGAAAATGGGGTGGGAGTATGGAAATGGTGTGGGAGGAAGAAGATGGAGAAGAAAAAATGTCATCTTCAAGAGATAAGGATCAGCCAAGGATAAGGATGAAGAGTCAAAGCTTTCTTTGGAAGCTTTGACCAAGATTGATAGGAAAATTATCGTTTTGCCCTACTAGGTTCCCATCCTTTCAATTTCATGGTCCCAACCCTCTTCTAAATCCCAATTTCCTTTTATTATCTTCTTTTACACATGTACAAACGAAATATAAAATTTGTACTCCAACGTAGTGTCCCCATAATATTTAAAATATTTATTTACCAGCACTATCTTTATTTAATAAAGAACGTGGGCCCCATTAACATCATTTTTCTCTAAAATTTCCTCGTTCGTCTTCTCCCCCACTTAGATTGACCATATATTCCTCCTTCGTGAAAAATTTCAATATCGAATAAAATATTAATATTTTAATATTATTTTATTAATAAAATATCATTTTATTTCAAAATTTTCCATTTGTCTCCTTGGCACCCAAAACACCTTGTTATACCCTGATTCACTTGCGAATCACTTTTTTTTTCTCGCTAATTCATCCTCAATAAAAAAATATTATTATTTAATTATTATTTCTTCGTATACGGCATATTTTTCTCCAACCTATTCCTTTTACCTTTCATCACTTTTAAACATTCTAATTAACCTCAATTGGCATCCGATAAGCTTTATTAGCTACCATATCAAAGTACGGGGTATTACAACTTTACACCCATGGAGACCATAGTCAATGTTGTTTACAACTAAGTTGACAAAATGGTTGTTTAAGATATAAGATATCTTAAACAACCATTGCAATTGATGTCGTGTACGTCAATCGATGTAGTTATTCATTTATAGAGATGAAGAACGATGTCCTGCAGAGTGGCGTTGCTAAAATCATGTCACGACACGATTGTCAAATAATATTTTAGTCCATATGTAAACATAAAATCATATTGTTAAAGGATTATTGCAATTTTTGTCCATCATTGCATACCGTTTAGTTGTTGATGACATGCTATTAGTAGCAAAATATAATTGGGCTAACATGGCAACAAACCATCAAACACCCCACAAGACATAACATGTAAACAGACAAATATGAGATGCGCCATGCTTGATAGGTGATTATGCAACACGCCAACCCTAACATCCCATACGCAACATGGCATGCATGAAATGGGAAAATGCCACTAACCTTGCCTTATATGGTAAAACACCACATAGCAATGCATGACAGGTTAAATGCGACATGCACGTAATTGAACTGCAACCATCATACACTCCATGACTGATAAGGTTACATGCAACAAGCCATAACATACAATAAAAGAGTATGAGATGTGCAATTCCTGACAGATGATTATGCAACACGTCAACCATAACAGGTGATTAGTCGACACCCCATGGATTCAATAATAGGTGAGTATGCGAGATGCCAACCTTAACAACCAAATACGTGACACGGCATGCATTAAATGGGAAAATGCGTTAGACTAGTGGCTGATATGGTAAAATGCAACATGCCATGCATGACAGGTTATATGCGACGTACGAACCTTGACCTACAACCATCATACACACCATGACTGACAGGGTTATATGCAACACACCATAACATACAACAGATGAGTATGAGATGCACCATGCCTGACAGTTGATTATACAACACACCAACCCTGACAAGTGAACATGTGACAGGGCATGCATGAAATGGGAAAATGTGTTAAATTGGTGGCTGATATGGTAAAATGCCACACGCCATTCATGACAAGTTATATGGGGCACGCAAACCTTAACTTGCGACCATCATACACACCATAATTGACAGGCTTATATGTGACACGCCATAATAGTAAATAGACAAATTTGATATGCACCATGCCAAACAAGTGCTAATGCAACACGCTAACATTCTTTGCATGCGAGACACCAAGCATGAAATGGGAAATTGCCACCAACTACATGTTAAATGCGACACGCTAACGGTTACAACGGCTATATCCAACAACAAAAAAAAAAAGAAATGGTCGTTGAGCCTTGGGGAAGACAATGAAAACGACACCTATCTAAGCGTACACTAACCCAATACAACTAACTGTTGTAAAATGATAATCGAAATAGACATTTTTGTCTAACTTATCTTGCAGCTAATCAAAATGCCATAATATCCTGTATTTTTAATGAAAATTAACTTGTTAAAGGTAAAAACTCTCCGTTTTAGTCACCATCTTCGTTCATTCACAACATCCAGCTTTTCTTTCCCTTAAAATCTATGTTACTTAAAATAGTACAAGTATAACCAAGTTTATGAATATCTTTCAACAACATTCCCCTAATATGATAATTTTTTGCATACTAATTTTAAAAGATGTGAAAAGGGAAAGCTTACTATCACAGACATTGGATTAAGTTATGAACTTTATGTATATTCAATTAAAGTAAATATATTTAGAAATGCTCACACAACTGGGCATTTACGAGTTTCAAGTTCACCTCACACCTCGCTCCTCTTTCACAATTGTTTGAAAATATTTTTAAAGCAAAATCCTTTTGCATTTTGGCTATCATATTCTACTTTACTTTGATCTATCCCCATAGCAAAATGTCTTCATTATATGCAATAGCAAACATTTCACAACCGTAGTGATCACTCTACCAATGTATTGCAGATTTTGGGGGCATTGTCTCCAGTGGCATCGGCATCAAATCTTGGTTCTTCTACCTAATATAATTAAGATACCTGGACTGGTGGCAAATGGGGGCCATCAATGTACTAAGGCATTGCATCTGATTTCGACGTAGTCTAGGGTTAATAGTAGTAGAAGTTTGTGCAAAGTCCACCACCTTTATCCTCTAATTCACCAAATCTATCTTCGTAAGAACCTAATGCACATCCACATTACACGGTGCTAGAATGTAATCGACATCTGTCCATTTTCTTCCATAGGTTGGCATATCACCTTGCACGTAAGACACCAACTGAAGCGAAATTTACAAAACCATGAGGTCAAACTTTTCCCCATCTTGAACACCTAAAGTACAGATGATGTCTTGTGAAAGATATTAAAAGTTGTTACCCTTCTATACCCACTACACATAGAGATATTATCATAATTACAGAACCATCAACCCTAAATTTATGAAAGAATGCCATATCAACCACGCAATAACACTTACTAGAGACATTCGACTTTGACCTTGTAGCATGCTTGCAAATGATGCTGATGCATGTGTCTATTTGTTTAGGCGTCATCTAGCTATTGAGCATCTCTAATTGCATGAAAAACTTTGGATCTTGATGTCCCTAAGATCCCGACGTTGTGCCTATGCATTTAATATATGGGGAAAAAAGTGGTCAGATTCATTTAATTCAAAATGCACATGCATGAAATGTCAATTTTGTACGTGACATTGCCTACTCATCTTTCTTGAACTCTTCGTATGCTATGGACAGCACGTTCTTTTCATTTCAACAGTGTTGCACAAGGTCCACGTACGAGCTTGCCCTATATTTGTTGGACATTCTAACCCATGCCACTTTAGTTAGAGCTGTAAGTAGACTCTTATGCTGCTAGATCTAAGACAACACTAGCAACAACGGTGGTGAGGCACTACTTTCAGACTGTGGCATTGGTGTCTTATCACCGAGATCTGTGGAATGAGAACTAGGTGTGCTTCGCATGTCAGGGATGTATGGAACTAGTTGCAACATCTCAATGATAGTTACATCCTCAGGAAGTGCTTTGTCACGATCCAATTTTCGAGCCATGACTGACGCATGGGCCCAATGGACGTTGCCCACTAAGCCCAAAAAAACCTATTTATATAATCCTGCTCATCATCTCGTCAACTATTCTTACATTTACATCTCATAATCTCAACCCTTCAATACTTTAATAGTAAATTATAACAATCAAAACTGCATTTATATTAGCCCAAAATAACATGAACTAATCCACTCATGGTGGCTGTACTAATCAAAATATACATATATGCTTTAAGGCTTGCATTTTAGTTCTTTATATCACATGTACGTATTTACAAATGAAATGACTTTGGGCTTCTAGCGGGGTGACCAAGGTGAAGGTGCGGCTACAGAATGCCAAGATACCTACCAAAGATACGAATCTACGAGGACACCTCGACCTAGTTACTGGCTGCCTTTTGATTTGAAAACATGAAGTTGAAACGGTGAGTATAAATCCAGTGAGTAACAAAGGAAGGAACAAGCAAGCAATAAGGAAAATTTAAAGAAAACACGATGCATTTATTTTCAAAAGCTATGCAATTTAGTTTAGTTCTTTTTGAAACCCCTCATTAAAACTTTAATGAGTTAATCATTTGACGAAAAGAGTCCAAGCACAACAAGGGATTCGAAGAGTGAAAACTTTAATAGTATTCAAGCAAGTCAAGTCAAGTAAATGACGGGTCCTCGCTGTAGCGAAATTTGGTTCAAACTATCAATTGGTCGAAGGTTTCTCACTAAAACTCCTTATTTCAAACTAAATTAATTAATTCCTTAATGTTGGAAGTCCATGATCAACTATGGTGCTAAAGAAGTGGAAAATAGGGCAACAACCAAACAATGAGGTAAGAAAGATAGAATGGTTCTTGTTGCAGCGAGAAGCTTCATCAACTTTCTCGTTGCAGCGAGAATCAGGCCAATGTAACCCTCCAAAATCGAGAGTTTTTAGATACAACGAGAATGAATCTCACTGCAGTGAGAAACAGGACACCAACAACAATTTTTCAATCTCTCAAGACAAGGCCATTTAGCTACAAAGACAAAATCAACTTGAACATGGTTAGAAATTTCCAAGGTTCAAATGCAAGATTCACACATATTACAACCATATGCCATACTCATGAACTTTCTATAATGCACATATTTATATATATATATATATATATATATATATATATATATATATATATATATA
>NC_030853.1:11462789-11479856 GCF_000208745.1 Theobroma cacao | reverse complement strand
TATATATATATATATATATATATATATATATATATATATATATATATATACATCATCATAAATACCATCCCACCACATCAGCTCATGTGCACTCCCTACTCGCACATAACTGGGTCATCATCAACTCATGTGCACTCCCACACCGCACATAGTTGAGTCATCATCAGCTCATGTGCACTCCCACACACACATAGCTGGGTCATCATTACCACACAAAAAGGAACATCCAATGCATATTATACATATCAACATATTGTGATAACACATGAACCATTTATATGGCACATTTTCACAAGATAGAAACATTTCACCGAAGGCTTGTTCCCTAGGTATATTTTTAAAGAAAAGTTGGATAAAATCATTCAAATGTTTTACCCCAAATACATCTACATTTCTCAAAGAACTTTTGAAATGCAAGTTCACTCACCGGTATTTGTTAAATCTTTACTCAACTCCAACTTCCTCTAATGGTCCAAATGGGGTGGTGGGGCTTCGTTGGAACCTATCATCACATTAGCATCATCACCATCAACCCAACTTGGCATTAATACTATTCAAAGCTATTTTCTAAATTGAGTTCTACTAGTCATTCCTACTAGCTTCCAACTACCATTAAATGGCTATTATTTGCACTACTCTAGTCACACTAAAAATGATTAAACAATCTCAACAATAAAACACTCACAAATCAAATTACTAGACATTATCAACAACTAAAATATCAACTCAATTTCAACACTCACCTTGCTAGATTTATATTTGGATTCCTCCTCAAAAATTCCCAAACTATTATAGAGAGTCTTTCTTTCTCTCTCTAAAACACCTAACTAGTGAGAGAAAGTATTAGTTTAAGACTTTAGAGGTTTTTAAGGTGAAAAAGTAAAAGAGCACAAAGAGCTTGTGAAAAGGTGCACAAAAGCATGAAATTTAAGACTAACTTGAGAGAGTTATGGAAGCTTGAAGAGAACTCCCATGGAGGATGAAGAAATGTGAGATGGAAGGAAGAAGAAGAAGAAGCTACTAGAGAATGAAGAAGCTGCTGGAAGAAAATGATATTTATAGCTAGAGCTTATCCAATCTCTACTTAAATTACGAAAATGCCCTTAACAAGTTAGCTTGTTCTCCTCTAATCTTTTGTGCAATCTTTTTACTCTTTTTACACTAAAACAAAGTCCATAATGGTCTAGAAATGCTCAGGTTCACGAAAACTTAAAAATTTTTTATCCGAGATGAAAAATGACCATTTTACCCCTACTTTGGAAATTATCATTATTTTTATTTCCTTCATCCTTTTACGTTTATTTTCATCAGTCATTTATGCCTTAGGCCTACTTAGGCCTTAATATTATTTGAAAGCCTACTTCTAGGGGCTCATTAAGAAAATGATGAAATTACCCTTGGCTCGTGTTATCGTGTCTACACCTAGTTACGAGGCTATAGAGGTCGAGGTCTCACATGCTTCACTATTCCTGACCACTTCCACATCTGCTTTGCTGACATGCGAGTCTACAGCAAGCACAGCATTAACGTTGTCATGGTGATCACAGTCAATGGCTTGATGCTCACCATCACCAATGTGAGTCTAGTCACCAGTGCTAGGAATGGCATGATTAAAGCATCAACGCAACGGAATAACAAAAAAAATTAAAATAAAATAAAAACCATGCCTTCTACCTTTGGAACACCTTGGTTGTTTAATCAAAGTTAAACACCATAGAAAATTAGAAAAAGGTTTTTACCTTTCCAAATGATATCGTAATCAAATGGATTCCTCTTGGTGCTGAAAAACATGAACACCTTATTGTATGAAAGAATCCCAACCACTCAAACACTTAGCCTCTAATGTTGCACACACGATTGCAATGGATCCTCCACAATGAGAAAGCTTTACGCCACGGGCTTGCGCTAGCAAGTGGACAACGATTTATCCTCTTTTCTTCTTTGATTTCCAACAAAGAATCAATGGAGAAGTTTTTCTAAAAAACCTTCTCAAGAGCGGCGACACTCAAGAAAAAAAAACTATTAGTTGTTTTTTTTTTCTTTTGTCTTTTGAGAAAAGAGTGGGTATAATGTGATATTTATATCTAGGTTTAACTTATTAAAAATTTCAAAATAAGTCCTTAATATTATAACAATTATAATATTTAACCAATTTCTAATTAAACTCTTTTAATTAGGTCCTTAGTAGTAAAAACCTAGAATTTGATTTAAGTCAAACTTAAATCATCACACTCTCAATTTAATCCAAATTGCAACCTTTGTGTGTGACCCTTTAGGTTCCTAACATGTTAGCAATGGAATTGAATTACAATTTTAATTTTATTAATGAATTAATTTAAATGAATCATATTCAATTTTAAATTAACTAATTCAATTCCATAAAACTATGATTGGCATCTAGCAATGCACCATGGCCACCCAATTGTTAGGAAAGCCAAAGGGTTCTTNACCCTTTAGGTTCCTAACATGTTGGTAATGGAATTGAATTACAATATTATTAATTAACTAATTAATTTAAATGAATCATATTCAATTTTAAATTAACTAATTCAATTCCATAGACCATGATTGGCATCTAACAATGCATCATGGCCACTCAATTGTTAAAAGAGTCAAAGGATTCTTTGACAACGTTTCAATGTACGATTTTTCATTATAATTCATTCCCTCATCATATATCCTAGAGATTATAAGAGTTTGGTATAGTGCTTGCTCTTATTGACCTCCGTATTTGTTCCTGCAATTAGATTATTAATTTTATGGAGGCTTATGAAACTCATTTCATAATCTCCAAATCACCTTGGCCAAAGATTTGATTAAGTTAATGTGAACCAAGAACTAATGAGATATTTCCCCTTGAATCACTTAGGGTGATGATTCGTATCTTGACCACTCATTTGCCTTTATATGCTTTATACTATACCCAAAAACATCTTGTTTTGGCATCCTTGGTTAGGCACCCTTAGGTATGAAATCAAAGCATAATACTCCACATATAAGACAACCTGGTATCTCAAGTCTAAGGAGTAGTTACACAATTGAGACATGAGAAGTATTGCATAGACACTTAAGTAAGGTACCAAATGCACTTCTCATTGTGGGTCATGTTCAGTGAACTCACTCTACCATGGCAAGCACCCACATGCTAGTTCCAAGTATCTCTATACTTTAACCTATGAGAGCGATTGCTTACTTCACAAGTAAAAAACATAACATGTGCCAATCTATGAGCATTATTGATGCCATGTCTCAATAATACAATGATCAGAAACTTTTAAGAACAATACTTAGATGCATAAAAATCTCATAATTGTATCCCAATACAACTCCTTTGTAAGGGATATATAGTTCCATGGGCTTTATCTACATAAGTATAAAAAGTAATTAAATTACAAACTTATGGATAAAGATTTGCCTCAATGTTATTATGAATAACAAAATGTCATACATGAATATCTCAAAATTACAATTCCAATACAATCACAGATTGGCTAGTGGGGCTTATACTAACAACTAAGCACTTATTCATCTTACCCATGCTCATCTTCATCATCATCATGATGAGGACAATAAGGTTGAACAGAAGCACCACCTTGCATAGTTAGTGAAATAAGGAAAAAACCTTAAACCCTAAATATTTTGATAGAGAAAATACCTTAAATAGTCAACCCTAAACCACGAAAACAAGGTAGAAAAAGTAAACTCTTACATTTACATTATTGCTCTCCAAAGTACGACCAATAATCCAATCCTCCAATGAATTAACTGCCATTTACAATGAATGCATTATGTTCTCCATTGACTTCACTGCCTTTTTAAGCTAAAGGCAATCCCTGAGTTTGCCTCCACACTGTTGGTCCCGATAATATGTGCTAGAGGGGGGGTGAATAGCACAATTTGGCTCTTAACAATATTGGAAACTAATTTTCAGAACTTAAGAAAATAAAAACAGAGTATAAGATGCACAGCAATTTATAGTGGTTCGGTCCAAGACCTACATCCACTACCTTGATTATCCAACCAAGGATTTTCTCACAAATTCACTAAACACTGATGAAATTCACAAGCTTTCACCAAGCTTTACAATGGCTTTTACCAGGCTCAACCAAAACCTTTTACACTAGTTTTTCACAGGCTCAACTAAAACCCAAAGTGGTTTTCCAAGGCTCAACCATAACCTTCAACAATCAAGCTATCCCAAGCTTGAATAACCCTTTAGAGTGACTCCTTCACTCTAAGAATACAAGAAGAGTAGTAAAAGAAGGTACCTATGATCACTGGTTGATCTGAGTGATACTAGATTGAGTGCTAAATACAAATACAAGGAGTAGGCATTTAAGTGCAAACAAGTGCAGTGAAGCTTTTCTGGTTTTTCAACTTTCTATAACTCAAATCTCATTCAAGGCTTTTAAAAAACTTGTTTATAATTGTTGGAAGACCCTTTTATACTTGGAGATGCAATTCTGATGGCAGTTTGGCAGTTTATGTCCGTTGGAAATAGTTGAGGATGAGTTCTAGCTGTTAATCTGTCTTGTAGTGCTCTGGTTCAAATTGCAGACAGAGAGCTCTTAGTCGATTAACTTGGTGGACTAAGTTGGTTCTGTTTCAGGTTGCAGATTCTGGCAGAGAGCAGTTAGTCGACTAACTTGGTTAACTAAGTTGATTCTGTTTCTCAAACTCTTCAGCCTGCCATTCTTCCAATTTGAAACTTAGTCAACCAACATTCTTCCTTATTTCACCAATAAGCTTCCTCCTTGTTAGACAGTTACATCTTGTTATTTTTATCCCTCTTTTTCTTTTGATATACTCTTTGAAGAGTTAATTAATTAATTTCATATATTAATTTTCCTGCACACTTAAGTAAAGGTATTAGACACAAGTAAATGAGAATGTTTTATTATCATCAAAAACTAATGGAGCCAATAATCTCCCCCTTTTTGATGATGACAAAACATTCCTTGATAAACAGCATAGAGTCTTTTTAACTCTTTTTAGTTTTCTGCAGAAAATGAGGATTGCTCCCCCTAAGTATGTGCATATTTTGCTTACTTTATTCCATCAAATTTTATTTTTGTCATATGTGCAGCAATATGGAGTGATTTGCAACAAGTACTAGCAGATCATCATTAAACTTTCAGCAGTAAGTGTTGACAGATTTTCATAAATGTTCCAATAGCTATCAACAGTTTGTTGATTTCAAATTTTGTCTACATCATTCATGTTTCAATTGATATACTATACACCCCATCTATATCTATTTACAAACAAAAATCATTCATAATGCCATAACAAAAATCATTTATCAGTATCAATATCAGCATAGCATCAACAGATTTTGTTCATGACAGAAAAAATACCAAAATAGCAAAATATCAGCAGACTTCAATTTGTGGCAGTTAAGCAACATAATCATATCAGCATATATGTTTCACATACAACCACATAAACAACAAAATTAAAACTGAGTGTTCAAGTGCCACCATGGCAAAAATAACAGTTAATCAAACAGCATTTCGAAACTGCCCTTGGACTATTTTTTCTTCCTATCTCCTATTCTTCTAAGTTCCTGCTCCTGATTCTGCTTTTTTTTCTTTCCTAGGTTTTTGGTTCCTCCACCCTAACATTTTTTTTAAAAAAATTTATTCTCTGGTTCCTACACTCATTTTACTCCCCCTTTTTATCAACATCAAAGGAAGGGGCTTCTATTCATCTGATATCTCAGAGGGTGAGGATTCAGTGTCATAGAAAGGGTTTAAAGGAAAAAGAGAGGGCTCTCAGAGAGGTGTTGACTGTCTAGGGGAAGGTTCTGGTGAGGACTTGTCTGAGATAGGGATTGGACTCTAAGAGGCTGAAACTGGTCTGGATTTCTTTGCCAACCTGGAAGACTTTCTTCTCTTGAGAAAAGCTGTCTTGGTTGCCATAGTTTTCCTGCTTTTGGTTAGTGTTTTTGCCTCAATTGGTGGTGCTGCAGTGGCTTTGGCTTTTTCTGCTTTTGCCTTTACTTTGGAAGTTGATGTAGGTTTTTTTCCTTTTCCTACATCTTCACCATCCTTTTGAGTTTCTGTCCTGGCAATGTCTTTTTCAGCTTGTCCCTCCTTAACCATTTGGTGGAAGATATCCATGATGGAAACTTCCTCTGAATTTGAAGGAGAGGCCTGGGGTTTCTTTGTTTCTGAACCAACCACTTCAGTCCCTTGTTCTGATTCATTTTTGCTTTGAGGTTCAGCAGAGGATGTCTTGGCTGGCTGATCAACCCCTTGAGGAGAGTCCTCAGTTTGTAAAACAGGACTGGCAAACTTGTAGGTGGAACCTTCAGCTTGAATGCTAGAACTATCAACATGAGGAGCAGATTTTTCTGTTGGCTCAGTTGAACCTTCAGCTCCTTGCTGTGTAGGTGCAGTGCTAGATGTTGTAGAGTTGTCTGCAGCCACAGGTTCAAATGGAATGTTTTCCTTCTCCTTCAGTTGTTTTCCAACTCAGTAATTCTCTCTTCAATTTTCTATAGCTTTTCTCCTTGGTCAGTCAGCTTACCATCAATCCTCATGAGCAAGTTGAAAATTACTTCATTTGAGAATCTGGAAAAGGCTCTTTCAGGTTAAGCAGGTAGGATGTGTTCTTTTCTTGGACCAATCTTGGGGTTCTTAATGAACCTTTCCCTATCGAGTATATATCCTATTTTAACCAAGCTCCCATAATAAATAATTTGATCTCTAGTTTTTACCAAGTCCATATCATACCTCTTTGCCCATATTCCTTTCTTCTGCACAAGGGATATAATTACATTCCCATACGGCAAATTAACCTTATCAAGTCTGCAGGCACTTCTCATCTTTTCAATCATATATCTTCCTAGATTCAGAGACACTCCATTGAAGGCATGCTCCATCAGCTAGAGGTCTTTGAGGCTAATGTAGCTAAGGCTTCCACTTCAACCTTGAATGTTGGCTGCTATAAAATAATGTAAAATCCTAATCTGAGGACTGATTATCAGTCCAGAATTACTTTTTGAGGAATTTTTTCCTTCCTCCCAATGATGATCTCCCGCAATGAGGACGGATCATATTTTTCAGGGAACTCATACTCACCTTCTTCACATTCTATTTTCAACAGGTTTCCTAAATCTTCAGCAGTCACAACAAATTCTTTTCCATTCAAATATACATTTAAACCATCTTCAACATAATCATCAGAATCAACTAAGTCCTTTTCTTTCAAAGCAATCCCAGAATAGAATTCTTTAACTAGACTTAGACTATAAGACCTATTCTTAAAGGTGCTGTAACCTTTTAGTTTTAGTTCATCAAAGTACTTAGATAAACTAGTTTGAATTTTTACATTTTCCTCAAAACTCTTCCAATCAATAAACTTGCCTTAGGAGATTGGTGCATTCTCGATATTGTGAACCTATATTCATGCAACTTATTCCTAAACTTTGAAGAAGAAGAATTGGTACCTTTGTGGAATGAGGGTTCTGTTTCTTTCTTCTTGTCAATTTTCTGCTACTTTTCTTTTAGTTTTTCAGATATTTCTTTCACTGAAACAAGCATGATTTTCTGTTTCTTTTTCAGACTTTTGGTTCTGTTCCTTCCTCCATTGGCCTTTTCCCTTTCTTCTTTTCTGATATATCTTTACTCTGAGATTTTCTAGCCATTTTGGTTCCAAAAATTTCTGAGGGTTTGAGTTGGTTTCAGAGGCAAATAGGAAGATTTGGATTTTTATTTTTAAAGCAACGGGTTTCAGGGGAGAGAAGAGGAAAGGTTGTCAGTAGTTAATCTTAGAAAAACTATTCACCTTCCCTTAAGAGCTGCCCTACTTTCATTCTTTATAATTTCAAAATTCCCTCTAAAATTTTGGTTATTTACCTTTGGCAGCATTTCTTCTTTCTCTTTGCACCCGTTAAACCAAATTTTTACCTCATTTTACTCCTCTTTCTCTAAACTCACTGAGTCTTATTATTTAATGTTGTCAGACCACTCTTAGTTGACTAAGATTTCCTTAGTCGACTGAATGCATTCTGTTTTTTGTGTGTGAGCCAAAGGTTTCCTATAATTCCTTCACACTAATCATCCCTAAATTTCTTTTAATCTCACAGAATCTATCTTCACTTAGAGGTTTGGTAAAAATGTCTGCTAATTGATGTAAAGTGTTCACAAATTCTATTTTAATATCATTTTTCACTACATGGTCTCTAACAAAATGGTGTCTAATTTCAATGTGCTTTGTCCTAAAATGCTACACAGGGTTTTTTGATATATTGATTGCACTTGTGTTATCACAATATATTGGTACATTATGCATAATTATTCCATAGTCTTTTAATTGTTGCTTGATCCAAAGGATTTGTGCACAGCAACTACCTAATGATACATATTCAGCCTCTGTTGTAAATAGTGCCACTGAGTTTTACTTTTTGGTAGACCAAGACACAATCATCCTTCCTAAAAATTGGCATGTTCCACTAGTGCTTTTTCTATTAGTTCTACTGCCAGCAAAGTTAGCATCTGAATATCCAACTAAGCTAAGAGTTGAGTCTCTATAGTACCATATTCCTAATCCTTGAGTGTCTATGAGGTATCTAAAAATTCTCTTAACAGTTGTTAGGTGTGTTTCTTTAGGCTGTGATTGAAATCTAGCACACAAGCACACACTAAACTGAATATCTGGTTTACTTGCTATAAAGTAGACAAGAGAGCCGATCATACCTCTATAGAGCTTTTGATCTACATCCTTACCTTTTTCATCTAAGTCGAGTTTGGTGAATGGACTCATTGGTGTGGAAATTGATTTCAGCTTCAGCATATCGAATTTCTTGAGCATATCTTTAGTGTATCTTTCTTGGTTGATGAAGATTCCTTCCTCACTTTGTTTAATTTGAAGACCAAGGAAGTACTTCAACTCTCCCATCATGCTCATCTCAAATTCACCATGCATTTCCTTAGCAAAGTTCTTGCATAAAGCCTCATTAGTTGCACCAAATACAATGTCATCCACATATATTTGCACAACAATTAAATCATTTAGATATCTCTTAATGAACAATGTAGTATCGATGCTGCCTCTATCATACCCTTTTTCAACTAGAAATTTTGAAAGCCGCCCATACCAAGCTCTAGGAGCTTGTTTCAATCCATACAAGGCTTTATGAAGTTTGAAAACATGATCAGATTTTTCAAAGTCTTCAAAACCAAGTGATTGTTCTACATATACTTTCTCTTGAATTAATCCATTTAAGAATGCACTTTTTACATCTATTTGGAACAATTTAAAATTCATGAAACATTCAAAAGCTAGCAATAACCTTATGGCTTCAATCCTAGCAACGGGAGCAAAGGTTTCATCGTAATCTATTCCTTCCTCTTGGTTGTATCCTTTTGCTACCAGCCTAGCTTTATTTCTAACTACATTTCCTTGCTCATCTACCTTATCTCTAAATACCCATTTTGTACCAACAATAGAGTGATTTGAAGGTCTAGGTACCAATGACCATACACAACTCCTTGTGAATTGATCAAGTTCTTCTTGCATGGCCATTATCCAACTTTCCTCTTTTTCAGCTTCTTCAAAATTTTTAGGTTCAGCTTGAGATATAAAAGCTGAAAAACTCACATGTTTCTCTAGTTGCTTTCCTAGTTTTAACTCCTTGTGAAATGTCACCTATTATTTGGTCTTGTAGGTGATCTCTTACAAATCTCCAACTCTTTGGTAGATCATCATGCTGATTTTTTGCTTTTTGCATATTTTTTAGAGGTGGAGTTTCATTTTCTCTTCTAGGTGAGCTTTTTTCATTATTTTTGTTGTTTTCTAAACTCATTTCCTCCGTTTGTTTTTCAAGGACTTCTACATCATCATCATCATCATGAACTTCTTTTTGTATAGCATTTGACTCATCAAAAACTACATGAATTGATTCTTCAACGGTTAAGGTCCTTTTGTTAAAAACTCTATAGGCCTTTGAGTTTAAGGCATATCCTAAAAATATTGCTTCATCACTCTTCGCATCAAACTTCCCTAGGGGCTGTTTTCGATTGTTTAATACAAAGCACTTACAGCCAAAGCTCCTAAGGTGAGAAATATTTGGCTTCCTACCTTTATAAAGTTCATATAGAGTCTTTGAAATCAAGGGTCTTATTAAGACTCTATTAAGAATATAAGCTACTGTATTTACTGCCTTACCCCAAAGATATTTAGGTAGGTTGTTCTCACATAGCAAGGTCCTAGCCATTTCTTTTAAGGTTCAGTTTTTCCTCTCTACAACTCCATTTTGTTAGGGTGTTTTAGGTGCAAAAAAATTATGTTTCAACCCCTTTTCATTGCAAAACTTTTCAAACTTATCATTTTCAAATTCTCCTCCATGATCACTCCTTATGCTAACTATGGCTAGTCTTTTTTTCATTTTCTACTTTCTTACAATGACTTAAGAATGCTTATAGAGCATCATTCTTATGAGCAACAAAATAAACCCAAGTATATCTAGAATAGTCATCAACTATTACAAAGCCATAAGATTTTCCTCCTAAGCTCGTTGTGCTTATTGGACCAAATAGATCAATGTGTAACAATTCAAGAGGTCTAGATGTTGACACTATCTTCTTAGTCTTAAAGGATGTCCTAACTTGTTTTCCTAGTTGGCAAGCATCACATATCCTATCATTTTCAAATTTTAACTCCGGCAGTTCAGCAACAAGATTTTTCTTAATTAATTTTGACATAGTATGCAAACTTACATGTCCTAATCTTCTATGCCATAACTAGCTATCATTTTCAACATTTACAACAAGGCATACTTCACTATTTACTTCAAGATCTTCAAGAAATATTACATACATATTCTTCAATCTATTTCTTATAACTGAGATTTTATTTGCACTCAAATCTATCACTTCACACTTAGTTGAATCAAAACATACTTTAAATCCTTTATCACATAATTGACTAATACTTAGTAAATTGTGCTTTAATCCTTTAACCAACAACACATGACTGATTTGAGTTTGGGAATTCTTACCAACTGTACCTATACCATGGATTCTTCCTTTTGAATCATCTCCAAAGGATACGGTTCCTCCCATTCTCTTATCTAACTAAGCAAACAGCATTTCATGTCCTGTCATGTGCCGTGAACAGCCATTGTCCAAGTACCAAGGCTGTTTCTTCTTGAGTTGAGCTCTTGAACATGTCTCCTTTAAGTCCAACTCAACCTATAAAACAGAATTTCAGTTTTTCTTTATAGGTACCCATACTTTGATGGGTCCTTGAGTGTTAGTTGCAACAGAGGATCCTTTAGGAATCCAAATTTTCTTAACTTTCTGTACTTTTCTTTTCTTAGAACAATCATATGATAAATGACCATGTTTACCACAATTATAACATCTAGGTAATGCTTTAGCTGAATTTTTATTGTGGTGTACATATCTTTTTGAAGATTCATTTTTCAAACATTTAAGAGTTGTGTTTTCATCAAGAGTTATTTACAAAGCTTCAGACTTGTTTTCCAACTCTTGTTTTAAAACCTCAAAGTCTGTTTTTGAGTGTTCTAACTCAACTTGCAAAATATTTCTTTGCTAAAAAATAGAAGTAAACTCTTGTTTGATTTGTTCCAAATCATTTTCAAGTGATGTAGCCTTTTTCTTTAATGATTTGTATTTTGAAAAAAGTTTTTCAAATTCATCATAAAGACACTCATACTCATCTTGTAAATCATCATAAGAATTAATGCAAGGGGATGAGGATACCTATGTTTCATCTTCTTATGCTATTAAACAAATGTTTGCTCTTTCTTCATATTTTTCATCATCTGTTTCAAAGCTTGATGTGTCACTTTCCGACCATGCAGCTACCACCATTGCTTTCTTGGATTTCTTATTTTTCTTGGGAGTTTCATCTTTCAGCAATGGACACTCGGACTTGAAGTGACCAGGTTTCTTGCATTCATAGCAAATCATCTCCTCTTTTTTGTTAGAGTCATTTTTGTTCCTTATTTTCCATGAAGCACCTTGGTCTTTCCTGAAACCTTTTCTAGCTAGCCTTCGATTTCTTCTGCCCATTAGCTTTCTGAATTTTCTTGCAATCAGAGCTAATTCTTCATCATCATCACAGGAAAGCTCTTTCAGCTCTTCTTCAAGGATGCTGGCTTTAAGTGCAATACTCTTTTTCTTTTCCTTTGCTTCCCTTCGGTCTTCTTCTTCTTCTTCCTTAAGATCCAGCTCATGAGTGAGAAGAGAACCACAAATCTCATTGAGTGTGATGATGTTCAGATCTTTAGCCTCTCTAATGGCAGTCACTTTAGGCTTCCAATTTTTTGGTAGACTTCTAAGCAGTCTTTTTACTCATTCATGTTCAGGAATAGGCTTGCCTAGCTGACTCAATTTATTTGTGATGTTTGTAAATCTATCAAACATGCTGGTGATGTCTTCACTAGGCTCCATTTTGAACATTTCATAATTATGTGTTAACAAAGCAATTTTGGACTCCTTTACCTGAGAAGTCCCTTCATAAATCATTCTAAGTTTTTCCCACACTTGCTTAGCTATTGTACAGCTTGAGACTTTGTTAAATTCAGTGGGGGTTAATGCACAATGCAATGTGTTGATGGCCTTAAAGTTTATTTGACCTTTCTTAGTTTCAGCCTCAGTCCATTCAGACCTTAGCTTGGGCATCAACTCATTTGTCACCACATTCACGATTGAGGGCATAAAGGGTCCATCAGTTATGACGTCCCACATTACATAGTCTATAGCTCTAATGTAAATTGACATTCTAGTGCTCCAATAAGGGTAATTAGAGCCATCATGTCAAGCTTGACTTTATAAAATATTAGCCATGTCATTCATGTGATTGACAGAATGCTTGCATACTTGGAAAGCCCCGAAAAATTGTCAAAAGTCGGTAGTGTACCTAATAGTGCAACTAAGTTGAATTAAGCCTCGAACTAGTCCAAATAGAGATTTTAAGATGAAATTGAGAATTTTAAAACCCTAGAATGACTTAAAATGGTGAATCAAAGTTCGAGGACCGATTTGGAGTCAAATTGGAATTTTCATGACCTAGGGGCAAAATGGTCATTTTGCTACCCCAAGTTAAGATGTGAGTGTTGGATGAAATTTTGACTAAGATTGATCATTTAGAGTATAATTTGAGTTTGAGAAGTGAAAAATTTTAATTCTGGCATTTTTTCGAGCATAAGGGTAAAATAGTCATTTTACCACCCTATGGGTAAAATTGTAATTTTACACACCCAACATTTATCCAGCACATGAATTTCACCCATTATTATCATGGATAATTGAAGGATTTTAAATGGTGGAGAGAGATTGCTTAATGGGTAAGAATGACACAGGGCCAATGGAATGGTAACATGTGTCAAATTTTCATCCATTTATTATTTTCGTTATAAATTAGCATAAAATCAGCCTATTTCTCTTCATTATGGCCGGCCAAAGCAAGAACAAAGGAAGAAAAGGGAAGAAAAGAAGAACAACAAAAACCTAGCTAAGAAATTCAAGAGAAATTCACAAAATTTCAAAGAATCAAGTAACAAAAGGTAAGATTTTTCAATTCTAGCTTGTGATTTACCTTTCCTATGCATTCTTTTTCATTTTCTATGGTTGAGAATCAAGTTTGCATGAGGATACCCTTGCTTGCCGGACACGGGGGGAGGAGTTTTGAACTTGGATTTGGTTAGATTTCAATGTATTTTAGTGTTTTTATTTAGTTAGTGATGTGTAGCATGAAAAACAAACAAGAAAAATTCACTTCCTCCCATTACCCATCATTGGCCGAATTTTCCATGTAAGGTGTGGATGGTAGATTTGATTTTATCTCAAGTGAATTGGTTAGGAAATGATGAATTACGATGAGAAAATCAAGTAGGAAAAATCATAATGTTGATGCACCCATCATGGCCGAAATTCCCAAGAGAAAATGTGAAGATGATTTTGCTAAATTTTATGCTATTTGACTTGTGGTTGATGGTTTGGAGAATTGGAAGAAAAATAGAGTTAATTGGAGTTTAATTGGGCATATTGGCCAATTAATCGAGTGATAGATCGAATTAGGCCAATACCGTTTTATTTAGGTACACAATTGAATTTGTGTAGAACACCGTGTTTAGACGACAACCCGAACAATTTGCATTCCATTTCATGCATCCATATAGTTTTATAACGATTTAGCACCAATGTGGTAAATTGCTTGATTGTGCATTATGTCTAGGTGGTGAATCCTCCGATAAGGGCAAAGAAATTGTACCCGAGGATCGATAGTCGAAGTACTCTAAAAATTCGACTCCCGAAAAAGTGAGTAACCTTATCATCATTTTAATTATCTAAAGTTGTCTTTTTATTCGATTTTGTAAATGTTATGAAAAATGAGTTTAAATGGTTAATTTTTAGGTTTTATAAACAAAATGTGTTTAAATGAAATGATTTTATAAATTGTCTTGAAATTGAATGATGGTTTTGAAAATGGAGTAATTGGAGACCATTTGATGTATTGTGAATTTATGATTCAATTGATTGGCTTATGGCAATTTTGGCACGAATGGTTGAATTGGTATTTGTGTTGAAAATGTATAAACTGTTGTTTGCCTTGATAGGCTGGATAATGATAAAATTGCCATGTCATGCTATTGAATTTTTATTGTTTGGTGAGTTTAGCTTGCTGCAGTGGGCGGATTTTTTGGACCAGCCTATTAGAGGGGCACGAAATCCGGTTATATACGTACCTCGATCGGAGAGGCGCGTAGGGTATCTCTTGAGGTATGGTTAGAGTTCATGTCACGCCGAACCACCTCGTGATGATGAACTCCACTAACGTCAAGGAACGGCTATATTTTTCAAACTAAAAATATGTTTACGTGTATACGAAATTTTTAACAGCCTTGGCGAACTCGGTTAGATGCCTCGACCAAGGTATTCCCGAGAATGATTTTGGCAGGAGCCAAGCTTTTAAGATACTCATAAGCCATGTTGATTATTTAAATGAAATGAATATATATGTTATGAATTACATATTGAGATGGAATATTTTAATCGTCTCCATTTACTCGACTTTAGGTATTTTGGATGGTGTATGTTTACTCACTGGGATTATATAATCTCACCACCCTCCTTTCCACCCATTTCAAGCTCAGAATAGGCTGTAAATAGCTGATATCATCGAAGGCTACAGTTGGCTTTACTTCCTCAAAAATCATAGGTTCACAACCTTCGTTCACTTTTGTCATTTGGGGACCCACGTGTCATTGTAAATTAAATTACATACCTTGACTATCTGTATTATAGTATGTATGAATTTATTTCGCTTTTACGCTACAAAAATTTCTTACAGATAACTCTATAAAAATTATTTTATAAAAAAATAGAATATTTTATTGAATATTTTTATTATATTCAAATAGTCATAATTTCATTTTAAATGAAGGTTTTAGACGTTTAAACTTATTTTTTATTATGAATTATGTGTTTGTACTAACATACTACATTTTTAGCTGGTTTCGAAATTTTTAAAGAAAAATGACCAAAATGCCCCTATGAGATAGAAATTATTTTTTTATTGTTTTAAGTTTGAAATAGCTTAAAATCTTTTAAAACATGATATTTGGCAACGGTTACTCACAGGGGAAATGAGAAACTGAAATTAAAGCCTTACGGGGTTCCGATTGGCATTTCGTGTAATGGGTGTCTATCGGGACACCGCGACGGTTGTCACGGGCTAGAAGGGAGTATCGGGTCGTGACACATCAAACAAAGGTGGTCTGTTTGTTGATTGTCCCTCAGCCACTACTAATTTTTGGAGAGCCATATGGATCCTCCCTAAGGATGTTAAGCCTTAATAACAGGGAACCTAGCTCTAATACCAATTGTTAGTCCTAATAATATGTGCTAGAGGGGGGGTGACTAGCACAATTTGGCTCTTAACAATATTGGAAACTAATTTCCAGAACTTAAGAAAATAAAAAACAAAGTATAAGATGCACAACAATTTAGAGTGGTTCGGTGAAACCTACATCCACTATCTTGATTATCCAACCAAGGATTTTTTCACAAATTCACTAGACACTAGTGAAATTCACAAGCTTTCACCAAGCTTTACAATAGCTTTTACCAAGCTCAGCCAAAACCTTTTACACTAGTTTTTCACGGGCTGAACTAAAACCCAAAGTGGTTTTCTAAGGCTCAACCACAACCTTCAACAATGAAGCTATCCCAAGCTTGAATAACCCCTAACAGTGACTGTCACGACCCGATACTCCCATTGAGCCCGTGACAACAGTCGTAATGTCTCGATTGACATTCATTACCCAGAATGCCAACTGAAACCTTTCGCATCTGTTTTATTTCTCCCCTGTGAGTAACAGTTATTAAATACCATGTTTTAAAGAAATATAGACTAATTTCAAATCAAAAACAATCAAAAAGTAATTTTTACTACACAAGGGTATTTTGGTCATTTTACCTAAAATTTTCGAACCCTGGTAAAAATATGATATACAAGTAATAAGCATCCATTTCATGTCTAAAAATAAGTTTCGTTGTCTAATTCATCAATTTAAAGTGAAATTATAGCTATTCAAATTAAATAAAAATATTAAATAAAATAATCTATTTTCTTATAAAATAATATTTATAGAACTCTACGTAAATAATTTTTGTAGGGTAAAAGCAAAATAAATTCATACATATAGTGGCACACGTAGCCAGGTATACAAAATATTCTACAATGATATGTGGGCCCCAAAATAACCGTAAATATACAAGACTGTAGACCTTAAATTTCTAAGGATGCAACTCTAAAAGCAACCCTCGACAAAATCGGCTGTCTACAGACTGTCCTAAGCCTGAAATGGGTAAAAAGAAGGGGTGAGTTCTTATAAACCCAGTGAGTAAGCAAAATTCATCTATAACATCTAAAGCCGAGTAAATGGAGATAGTTAAATCATCCCATCATAATATAGTTCATAACATTCAAAACTCATTTCAATTCCTATAAAACAATTACATTTCATCAAAATAATCAACAAGGCTTATGATTCTCTTAAAAACTTGGCTTGTGCCAAAACTCATACTC
>NC_030853.1:11451994-11462042 GCF_000208745.1 Theobroma cacao | reverse complement strand
TCGACCTAACTCGCACTATGCCTTATTTAATTAGCCAAAACATCCAATTCAACTCCAAATATCTTCATTACACTTCCAATATTCCAAATACACCAAAGTACCTCAATGAGCTTAATTGTGACTTAATTCATCGTAATCGAAATTCATTCCGATTTCGATATCCGATACTATAAATCATCAATTACGAGCTAATTATCATGAAATACAACAAAATCCATCATCAACATGTCATCTAATAAATTCGGCCAAAGAGGGTTATTGAAGAACATGTGATTTTCTTGCTTGTTTTTCCTTCCAAACATCACAAAATGACTAAAAACACTAAGATATTATGAAATCTAGCAAAATTCATCACCAAAACTTCTCTCTCTAGATTTGGCCAGCAAAGGTTCCCTCTTGAAAACTTGAATTTCAGCCATGGAGAATGAAAAAGAATGCATGGGAAAGATAGATCATAAGCTAAAATTAAAAAATCTTACCTTTACTTGCTTGATTCCTTGAAATCCAACAATTTCTCTTGAATTTTTTCCTTCCTAGGGTTTGTTCTTCTCTTTTTCTCTTTGTTCCCTTGCTTGGCCGGCCATAAGAGTGCGAATGTGAAGGTTTTAAGTGAGTTTATATAGGTAATTAAAATAATATTAAAGCTTGACACTTGTCACCTTTTAATTGGTCTATGTTTAAAAACTTAACAATTAAGCATTTTATTCCCATCACATATAATCTCTCACTTAAAAAAATAATGGGTGAAATTCATAGATTTGACAAGTGTCATGGTGGTGTAAAATTCCAAAATTTCCAATTTCATCCTCATGGACACTTAAAATGACCGTTTCACCCCTATGTTCGAAAAAATGTCGAAATTGAAATTTTTCACTTCTCAAATTCAAATAATGCTCTAATTAATCAAATTTAGTCAAAATATCTTCCAAAATTCCAATTTTGCCCTTGGGTGGCAAAATGACCATTTTGCCCCTACGTATGAAAATTCCTAATTTGACTCTAAATTAATCTTCGAACTCCGAATCACCATATTAAGACATTCTAAGGATCAAAAACTCTCAAATACATCATAAAATCTTTATTCAAACTAGTTTGAGGTTTTGATCGACTTAATTGTACCACTAGGTACAATACCGACTTTTAACAATTTTCTGAGGCATCCCACTATGTAGATATGCTATCAAGTACATGAATGAAATGGAAAGTATATAATAGAATAGGGCTTGACAGTGACTCCCTCACTCTAAGAATACAAGAAAAGTAGTAAAAGAAGGTACCTATGATCACTGGTTGATCTGAGTGGTACAAGATTGAGTGCTAAATACAAATGCAAGGAGCAGATGTTTAAATGCAGACAAATGCAGTGAAGCTTTTCTGGTTTTTCAACTTTTTATAGCCCAAATCTCATTCAAGGCTTCTAAAAAGCTTGTTTCTAATTGTTGGAAGACCCTTTTATACTTGGAGATGTAATTCTGATGGCAGTTTGGCAATTTATGTCCGTTGGAAATAGTTGAGGATGAGTTCTAGCCGTTAATCTATCTTGTAGTGCTTTGGTTCAAATTACAAACAAAGAGCTCTTAGTCGACTAACTTGGTCGACTAAATTGGTTCTGTTTCAGGTTGCAGATTCTGGCAAAGAGTAGTTAGTCGACTAACTTGGTCGACGAAGTTGATTCTGTTTCTCAAACTCTTCAGCCCGCCATTCCTCCAATTTGAAACTTGGTCAACCAACATTCTTCCTTGTTTCACCAATAAGCTTCCTCCCTGTTAAACAATTGCATCTTGTTATTTTTATCCCTCTTTTTCTTTTGATATACTCGTTAAAGAGTTAATTAATTAATTTCATATATTAATTTTCCTGCACACTTAAGTAAAGGTATTAGACACAAGTAAATGGGAATGTTTTATTATCATCAAAAACTAATGGAGCCAACACTCACAAGCTGGCACAAGTTACGGACTTTAAGCTCATTGTCATCAGTTGTCTTCCCCTTACTCAACTACGATAGGAGCAATAAATGTGTCAGTAGCTAGTCAAACAAGGAATTGGACAATTAAAAATTAAGAATTCTACATACTAATCGATGAATCAAAACCAATGTTTGTCTTAGAACAACCTTTCCACATATGCATCTGAGGACTAGAACTAAGAAGTTGAGGAGATGAACGTGTATGCGTCTGATCATCGTGTTGGGAAAAAGATGATTGATTGACAATGAGATGCTCAACGCCCTCAGAAATCAATTGTGGGCATGACTGGTCGTCATCTGGATGTGCAATGGTGCACTTTCCCTTAACGAGACCAAACACTCTTTTCTCCTTCCTCACTCTTTGCTTAATACCCTAGTCTGCTCGATCCTCCATATGTCCTATTGGCACGTATTGTGCTCCCTTAAATAGAGGGACCACTATGTCCAACTAATATTCACATATAGCCTCTTTCGGGGTAGACTCCAACGTTTCATGTGCCACAACTACAAAAAATGTACCTTGCTATTAGCATTTGAAAGATAGTATATAGATAAACAGTCTATATGTGTACAATTGCACTTACTTTCTTACTTGACTCCAACAGTTGCACTACCTTGTAGAACTCCTTAAGCTTCTGATTACACTTCCATCTGCACATACATGGGTAAATGCTCTCATTGGGACGATTAAGAGCAATTAAATTTTGGAACGTCAAGATGGCCCCCACTACCCAAAACTGCAACTCAATTGTAAACATTATAATCACTTATCTAATACGTGACATTCCACCCTAAAATATGTTATGTATTAAAGTAAAAGGCAAAATTTTAACTAATAGTTATGCAATAGCTGGATCACCAAGGGAAAATCATACAGGTTGTATTGTAAATACACTAACTTATTGGAGGTTTTGGGAGGAACTTCGAACCCTTTCAATAAATAGTCTTCTGTCAGCCTTCATACATAGTGACCCCAAGGGAAAGCATTCCAAGCGTCAATGTCCTCAACCAAAGCCAATAGCCAAAGCGTCACCCGTCTTCGTTAGTCTTGGCTAAATAAAACATTATTCGCCATCAAGACGAGTGCCATCTTTTTTGCATCTCCTAGTTGTTCACAGTTGCCTCCCCGAAACATATCAATCAACTCATGCAAATTCAAATTCGGGCAACTATTCCAGAATCATACGTGAATGCCTCCAAGGATGACCATGTACAGTCGAAGGAATAAATCCAGCAATGGACCGAATTTCAGTCCTATAACGAGGTAGAACTCCTACTTGGAGAACCACACTTTTGACTTCCCAATTGCAAACCACAACTCATGCTCCTGAGATTCAAGTTCATTGATTTGACGAACCATGATGTTCTACATGAGACTAGTGCCAAAGTAGCCTTGTGGATGGATATTCAGCAACATACCAAAGCACGTATGCTTCACTTCATCATATTCATTCTTATCTAAGAGCGTCTTGTTGATGTAATGCAGTTGCGACCACTTACAGTGAGTGTTAATTCTGAAGTTGAAGGCCTAATTCTCCCTCACCATAACAAGAGATGCATCAAGGTTTTCGTACTCTCTCAACTCCATCTGTAAACTATATCATCCAGAGCATGTAAGCTACACGCCATAAACATTAAACCCATTCGAAGCAACACATCAAGTTTAAAAAATGTAGTCTTGATACACGTTACACAGAGTACTTAAAATGTTTTTTCGTGCCTAAAAATATGTTAGTTATATGATGTAGTTCTCTCAAACAAATTGGCAAGGGGAATGGGCATAAAGGTACACTGAATACTAAGCCAAACAAATTAAGAAGAAAAGATGAAAAATATATAATATATAATTGCATAATTTCCTAACCCATACATTTCCTAAAGCAACAAAATCATGAAAAAACTCACTAGAAAAAAATATCACCATTTACTGACTCACCTCTTCACATAGTTAAGAATGTGTTGCTATAACAGACAACTTTCCTTAAAACTTGGTCCTAAACAATGGTGCGTATGGGAATAAGGAAAGACGAATTACTCAAAGAGTCTCTACTCTCTGCCCTTTGTTAACCCTTGATTTTTCCAATGAGTAATAAAAAGAGATGGCATGTTGAATACCTCACCAGTTATATACATGGATGGGAATTTAAAACGGTTTAAGTAAGGCCATTTTTTTCCCAAATCCTTTTTTATTAGTTACAACGATTAAATTTATGACG
This sequence comes from Theobroma cacao, assembly GCF_000208745.1. NCBI lineage: Eukaryota > Viridiplantae > Streptophyta > Magnoliopsida > Malvales > Malvaceae > Theobroma > Theobroma cacao. Next base: position 11,457,857 of record NC_030853.1, on the reverse strand, counting down.
TGTCATATTATCTCACCATGGCGTGTTAGACAAGACTTTTGAACATGACGTTTAAAGATCGTACTTTGATGTGTCCAAATAATTTCACCTCTTCGAGTAACAACAACCTTATTCCCTGACAGCATGTAATAGCTTCGTTTCAACACACTTCGAAAAATTTTATTACTTAACACTTGCGTGTGAAAACCAACTTTCTTAACCTCGAGTCTTCTAACCCACTTCATCTCACATGATCCACATTCCTTTGTTTTTTGTCGCATTGGTGTCAAATTAGACAAGCCTCATGGTGGCATAACCATTAAGGCTACTACAAACGTCCTTCAATCTTGAATGACAATTGTTTCAATGTCTTCCCCCCCCCCCCCGACTTAAAAGATGTTTCTTTATCATTTTATTTTGCTTCACCACATGCCATTGCATTTGTCCTTTTGTTTTCAAGTTAAAGGTATGATTATCCAACATGGCGTTTACCAACATTGATCACTTGTAACATTCTTCTTTCGTCGTCCAATTAAGATACATTTCTTCCAATGTAACTTATTGATTTGTTAACTTCTTATTTATGACATCTACACAATTTGTGTTATGACCAATTTGTTCCCCAAAATGCATCAATCGACACTATTATCACAATCCATGGACACTACTCAAATGTCGGTAACCGCCATGCCAAATTTCTCACTTACATGACATGCCAACCTTCTATATATTGTTAGTTACACGCCAACCTTATATATATTGTCAATTACGCTCCAACCTTCTATATTTTGTCAATTACAAGTGCGACCTATATATTTGGTCAGTTACCCTGCTATGCATTAAATATACCTTCTTTTTACACCACATTTTTAACACCATTCTAAATAGAGGTATCCTTAATTATGAAGCTAAGATAATCATTCATATATAATCAAAATAGCTTCATAACTTGAAAAAAGAAAGAGCAACATGCTTCTACCCAAAACAAAAGCCAAATGTTAGATAAACATATAATTTCTCCCTATTTTATACTATATTATACCCTGAAATAAAACTTCATACTCAATAGCTTACAAAATGCAAAATAATTAAACATATATATCCACAAGGTCTAAATTAAAAGTTTTAGAATTGCTACCTTATGGGATATTTGTACCAACTATATTTCCAAAACTCTTGCATCAACAAAACAGAGTCGATGAACTTACCGTCATTAACTCATCATTGAACTCAAGCATTCGAATATTGGTCATTCCATTAAATAAATTACTTGCACCATTAATGTTTAACCCATCTCCGAATTCGACCGACCATCAAGGCCAATAAGACAAAATGTTGCCCAAATTTCACCATGATCATATAAATTTCATCTACTTAGTCAGGGTTGAAAATATTTAGCTTCGTAAGACTTTCAAATTGACGAATATACCGAATCAACAACTCTTCATGCGCATGCCATCCCGATGAAAGGCTTTGAACTAAATCATCATCATCGACAAAGTCCACACCGCCATTATCCATAGTCTTCACACTTGGAAACGATACGTCATTAAGGACGTTCATAACAATACTAGTATAAACATGTAGTTCCAATTTTAGGACTATCTTATTTCTAAAGAGACTAGGACGTAGCAAACCCCCACAATCGTTTCTTATGGACATCTGTAAATAAAGTTGTTCCACACTTCTTGTAACGCAAGACATAAAATACACCCAATAAGTCCATAACTTTCAAGATCGGGTATAATCAATAATAGAAATAGAAACTGACGGACTACAAAAAAATTCCACATACTTGACAAAATGGAGGTGTGAACTGCATCTATTGTGGGAAGCCATGACAGTATTTCACACAGCATTGATTTCGATACAAAAATGAGTCTTTCGACGCTGCTGTCAATATTGCTGTTGCCTTTACGCCTTTGATCAATGGTTTTCATGCACTTCACTCAACTGCCCATTTAGGGATTTTGATTTTCACTTCTTTTCAATGAAACTCATCCAGTTGAAATGATCACAGAGGGTTAAACTCCCTTTTCTTTGAATCACTTATGGCCGTAAGCCTAACTTAAACACCATAATTTCAATATTCTATACCTAAGGTTTCATATTGCCATCTCTTCGATTTTTTTTTTTTAGAAACAAGTGTTCTTGATTGGGGAAGAATGGCGTCTTATTTTATAAAAACGCGTTAGACAAACTTCACTCGACTCCCACTCCCCACAAAAAATAAAGTTGCATACAGAGAGTTGAGATAATTCTAAGCTTTGCTTCACGATTTGTCTTCAAGATGACCTCTCAGCGTCTTTAAAACCCAATGCAAAACAAGTTAATTTTTATTACACACCAATCCAACTTATTACAAGGCAAGCAAGCATATTCTCACTTGCTACATGCCAACCTAACGGTATTCGGTTAAAACACGCCATGCATCATAACAAAGTTGCTACACAGCTCACGCAATCACTAAATTCAATTAATCTTCAACTGCCGATAGGAGATATGAAGATTAGTTCTTTGAACTTTTTCTCAATTTTGGCTTGTTTCTCCTGGTTACTATGTACTGATTCTCTATTGTATTGGTTTATTGATTTTGGGCAACACGATGTTGTTCGAGGAGACTAACTCATAACATACCCTTGGGGATATCTTGTTCCTCTTCTTCCTCCTCATTCTTTGGAGTCACCACAGTAGCAGGGATATTTGCTTTCACCTCTTCCTCCGTTGGACCCACCATTACTAGTTTTTCTATTTATTTCACCTCAAAATTCTCGTACTTTCTAAAATCCATCAACATCAGAATATAGTCCTACACATGTAAGCTATACATGCACTAAACAATTAACCAGAAAAGCTCCACGATATGTACAAACATATTTCTTTTGTTACACATCCTGTATAATCTCTATTTTGTTGCATGCCTTGTATAATTTCTATTTTGTAACATGCTTTTACTAATTTCTATTTTCTTACACCCCTTAACTATTTTCTCTGCATATTCATACAATCGATGAATTCGCCGATTTGTTACACGCCTTGCCTATTTTCTCTGCATATGCTACAACATTCAACCCATGCTACAACATTCAACCCAAATGGCCATAACGTCTGATAATTTCCACAACTTCAAACAATACCAATGCCATTTAACAATAAAACCCTACATTACATTCTCAACCAATATGACATTCAAATAACTAAATTCACTCAAAATTCAAAACCCAATACAGCTCAACATTACCTTACCTATCACTTTAACTTTGCTCTAAACTTGTTCAAATATTCTTACATTGTTATATAAGATTTTACTTTTAACAAATGACATTGTTATATAAGATTTTACTTTTAACAAATTATCATTTATCAAATTATGGCTATATCTATTATGAATATTCGCATGATTGACTATTTCAAAAACACTTTATATTTCAAGATTAAAAATAATTATCCCTTATTATAGAGATATAGATTCTCTCTCACACTCATATTTGAAAAGAAACAAATTAATTTAGTTATATAAATTAATAGTTCATTAAATTTAAACTACAATGTAAATTCTTGTATTAATTCTTGTCTATTTCCCAACCCTTTTTCGATGATTTTAACACTACAAGAGAACCGATAATCTGATTTCTTTTTCTTTCAAATACTTAAAATTTATATATTGAACTAAAACGTAAACCAATTAATCATAAGGAAAAATAAAATTAAAAAAAAAAAAAACCTTCTGCTCAGAAGTATGAATTTTCTTCTCATAGATTTTTGAAAAAATCTCTGAAGTCTGACATGTGAATTTATTTTCATAATTCATCACAGCAGAAGCTACTAAAAATCAATTATTTTCATAAAGTAATTAGCTCTCATACTTTCTCTCAACGATTTTCAGCTCATATTTTTGAATCGGAATAGCGTATATAGCCTGAATGGGCAATGTAATCACGGAGCTAATACCATAAAAAATAGTTTAAAAATATAAAATTTAAAAACGAAATATAGATTATCATATAAGCATAGAAATCTGCTGAAATTTGAGATCAGAGTTTGGTAAATAATTTGTCGGTCACGGTTAAATCAGAAACACGGACCAAATAAAACCTCATCATATCTCAAAATTTGAATCAATGAAGAAATTTTTAGACGAAAAAATTTGAATCAATGAAGAAATTTTTAGACGAAAGGAATGATCATCAGAGACTTAAATACAAGTAATCATGGATTAAATCCATCATCTTGTTGCAGTTTTCTTTTCCTCATCAATTGACCAATCTAACACATCATAGCTTTTCAAAAAATTATTCCCGAATCACGATGTAGAAAAACCCCAACCCCGGTTTCGCAAAGAAGGAACCCTGGATGCGGAGAGGAGAGGAAAGGGGACGATGGGGAAGAAACGGGTTTTGGCAGGTATTTATAGATCTAGGAAGGGATGCTTCTATAAACCCTAGATTGGTGTTGTGGTTTGGGCCTTGGAGATAGCAAGTTGGCCGACATTTTCATTGGATTTTAAAATTGCTGTTGCTGCTTTACTCTTTTTTATTTCTTTCCATTGCGTTATTATTGTATATTCCTTTTTTTTATTTTTTGTCTTTTTTGTGATTGTTTGAAAATTGATCTGTTTTATAAGAATAAATATTTGGAACACTTTAAATTATTCAATCATTTTAAGATGGCTTTTGAAAATATATCACTACAAGTACAAGTTACCATGGAAATTTTCATCATTGAAAAATTTTTGAACAATTATATTTTATTTTTATATTTATTTACTTAACAATTTAACCAATATCATTGATTTTAATTAAAACTATAATAAAAATAAATTAAATGGAAAGGAGCTTGAAACTTATATTTCACAAATAGAAAACAATTTTTAAAATAAGCTCTGAGTCTTGGACTTTAACCAAGCAATGCAAGTCAAGAAAAAGACATTTGGGCTGTACCCAGTGGGTCTAACAACTGGCAGCCCACACCCTTTCCTGTTTCTTTTTTTGTTTTTTGGTTTTTCTTAACCGAAAACGACATCGTTTTTCTGGACTATAAATCCTGCAAATTAGAATCATCTCTCTCATTTTCTCCTGTTCTGTCATTCACCGCTCCCCACCGTCAACGGCAACACCATTCTCGCTTCCACTGACTCTTTGACTTGTTCTCGCTTCCTTCCTCTTCTCATTTCCTTTTTCTCTTCTTTCATCTTTTTCTCTCTCACTTTTGATTTTCCTTGCCGTTTGTTGCTATCGTTGGTGATGTTCTTTCCTCCTTCCTCTTTTATTTTTACTTTTTTATTGAAAGATCCTCCCTTCTTCTTCTTCCTTCAAAACACTAAAATTTGAAGAAGGTTTCTACAATTGTAAAAGAAGATTTCATATTTTTTTTTTGTTGGTATTTTCATTTTTTATTGTTTTGGTAATTCAAAAACTTTAAAATAATAGATCTCCTGATTTTTTTGGTTGGTCTTTTATTTGTTTTTTACCACGTATCCTTTTTGTATTGGTGTTTTCATTTTTTTCTATTTTGGTGCTTTTTCATTTTGTTGTTTCATAAAATTTTAAAACTATTCTAAATCTGTTATGAACAAATTATGAATGTTCATTATATTATGAACAAAAAAGTGCAAATCATGTCAAACAGCCCAACAGACAACATATAAGAAATGTAATATGATTTGAATTATTAAATAGAATTAAATTAAAACTATGATTCAAGAAGTTGTTGATCTATAAATAGGTCTCTCACTTCATTTGTAAATACACACTTGAATAAAATTTTCTTTGTCACGACCCGGAACCTCCCTCAGGCCCATGACAATCGCCCGACGTCCCGATTGACACTCATTATCCGGAATGCCAACCGGGACCCACAAGGCTTAATTCAGTATCTTATTTCC
>NC_030853.1:11430929-11449297 GCF_000208745.1 Theobroma cacao | reverse complement strand
ATTTTTAGTCATTCCTGGACTATAAAATATTAAATTTCATCCTACAATTCCTATTTGAACTAGTTCGAGGTTAAATCAATTTAAGTGTACCGTTAGGTACAATATCAGGTTTCGTTTATTCTTAGGTGCTTTTCTAGCGTAATAACATGCTACTCAATGCATGTATGTCATGACATGTATTTATAGGGTCAGGTTTTACATTCTTACTCTCTCTAAATATTTTCTCTTATATTTCTCTTATAGTTGATCTTTTAATATTTATTTCATAACACTTTATAAGTACGATTCTCTGATCTCTCAAGTTTTAAAATTATTATATTTTCATCATCTTCAGGTTTCAAAAGAATTTCAATAATTAGGTTTTGAATTCTGATTTTAGAAAATTAAGTATGTAACTTGATATCTTTTTAGTATTTTCATTCCCTAAAAATCAACTTTAATACGAATTTTACTATCATGTTGTATATATTATACTTTGTCTCTTAATTAGAAAGTGAATTTGCTATTATATAGCTATTAATGAAAAATTATGAATGTTTATTCCTTGAAGTGAATGCAACAAACGAGTTATTAATAAAAAATTATAAATCTATTTATTCTCTGAAGTGAATGCGACATCATTTAATAATTATGGTCATAATCATAAATCCATTCATTCCTTGAAGTGAATGCAACATCATTTAATAGTTATGATGGCAAAAATTATTTACACTATTACTATATTAATTATAATTTTATCATCAGAAGTAGATGGATAATTTTATCATCAGAATCTAAGAATAATTTGGAAATAAATAATTTTACCATCAAAAGTGAATGGATGCCTTAACCTATTAAAAAAATAGATAATCCACAAGAAGTGGATAACCCATCATATGTGGATCACTCACAAAAAGTGGATGTATACTTATAACCTATCACAAATAGATAAATACTTTTAATGCACCAAAAATAGATGAATAATGAAAAGACAAAATTAAAAAAAAATAAAAGAGATATAGAAAACATATTGTCATTGATGTAACATGAAAGACCATTGGTTACGTACCTGTTGTACGTCTTGAATTTTATCAAACATCACCGAAAACTATAACATCTTATGATGATTTTAATCATGGCCAAGTTGACATCAAAATATTTGTCTACCCTAAAAGAGGAATTGATTATATAATTGATAATGGAAATATCCATTATTGATTTTCTTGTCCTAAAAAGGGAATTAATCATTTAAATGGTAATGGAAACATTCGAGAATGAGTTTAATAGTAATTGGTATATTTTAGTATAGCCATATTATGAAGATGCTTTAATATGATCTTATTACGTGTTTTAATTATGCATTTAATGTTATTTCATGTTAACTTATAAATTTCTTATTGTATATATTTTATTTTATTAAAAAAATATAGATATTCATCTTGTTGGATCCATGATCTATGATGTAAATATATGTCTAACAGACATTGCTACAACACACACTATATTTAAAGACAATAAATATTTTTCTCACTTGACAAAGAAAAAAAATCAATGTCAATACATTTCTATTATATTTTTCTCACTTGACAACGGAAAAAAATTAATTAAAGTTTCCAAAAGAGCTAATTTTACTACCTTGAGGAATAAAGTTTATAATAGATTATGTATTATATTCTATTAAGTCTCAAAGAAATTTATTAAATTTTAAAGATATTCGTCTGATAGATATCATTTTGAGACAACGAATAAAAGAAACACTTAATATCTCTATATTATATTTATTATCTCAGGTAGAAAGCGTGTGTTAAAAAAATTACTCGCTTTGTTTTCTAAACTAAACTATACAAATATTAAAATAATTGAAACCTATGGTAAACTAGAAGTTTACTAATGATTTTAATATTTGACTTGATCTGTTGGACCATCTCGAATCAATAATGATGCAAAAAAAAATGATTGAAAATTTGTATGATCATTTATTAAAAAACTAGAAGATTTTTCAATTTAATAAATTTTTACATGTTGCTTACTCTGAAGGCAAATAAATTATAAGGCTATCACCAACTAAAGTTGAGACTGAATTTTCTACATTTTTGAATAATATTCAGGGTTATATGTGGATTCATACATCCACCATGTGAACCATTTAGATATTTACGATTTTAAGCGATGTATCAATTAGATGGTCACATATGTGCTTGTTATCAACTTACAATTTGGTATTTGCAACCATCATTTGTAAGCACATTTTCCTAGTTATGTAATCAAGATTATTTGTCTTGATAATGTTGGTGAATTTACATCTCAAGCTTTTAATATTGCATATTAGTTGGAATAACTATTGAACAACCTATTGCTTATGTTCACACACAAAATGGTCTAACAGATTCGTTTATTAAACACTTCTAACTAATTGCAAGGTCATTACTTATGAAATTCCAACTCCTAATGTTTGCTTGGGGGCATGCCATTTTGGATGTAGCAGCATTTGTATGCATCAAGCCAAATAAGTTATTATAAATTCTCCCTATACAATTGGTTTATAGTCAAGAACCAAATATTTCTCATCTAAGAATTTTTAGATGTGTGGTATAATTTTCAATTGCTCCACTACAAAGCACAAAGATGGGTCCTTAAATGAGGTTAGGAATATATGCTGGATACGAATCTCCATTTGTAATTAAATATTTAGAATTATCAATAGGAGATTTATTCATGACAAAGTTTATCAATTGTTATATTGATGAAACAATTTTTCCAACATTATGGGGAGAAAATTAAGTAGCTGCAAAGAAAATTTCTTAGAATGAATTATCATTATTTAGTTTTGATCATCGCACAAATCAATATGAACTTGAAGTTCAAAGGATAATTCTTTTGCAAAATATAGTAAACCAGTTGCCAAATGCATTTACTGACCTAAAGGGAATAACTAAATCTTATATGCTAGCTGTAAATGCTCCTATTAGCATTGATGTCCTTGCAAGATAAGGCACACCAAAGGCGTGGGGACCAATCGGTTCCAAAGATAAAATCCTCGAAAAAGAAAAGGAGCAAATATTCAAGATGGTCAAAACAAGGAAGTTGAAACTCTAGAAGAGACTCCTAGCATAATTGATAAATATTCTAGAATAAATTCAGGTACCTGAAATCAGTGAAAACAAAGAGATATCAATAAATTATGTCATGATGAGAAAAGATGGAATCGATAAATAAATGTCGACGATATTTTGTATATAATATAGAGCTCAATATTATGAAAGAAAAACGAGGATCTTGAACTTATATTTATTGAAGAATGTAAACATAGAAATAATTGGCCAATGTGGAAAGACGCAATTAAGGAGGAATTGAATTTATTTGCAAAACATGAAGTTTTTAGACCTATAGTCCGTACACCAAATAGTGTTAATCCAATGGAACATAAATGGGTATTTGTGCAAATATGAAATGAGAAAATTAAAATTATGAAATATAAAACACGACTTGTCGTACAAGGTTTTACCTAAAGATCTGTAATTAAATATGAAGTGACATATTCTCTATAATGGATGCAATTATAATTCTATATTAACTAGTCTGGCAATATATGAGAAGATTGAAATGCGTCTAATGAATGTAGCTACAGCCTATTTATATAGCTCACTTGATAACGATATCTATATGAAAATTCCTAATGGATTTAAGTTTCCTGAAGCACAAAATTTGAATTCTCAAAAAATTTATTTAATCAAATTAAATAAATTTTTTTATAGATTAAAGCAATTTAAACACATATGGTATAATCGCTTAAGTGAATATTTGTTGAAAAAAGCTATAGACATAATTCTATATGCCAATGTATTTTATAAAAGGATTTAGATATGAATTTATTATAATTATTGCTATGTTGATGACTTGAACATTATTCAAACTCCTGAAAAGTTATCAAAAGTCATGGATTACTTAAAAAAAGAATTTGAGATGAAAGACATTGAAAAAATAAAGTTTTGTTTGGTCTTTAAATTGAACACTTGACAAATAAAATTTTTGTCCATCAATCTAATTATATTGCAAAAGTGTTAAAACGATTTTATATGAAAAAAAGCATATCCATTGAGTTCACCAATGGTTGTAAGGTCATGAGATGTGAAAAAAGACCATTTCCGACCTCGTGAGGATAATAAATAACTTCTTAATCCTAAAATACCATATCTTATTGAAATTGGAGTACTAATATATCTTACTAGCAATACATGACTTGATTTATTGATTGTTGTGAGTTTATCAGTAAGATATAGTTCTTCTCCAACTTTAAGATATTGGAATGAATTAAACATATGTTTTGATTTCTCCGAGGAACAATAGATATAGGCTTATATTATTCAAATGTATCAAAATAAAATTTAATTGGTTATACAGATGCAGGATATTTATCTGATTCACACAAAACTCGATTCCAAACAGGTTACTTGTTCACAAATAGAGGTACGACTATTTCATGACTTTCTATAAAATAACCTATAGTTGCTACTTCTTCTAACAATGTAGAAATTTTAGCAACTCATGAGGCAAGTCGTGAATATGTCTAGTTAAGATCTATAACTCAATATATTCGAGAAATGTGTAGTTTGGCAACCAAGAAGGATATTCCAACAATGTTATATAAGGATAATACCGCTTGCATGACATAGTTAAAGGAAAGATATATTAAAGACGATAAGACAACACATAGTTCGCCAAAATTCTTGTTCACTCATGATCTCCAAGAAAAGGGTGAAATTAGTGTTCAACAGATTCAGTTAAGTGACAATCTAGTAGATTTGTTCACCAAAATCTTTTTTACTACAACATTTTTAAAAGTTGGTATCAAAGATTGGAATGCATCATTTTAAAGATCTCTATAATACAATCATCATGAGAGTAAAATATGCACTGTACTCTTTTCCTTCATCAAGGTTTTTTCCATTGGGTTTTTCTTGATTAGGTTTTTAATGAAGCAATATTTTAAAAGCGTATTCTTGAATAGAATTATATACTCTTTTTCCTTCACTCGGATTTTTTTCCCATGAAGTTTTTTCCTTGTAAGGTTTTAACGAGGCATATTCTTAATACAATAGACATTCAAAGGGGAGTGTTATAAACAAATTGTGAATGTCCATTATATTATGAATCAAGAAGTGTAAACCATGTCAAACAGCCTAATAGGCAAGATACAAGAAATGTAATATGATTTGAACTCTTAGATAAAATTAGATTAGGACTATAATTCAAGAGGTTGTTGGCTTATAAATAGTTCTCCACTTTATTTATAAATACACACTTGAATAAAATCTTCTTACTCCCTCAAAATACTTTCTCTCATATATCTCTTATAGTTGTTCTTTTAAGATTTATTTCTTAACAAAATCTCTTTTTTGTATTATGTTGTTTTTAATCTTTTATTTTTTTTTTGTATTAGAAATAGGACATGTGAAGTGCACATGATAAGGCTAATTGTACTGATACAAAAATACCTTTATAAGTTTTGTAAGTGATTTTAACAAAAATACATTTATAAGTTTTGTAATTGATTTTAAATTGATTTAGGTATCTCAAAATTAACACGTACCTTACTCGTTGACATCTCTATGATACTTTACCCAAACCTGAGATGGGTAGTAAAATTTCTATCCCAAACTCAAATATAAGGTACCTAAACCTTATATAGCAAGTCGGATTTCCGCGAGTACCCAATTACAGGGTATCCATTGCCAACCCTATCTTTAAAACTAGTATACGATCATTATCATGTTTGTTTTTATACTTTTCAATCTTTTTTCACATTTTTTTTGCATAACACCTTAAAAAATTCTTAAACTATTTAAGAAAATTTAAATAAGCTCTTATTATTTTGTTACCATTTAATTAAGTTCTTATATTTTTATTTTAAACCAATAAGCCCTTATGACTAACAGTTATTAGTTAAAATGTCACCTATAATTCTATATCACGTGACATTGACATGATTTAACAATATATCATAGTGGATGATGACATTATACGTTGATGTGTTATGATGACATGAGTATATGACATTTTTCACTCTCCACATCAACCTTACGTAAACATAAAATGACAAATGATATTTTAATTAATGACAAATGATATTTTGATTAATAATAGTTAGTCAATTGTTAGTCATAATAGCTTATTTGGTCCAAAATTAAAATATAAAGACTTGATTGAACATAATAGAAAAATAATGACTTATTTGATTATTCTTGAATAATTTAATATCTTTGTAAAGCATTATGCCATTTTTTTTCTTCTAAAGAGTAATTTTTTATCAAAAAATATTACACAAATTTCACTTTAATCTTATATAAAAGTGTTCACATATGGTGTTGATATCCACTTTAAAACTTTTCATATATAAGATATATATTTTCTTTTGTATTATTTCAATCATTAGGATGTTTTGTTGGATGTCAAGGAGTAGGGTCTCTATTATTTTATAAGTAACTTAACTTAAATCTTATTTGATAGAGCATTTGAATTTTATAAATATTCGATTAAAATTTTAAAATTTTATTTGAAGTTCGTATTTGAATATCTTAAATACTACTCGTTAAATATTTATACTTGTTAAATGTCCGATTAAAATAAATTTAAAATTAATTTACATGTATATGATTAATTAAAATTAAATTAAAAAATTAAAATTAGCTCATAAAAAATTTAAAATTTTCAATCATATCTAAAACAATTAATAAATTTTAATAAGTATTACATTAATTATAAAGAACTTATAAACAAAGAATAATATATATAAAAATAATGTTTTTTTATTTCAAAAAATTTTCAGATCTCCTTTTCCTTGTTGGTGTTTTACATTTTTTTGATTTTCTTTTGTGCTTTTTTTTGTTNTTTCATTGTTGGTGTTTTGATTTTTTTTTTGTGTTTCTTTTCTATATATATATATATATATATATATATATATATATATATATTTTTCATGCTTAGTTTGTAATATTGAAGATGTTTGAATTTGGTTTTTATGTTAGAAGAATTTATTGGTGGGTTTCGGCAGTGGCTTGTCACTTGTGTTATTTACTAATTCTAGAAAAAGAATGGTACAAAGTTAGGTACGGTAGAGTATCTCAGCTAAGAAATAAGAAACATAATTTAATTACAACCATGGTCCGTGGCCATGAAATGTCAAGTATCCCTTATAAAAAATACTTACCAAGTCCTTCTGGAACTACATTTGGGAGAGAAAAAGGAAAACAATGCAAGTCCATGATGTATATATAAAAATTCTTATTAGAAAAACAATCGAAATATGGTTTTGAAATCAAATGACAACAGCTGGTTATTTAAAAGTAAAAAACTCTATATGGAAGCCTGACCAGCACCCCAAGCTGAAGGGCAGAAAGTTATTACATACTCTTTTGATGCACAATTCACCAGAGGTGGAGGCATGTCAAAGGCATAGCTATAATAAGAAGGACAAGCATCCTTAAACATCTTTGAGTATACGCTTGGTTTGCATTTTTCAGGGGTCCCATACTCATTTCTGCAACAAAATGAGTCAAGATTGAAAGCCAAGCAAGCACTTTTGCAAGCAACAACTTCCCCATTCCTGTTAAGGGCTTCAAGTTCTGGTGGGCACAAGTTGTTCAAATTCTTGGGGCAGCTTCCGATGGTGCACTTGGGCAAAGATGGTCGTGTAGCAACTGAAACAGGCAGGTTGTAGCCATCAACCAGGCTAACATCGTAGAAATTTGGCTTGCCTTTGTCTCCTTGTAGTGCAATTTGGACTAATGTGGCTGGAGGTGTGCCTATTAGTCCATTGCATTGGAGCCTCCCATCACAGTCACCAGTTTCACAAGCTGGTTGCCAGTTGGAGTTGAAGCTGCAGCCTGTCCTTGCCCAAATCCGCCCGTTCCATGTCCAGGGGGCCTCAATGCGCTGTGTCTGGCCCGGCGGAAGATAGAATCCACCGTCTGCTATCACTGGATGGCCGGTGTTGGGGGCAGTTGCTGGCCATATAGGGAAGGGGCATTTGTTGTGTACAAAAAATGTAACCGTATGTGCTAGTGAATGCCCTGCAACATTTATTTGCTTTCATTAAACCAATAATGATACTGCCATTTCTATTTCATACACTGGTTTCGATATTTGCAAGACAAAGAAAATTAGACATTAAATGTTATGACATTACCAGAAAACAGGAGCAGAAGGAAAGCAGCAGCCACCTGCACTGACTTCATTTTTGAATTTCAATTGGGATGAACGACAAAAGGTTTATCGTATATAAATTGGGAAACGGATTTATTAATGCAGCTCCTGCTTTGATTGTACTTCAAGGTTTGATGTGTTTAATCTTTGCAGACAAGGGAATCCTCTCTTTCAAGACAACCAAACAGCTACGAGGAATTGACATTTGCAGTAAAAAATTTGAACTATGCGAAAGAAACCACAATTCAAAGCCATCCGTGAGAAATCAGATCATCTAATTATTGAAGTAGATGACTCATTGCCCATATAATTCTTATGAAAGTGAAACTCCTTTTCTTTTGTGCAATAAGAGCACAAGGAGTCTTTAAGATTCTTCATCCAAATCTCCATTTGTTTTCATCAATTCAAGCTAAACCCTTTATAAATATATATATATATTGAAATTACATCATTGGGATTTAATATGATCAATGATCATGGCACCCTGTTTGAGGTGAGCTTTTCATCTTCCATTGTTTCTGCAAGCCAAACCTATTTATTAGCTGACAAACATTACGTTGCAAATGTAACAGGCTCCAGGGCTTTGTTTTTTCGTTCATAAATAGATTGAAATTATTGAAGTAGTAATGGAGTGATAAGTTGCTTCTGCTGGTCTCAACACAAATACAAATTGACCAAAATCTTGTTTCAGCAAATTTATTGCCAGAGTTGCCTTCCCCCAAATCATTATGTTGCGAAATTGATACCATTTTGTATACTCCATTTCTTACTTTCAATCAAAAAGGAAAATTTGTATAGAGCACCAACTTGGGAAAGGGTAAAAACGCATATCCAAATGGAATCAATCCTTTGTCTACCATTTCCATTGTTTTACATCCACCAAGACAGCAAAGAGTCAGGACTTGACAATTTTGTAAAACTTGCCGAATACCCACTATTAATCCAAAATGTTTGTTGATTGAACAAGCCCAGGCACCGAAGTCACCAACCTGCCTTAAGATTAACCCCAACTGCACCTTTTCCCCGTCAAAACCATGAGCCCCAAAGTGTAACGGTATTTGCTATTGGTGTTTCAACTTTCAAATGTATGTTTGTATGTTTTTTCTTTTAGAAAATCTGAATAGCTTTTGTCTTCCTCGTGAATTGGGTCCCCTCTCTCTCTCTCTCTTTTGTCTGTAAGCTGTAACGTATTCTGGGACACTGTAAGAAAAAGACTCAAACCCCAACTCAACCTTGGGTTTATCAAAAGAAAAAAATAAAACCTTATTTACCAGCTTATCTTGTTCTTACCCTTACTCTCACTATTTCAAATTTGAAAACCGTTTTAACCCTCCACCCTTTCATTTCCAACTCCCCATGTTAATTGTTAAGTTAAGCCCGCGTCTCACTCTCTCTTTCTTTGACTACCTCGGTCACGCCCCACATCTCCATTGACCAACATCCTCCATATTTTTAACCCTCTTCTCTTTCAGACATTTCATCAAACAGGTTTCTTTTCTTTCTGTCAAGCATGGATGAAAAATCCCCCAAAAATGTAAAGCTTGAAACTTTGCCTGTCACCAGCACTCTTAAAGACCTTTGTTTGAATAATAATGGCGTTAGCATTTCCGGGTCTGATTCTAGTGTTTGTTCTAGCAATAATGGAAGTATTAGTAGTAGTAGCAGTAGTAGTTTTCAAGATGCTAACTTCAATAAGAATAGTGTTAGCATTAGTTTATGTAGTAGTATTTCTGAGTCATCTCATAAAATTAGTCTTAGTAGGAATGCTGATTCTGTTGTTACTGACTATGAAGAGAGTCAAAAGAGTAATCTTGATGCAAATGAGTGTAGTGGTTTTAAGAGTTTTTGTCCATCGAAACCTCATAAAGGAAATGATATAAGATGGGATGCAATACAGCATGTTAAGGGCAAGGATGGGGACTTGGCGTTAGCTCATTTTAGGTTGTTGAAGAAGTTGGGGTGTGGAGATATAGGGAGTGTGTATTTAGCTGAGTTAAGAGGGATGGGATGTTTGTTTGCAATGAAGGTTATGGATAAAGGGATGTTAGCTGGCAGGAAGAAGTTGATAAGAGCACAAACTGAGAGAGAAATATTGAGTTCGTTAGATCATCCATTTTTACCTACCCTTTATTCACATTTTGAGACTGAGAAGTTTTCTTGCTTGTTAATGGAGTTTTGCAGTGGTGGGGATCTTCATATTCTCCGTCAACGACAGCTGGGCAAGCATTTTTCAGAAACAGCAGCACGGTTAGTTTCTAACCTTTTAAGGTTTAATATGTTTTATTTTAGGTTGCTAGTTTGGCCATCTTTTGTCCTAGATTAGCTGCTTTTGTTCTTGACCAAGAAATTATTAACACTAGCTAGGGAGATGTTATTGAGAAAGTTGCCTTGAAAATTGGAGAAGTGAAACAGAATTTCTTCTTGATTATGTCTTAGTATTCAGGACCTCTGACATAAAGCTATTTGGATTATTTGAGCTGAACCGGAGTTTGGAGAGGCTTATTCATGGGATGGAAATAGTTTGGTTCAATTGTTAATTCAACTTTTCGATGATAAGTGTTATGTGGATGCAAGATTAAACTACCTCCTTCGAACCTCACTGTAGAGTGTAGTCTTTTCTCTGGAGAAAAGTTGCATCAAAAGTATGATGATAATTACCTTTCAAACCATGTTCCTGCTTCTAGTACAGTGTAATTGGGAATATTTAAGACTGTTGCTAATTCTGTTCACATGAACTCTAAGGGATTCAGTTGTCAATTCCAATTTCTATATGTCCACCATGCTTGGTTAAAGTCATAATGGTCCTTATGCTTAGAGTTATCTCCTTGCAATGTACTTGAGGTTTGGTAAGTTTTCTGATAAAATTTCTATGTTCTTGCAGGTTTTATGCTTCAGAAGTCCTTCTAACCCTTGAGTATCTACACATGATGGGTGTGGTGTATAGGGATTTAAAACCTGAAAATGTTTTAGTGAGGGAGGATGGCCACATCATGCTATCTGATTTTGATTTGTCATTGCGATGTTTTGTCAATCCTACTCTTGTGCAGTCCAGTACTGGGGCAACTTGCAGGATCACTTCGTACTGTATTCAGCCGGCCTGCATTGATCCAGCCTGCAAACTCCCAGTATGTGTAGAGCCTGCTTGTTTGCAGCCGTCTTGTTTCAAGCCTCGATTTCTCAGTTCCAAAACAGCAAAGGCAAAAAGTGAAAGAACAAATTTGATAAATTCAGATTCATTTCCTGTACTTATTGCAGAGCCAACTAATGCACGCTCCATGTCTTTTGTTGGGACCCATGAATATTTAGCTCCTGAGATAATAAGAGGGGACGGTCATGGGAGTGCTGTTGATTGGTGGACATTTGGTATTTTCTTGTATGAATTACTGTTGGGAAGGACTCCATTTAAAGGCAATGGTAATCGAGAGACATTATTCAATGTGGTTGGTCAATCCCTAAAATTTCCAGAGGGATCTTCAATCAGTTTTGGTGCTAAGGATTTAATCCGTGGTCTGCTTGTGAAGGACCCTCAAAAGAGATTAGGTTTCAAAAGAGGTGCCACAGAGATCAAGCAGCATCCTTTCTTCGAAAGTGTTAATTGGGCTCTTATTCGCAGTACGCATCCTCCAGAAATCCCTAAACCCATCGACCTCTCATTTCTAAACCAAGCATTCAAGTCATCCTTGCCTCCAAATGAGAAGGGAGCCACAGACTCAGACAGGTCATCTGGTCCTTACTTAGATTTTGAATTTTTCTGAATTTTGGCGGGAAGCTACAGTGGTTATTCTTGAGGTGGTTAGTTAGATTGTTGATGTGTGTATTCATGTTCTCAATGAAATCTTATCTCCTTTGCCAGATTACTTGCCTTTTGCATCAAAAGTAAATGTCTTACTGTTGTGATTCCTACAGTTGCTATCTGGCCAAAAACTGGGGCATGATAGGGAGGGACGATGAGCCCACTTGAAACATGAATTCCTTTTCAATTGCTTCAAAAAGAGGACAAAAATTGAAGCAACTTTTGCTGTGACTTGTCTTTCATTCACCTCTTTTCTGTCCTTAGCATGGAAGAGTCTCATATGGGGGACCTCCAATGGTGGGGCTTAAGCCCTTTCCATATTCACTCCTCGTTAAAATCTGGACTCACCCGGTTATTCTCTACAACATTGTCTGCAAATCAACTTTTGCTTAAAAAACTGAAACCAGACAGTCATAGTAAATGCTTGGTCGTGTAAAGCTTATGACGCATATAGCAATGAGGAAATGTCGTGTCACTTTCATATTAATATTTTGTTTCTGGTATCTGCTTTTAACTTTATGTGCCTCTCCCTGCTTGAATTACTCCCAGTATTGCTTTTTCTTTTGAAGCTCTATGCTTTTACCCAGGAAAGCAAAAAAATAAAAGCGCAAAATAATTTTTTTTTAAAAAAGGAAAAGGGTTGGGATGCACTTTATTCTTTCGCAGTCATCATGCTTTTATCTATCTATCTATATAGATTATAGATGATCCTCTTTCACTTTCACCCTTGCGTTTTTCTCAGGCTACAGTACCTGAATAGAGAGGGTTGATAGTGATTACGGAAGAATGAGAACGATTCCTGACATAATCTAAACATAGAGAAATAACAAAAACTGACAAATGTCTTTGTGTTGGAATCTCTTTAAACTGCACTGTTTGCTGAATTTTGCCAAATCAAACTTTAGGTATTAATCAGTCTGAAAAAGCTCCTTCTTCTCAGATAATCAGAACCCAGGTTTTATTTCTGTTAGAGACTTAGATATCCATATCTGAGTAAAAAAAAACCTCAAGATTTGCAGTCCGGAATCATTGGGTTCATTAAAGAAATGCTCTTAGAGCCCTTCAATGTCGTTTGCTATCAATTTATAAACTGCCAAATTGGTTTTACCAGCACATGTTCATTCAAAGCATCCTTGTATCACTTCTTGGGGATATTATCTATTATACAAAGGCATTCCAAACATTTATTTTGTGGTCCATGAAATTACTTTACCATGTCAATCAATCAACTTCGATACATCAAAAAAGAAGGGAATTCTGTTTGTAGGGATATGCTAAAGTGGATTGTCTTTCACTACCTTACCTCTGCCCTTAACAATCTTTAGTTTAGCAATATCTTTTAAGCAATTCAACCATGGACAAATATATATATGCTTTCCTTTTCAATCTGCTCAGGAATATGCGAGAAAACTACTGATTATTAAAGGTTTTGAAGATTTAGATGACACATGTTAACACAATAATCACAATATCAAGTATTTGATAGTATATATCTGTCTTTCATTTTATTTGATTAATCAATAAAGAATCATTTTTAATTTTGGTGCAGCATAGTTTTTATTAAACATTAATAAAAGCATCTACCCCAAGATATGCACCATTGAACCTCACGCCCTAATTCATGGTCCACCACTCTACTCTCTCTACTTTTCCATCACATATACACAATATTTTTTCCCCAGAAAGTGATGGAAAGTAGCCACGTGGCAACATTTTGCTGAATAATACTCTGCTTTCTTTTTCAGTCAATCAAATAACAAATTTAATTTTACAATGAAGAAAGTTGACAAAAAATAATATGGCGGGTACAACAAAGATGCTTTAAAAATTAAGTCTAGTCAGCTTAACAATACCGGGTACTTTCATGCTTACTTTAAAAATTTATATTTGTATATTTATTGCTTATTAAATAAAATTTTTGTTATAATATAACTGAAAAGAGTAAATAAACTCAATTTCAATGTTAATTTCTTTGACATTTCCTTCTGTATTTGCGTATGCAATTAGTAAAGATTATAGCACCCACACATGATTGTAAAGTTATATATAGTTAAAAGAATCTACTTATATTGATCTAAAATAAATTTAATTTTACACCTTTTCATATATTTCATATGATATATGTTTGATTAATTTAGTGTTGAATTTCCCACTCTATTTAAACGTCGATTTGTTAAAATATTAATCTTACGCGAAGTTTTAAATATCATGGATCCTATAACAGTAAGAAATGTGATGAGTCTTGAGTATATAAATATGGATTGTTCATCATCTATCAGGCATATATTTTGGGTTGAGAATGTAAGCTCATGATTTATAGGCTTACTTAAGCTTTATTAGTGGAGTTTAAGCTCGCATGAGATTGGGCTTAAGTTTGGGCTTGTGATATTTGGTAGGATTGAGGTAGATTTAGACTACGCGTAAAGAGGATAGAATGTCACACATGTAAGAAATGAGATAGGTATTGGATATATAAATATCGGCCTTTTACCACTTATTTATTTTTAAGTCCTTAAATGTTTAAATTGAAATGAGATGAGTCATGGATATATAAACATGAGCCTTTTACCACTTATTTATTTTTAAGTCCTTAAATGTTTAAATTTGTTTTTAGCCAGGTGGCATCATTTGGTCTCCTAACCTATATAGAAATTAAACACGGTAAGTACATTAGATATAAATTCTAATTAGGATTTTATTGCAAGAAAAGAAAAAAAAATTTGGTCCTTGCTATATTCATTTGCTTTTAGAAAGGGAAAAAGAAAGAATGCAAGTAATGCACAAAACCTAGTCTATAATTAAAGGAAGCTATTTGGAGAAAGCAAAAGAGGAGTGGAAATTGAACTTGAACTTTGCTCCAACACTACAAAAAAACAGTCTATTTTCAACGGAATTTTCCATTGGAAATAGGCTGATTTCCGTTGAAAATGTCTATTTTCGACGAATTTTCAACGGAAAAATCCATTGGAAACACTGTTGGTAAAAGCCTTGTCGGTAATGCTTTCTGTTGGAAATTTCTAACGAAAAATTTCGTTGGAAAAATTGGCTTTATGATGGCCATCCCATTACAATTCCGTTGGAAAAGACAATTTAGACGAAAAATTTCGTTGGAAACAATTCCATTGGAAATGTTTTTTTAACGAAAAATTCTGTTGAAAATTTTTCAATTGGAAGTAGATTTCCAACAAAATTTCGTTAGAAATTTAATTGTATATCTTTTTACTAATGCTTTTTTAACAAAAATTACCAAATTTCATTTCAATAATATATTATCAATTCACATCCGCATTGGACTTTCAAAATATATAAAAGAAACACACATTAAAAATCGAGATTCAAAGTCGAAATCATATAATTAAAAATTACCCTAAACACATAATGTCTAAAAAAGTTAAATCCATATGAAAATAAACCTAAATGTGTTATTAAACAGCTATACTAAAAAGTATCCAAGTGTAGCAGTGAAAAATAGACATCATATCATGAAATGTTGTGTTCTTACTTGTCCAGATTTTAGCTTAAAGGTCCTGCATCTCCTTGTTTTGAACATGCATTACTCATGATCATGGTTTCCATACGTGCCATAAATTCAATCATGCTTTCCACCATTGCATTCTTAATTTCTTCACGTATTTCTCCACGTATTTCCTCACGTATCTTACCCAAGTTTTTTGAAAGATTTTCCATTTTTTCTTCCAATGCAATTGTGGGACTGTTAACGTTTGAGTTAATAGGGCCACACGCAGACTCAAATGTTGCTACATTGTTGTGTGTCCAATAAGTAAAGCTATAGCAGGAACCTGAGTACCAAACCCATACACGTGAGTGCGTGTAGTCTCCATCCCTCCAATTGCTTCAGTCCAAGCACGCGAATCAAATTCTGGCTGAGAAGATGAATCCTCACCATACTTCTGCGATAGTACAGAATTATACATTTCTTACATAAAAAATAAATAAGATTATTATTCAATTAGATAATCAATTTTAAAGTAAAAATTAATCAATTTTGTACGTACACTCGTAGACTTGGACTTGTTATCTATAAAATCACCATGACCACCTAAATGCTTATGAGTGCGGTTGAACACTTCCAAAAAGCTAACATCTCGTTTTAGCTCAATTGCCTGCATTTATTTACAACAATATATACTCAATCATAATCGATATATATAAATAACATGTAAGGAAAAACCAAAGTAAAACTACTAAACACACAATTTAAATTTAGTTTGAAAGAAAACCATACATATAAATGCGAGGTAAGATTAATTCATACCATCCTTTTTGCATGAACCACAAATGGAACTAAACCTCCAGTGTGCTTTGGAATGCTTCCTTCTTTTGGCGTTAAACGATTTTGCCTTGCTTTTCTGGATTTGTTTTGCCTTTCTTCTGTACCCTATACCGTATCAATAAGGGCATCCCATATTTCATTTGTGATCCATTCCCTTGACATGCCTTTGCAATCCCTAATGTTGTTTGTTTTGGCTTCTGTCATTGTTTATTCCTTTCTTCTAAAAGCATGTCTCTTAATCGATCGGAAAAAATTTTATCCCATATTCGTCGAAAACATCTTGATTTGGAGACCAAACACATTTTTCCTACAACAAAATAATAGCGTAATTAAAAACATTTATACAAATTAATTGAAAACAAAAACTTATAATTTATTTGAAAAACAAACATAGTACTTGAAATTTTTGAAACAATAACTCCTTTATATCATTAGGGACTTTCCTCCATGTCTACCATGGACCATTGAAGTGATTTTTGACGATCTTTGTTATTGTAGCTGTGACCCCTCGCTCGAAAAAAGTACTTATAGAATATAAAAAAAAAAATTTGTATATTAAAACTTATAACAAGATATCATGCCTCTCCCCAATAGGAGTTATTCGTAATTTGTCGGATGGATCTACAAGAGTCTGTAATCCTACACTAGGCCCCCTACCCCTTAACCTTGAGGATGTGTCATCTACACTTACAGCTAAATCAGTAGATGGGGATCTACGAGAATCATGAGTAGATGTCTCATTTTCTACTTGCTCTGCAGATGCACCCAACAAAGAAGGTGTCTCAAATGGCACATTATTATACTCTTGCTGCATCTGTGGTTGAATGGATAGATCAGCTGTAATACCCCATACTTAAATGTGGTGACTAATAAAGCTTACTAGATGTCAATTGAGGTTAATTATAATGTTTAAAAGTGATGAAAGATGAAAGGAATAGTTTGGGATAAAATATTTCGCATGCGAGGAAATAATAATAAAATAATAATATTTTTATTGAAGAAGAATTTACGAGATAAAAAGTGATTCGGAAGTCAATTGAGGCATAATAAGGTATTTTGGGTACCAAGAAGACAAGAGGAAATTTTTTGGAATAAAATAATATTAAAATATTAATATTTTATTCAATGTCAAAATTTTCCCTGATGAATGAGTATATGGTCAATCGAAGTGGGGGAGAAGAAGAATGAGAAAATTTTGGAGAAAAAAATTACGTTAATGGGGTCGCGTGTCTTTATTAAGTAAAGATAGCGTGGGTAAATAAATATTTTAAATATTACGGGGACACCGCGTTGGGGTACAAACTTCATACTTTGTTTGTACATGTGTAGAAGAAGATAATAGAAGGAAGTTGGAGTTAAATGAGTGTTGGGAGGACTAAATTAAAATGGAAAGAAACAAAAGGGGCAAAATGATAATTTTACATGAAGTTTGGTCAAAGCTTCCAAAGGAAGCTTTGACTCTGATTTTTTTCAGCCCAAAACCATTCTTATCTCCTCCAGCAAGATTTTTTCCTCTTCTCCTCCATGCTCCACACCATTCTTGAAGCTTCCATGCCATTTTCTCTTTGTCCACCATGAAACCAAGTTTTCTTCATTTTCTTCTCCATGTTTTCTTTTCCTTTCTGCTCTAAACTTCTTGAGCATTAAATTTACAGCCTTTAACCCCAATTTCCAGCACATCAAAACCCTAGGAGGAGAAGAAAGAAAAAGAGAGAAAGGAAGAAAAATGTCACGACCAGGAATCCCATCGAGCCCGTGACAACCGCCGCGACGTCCCGATAGGCACTCATTACCCCGAATGCCGATCGAAACCCCGCAAGGCTTAGCATCAACTTCTGCATCTCCCCAGTGAGCGACAGTTATTAAATCTCACATTTCAAAAAAAAAATCATAAGTCATTTTCAAATCAAAAAAATAAAATATTACTTTTTGGCTCATAGGGGCATTTTCGTCATTTTTCTTCGAAAATACCGAAACTCGCCAAAAACATGGTGTAAAAGCTAAATATATTCATACATACTTTAAATCAAATAACTGAAGAATAAAATTACTTTTACAGTGACACGTGGGCCCCCAACTGACTAAGAAGATGTAGGGCTA
>NC_030853.1:11413779-11428388 GCF_000208745.1 Theobroma cacao | reverse complement strand
GGTAACATGTAAGCCAATAAATCCATGGGTACATGAAGGACTCAAAGTGGAAAAGAAAAACGGTAAGCTTAACACTATATTTTAAAGCCTACGGTTAGTTGAATATTTTGAGGAATTATGGTTGTTGAAAGGATTTATTTGCCTAAGTTAGTTGAAAATTGTTAAGATTGTATGGCATGTTGTTTGAAAGAAATAAAAAAGGAATATTGTGGATGGAGGATTGAGAAACAAAGTATTGAAAGTTAGATAGATAACGATGCGTGTAACTAGGAAATAATCGAGTGAAAGTGAGAATAATTGTTGCTGCCATATATGTGGATTATGTGTGGAAATATAAGATGGATTTGGGTGAAAATTATTTAGAAAGGTTGAAGTAGGCACGTGACATCATAAATAAGTTACCGGTGATATAATCTAAGGAATTTCGTAAGCAATGGACGTAAGTAATTTTGGTAAAAGTATATTAAGATGTGAGTTAATTGAAGATGGTTTCATGATAGGATGAAAATATAAATTTGAGTAAGGATTAATTGATTGAAGTGCTGCCCGTATACGTATATAATTAAATATATTGAGTTCGTATTATTGCTAGGATATGCAAAGATAAAATTAGAGAACTGTGGTGGCATGCTGGAGTAAATAACGAGCGACCGGCTAGTGAAAATAGTTAGAGACACCTCCAAACAAATAGCAACTTAAAATCTCATTGTTGCCAGGTGAGTGAACTTGCATTTCAAAATCATTTTGGGAGACATAATTGTATTGGTATGAAACATTGAATGATTTATTCCAACTTGTCTTTAAAAGCGTGTGCCTTGGGAACAAGCCTTTGCTAAAATATTTTGATGTTATGAAAATGTGAAATGTGTAATAAGACGGACTTATGTGCTCCTATACTGTGTTGATATATATATATATATATATGTATGTATGTATATGAATAATATTGTGTAATGATATTGACCCGGCTATGTGCGAGTAGGAGTGTGCATAAGCTGATGCTGACCCGACTATGTGCCAATAAGAGTGTGCATAAGCCGATGCGGACCCAGCCATGTGCTAGTGGGAGTGCATATGAGCTGATGATGATGAGAGGGTGTGATATATATATATATATATACATATATAGATGTGTGTTATAGAAAGTTTATTAGTATGGTATATGGTGTTGCACATGTGAATCTTGCATGTTGAACTTTGGGAATTATTATGCGTTTCATGTTGATTTTTTTTGTCATTTTAGCAGGATGGCTTTTTTTTGAAAGAAAGGAAACTTTTTCATGGTGCTCTATTTCTCGCTGCAGCGAGAAACTCTCGGATTTGGAGGGGTAATGCTGGTCAAAATCTCGCTGCAGCGAGAATGCCTTTCCGCTGTAGCGAGGACCCATCGTTTACTTTACTTGAATTGCACGAATGCTATTAAAGTTTTTACTCTTCAAATCCTTTGTTGAGCATGGACCCTTTTTATCAAGTGATTTACTCATTTGGGGTTTACATGAAGGGTTTTGATAAAAGCTAAACTAAATTGCATTGTTTTAAAGATAAATGCATCATGGTTTTCTTTAAACCTTCTTTATTGTTTGCTTGTTCGCTTCCTTGTTCACTCACTGAGTTTATACTCACATTTTCAACTTCATGTTTTAATATTCAGGGGTGGTTGAGACATAGATTTAGGTGTTTGCGTACTCCCATCTTTTGGGTAGGTACTTTGACATTCAGTAGTCATCTATCCCATTTAGAGTCACTCCGCTGACGGTCAAGTTCTGGTTACGTGTATATGATTATTTGTGGTGAAATGTTGAGATTCACTTGTCAAATTATATGTATGTATATAATGGTTGATAATGCCATTATGAATACATGATTGGGTTTTATGAGTTATTTTCAAAGGAATTGTAATTGAGCATTATGAATTTCGGATTCTAAAGGAATATGAATTAACGTATAAGATCATGTAAGTAGGTTTGCTTGGGCTTGGTGGGCTGAGGCCATTGGTCCTTTACACCGGTCATGGCTCGAAAATTGGGCTGTGACAAACTTGGTATCAGAGCCCTAGGTTTAGTTGAATCCTAGAGATTCTTGTGTGGTCAGCGGAGTTGTTGGAGTCCGTGTAGAGTCTTGTCCTTGGATTGTGGGTGCGCAATGCAAGTCAATGACAAGAGGCTACATGGGCCCCTACTTCGTTAGAAACCTACCTGTTTTTATGATGTATAGATGGATGAGTAATCAATACTTGGTTACGTATAAGTGGATGTGTGCCAGTTGCACATGCCATGTCTAGAAAAGACGGTAGTCCCGATACCCCTTATAGTACTAGCGAGGGATCGCTAGATTCCACTGCTCGGAGCCAATATGTGCCCGAAGGTGAAAGCGTAACAAGTAACTCGACTCGATTTTTGAGTGGATCGGTTTCTTCGAGTGGTAAACCATTATTTAAGAGCTTGAAGAGTCTCACAAGATTGGTGCATAATGAAATCGATCCAACGAAAAAGAACACAAACAAGATGGGAAAAAGGACGATCAGTAATTATCGTCCTAGGAAGGTATCTGTATCTGTTGTTCGACACTTCCCTCCTGGTTGTGGGAGAGGTGCTGCACCTGTTAGTAAGGAGGAATTTGGGAGGTAGCAACAAGCTCGGATTAAGGATAAAATGGAAAAAAAAATCCCAGGAGATGGGAAAGGACCCGAAAGAGGATCTGTCGATGTGATCGGATCAAGGAGACGAGGATCCTAAAGACACTTAATATTTTTGTGGAAGTTCGTAACACTTTAAGTGTAGGCAGATGCGGTGTAAAGGAAATAGTAGTAGTTATCCTTACAAAGGAGTTAAGAGTTGGCTTTTATTTTGTATGACTCGAACGGATTATAAAGTAACTGTTTAAATGACTTGATGTGTATTGGAGTCCCTCGATATGATAGAGATAGATTAGCAATATAATGATTGAGGGAGGATATTCACCTTAGTGGCATAGTTGGTCGCCTTAGATAATTATTAAGGATCGACATAGAAAGTCATTAATGGTACAAACAACTACGAGACCTGACAAATGATTACCAATTAATTGTGGAAAGGTGAAATTTGAAATCCCAGTTGCAGTTGCAATTTGGAAGAATATAGGAGAAATCAATGAGGCTATAGGTGACACTTAGAATGGATGATGTGATTGAGTCGAGGATTGTAATTTAAGCATGGAGGGGATTACAAAATGATGCCATAACATTATAAGATGATAATTTGGCACAAATATGGACTAAGGAAGGCAATTATGGAACTTAAGAAAAGGTGAATCCTTGATTTAATAAAGATTGTGAGAGTAGAGCGTGGAGAAAGATGAACTATTTTCATGGTCATTTGTACTGAAAGTTAACAAAACTATTTGAGTTACAAGACAAGAAAGACAATTAATTGTGAATGTTAAGGAATTGAGGAATGTCATAAATGTTGAATATTTTTGTGTGTGGTATTATATATTGAGAATTTGATGCACAATATGGCAAGATTGTCCTAAGGTGGGACTTATTGGTTGAAGGTAAATGTTAAAGGATAAAATGAGTTTGAAAATATTGACTTGACTAAGTGCATATGAGAAGCAAAGAGAAGATACACATAGTCATGAAAATTATGGGATAGGCTTGGAGAAAAACCAAATGGATGAGTTTGATCCCCGTAGTAACTTTAAAGATGGAAGAACTTATTTGTGAAAGAAATTTCCAGCAGCCATAGTGCTGCAACATAAACTCTTTAGCGCTGCAGTGTTGAAATTATCCCATGTCCAGTAGCCGCGACACTACAGCACTGACTGTCCAGCGCCTCAGTGCTATGAATACCTCATGTCTATGATGTATGAGCAAGATGGGAGTGGTACGATAATGAGCTTACAAGTTGAATTATGGTTATTGGTCATTGAGCTTTGTTATTTAGGAGTTTTAAATGTTCCAGAGAATGTTTACATGAATGAATTGAAAAGTTTCTTTATTACCTTGTATATGGGCATATAATTGAAAGAAAAGTTGAAAGATTCTTGAGATGGCTACCTTGAGATAAGATACCAAGTGAAGTATTAGGATGAATAATATGTTGACCAAAGTCAAATCCTAAGAAATAAAGGAGACGGAAGATTAAGCCTTGTTAAAGGTTAGGAAAAAGTGAGTGAAGAGTTAGATGAATATATGAAAGATGGGTAAAGGATGTCAATACCAAGTGATGAAAGTGTGAATGAAGGGTTACAAAGGTGGTATAGCAAATGGGTTTATTCAGAATGTCGTTATGGGAATTTGCAATTCTTATCTTGACTCAGCTAAATAAAAAGGAATAGTAACAATGCAAGGCCAATTGTGTGGCACACTAGAAACCTATGAAGACAATTTAGGGATTGAATGGACGAGTATGTATTTATATACCTTTAAGAATAAGTGCATGTCTATAGAACGATATGCTCGGGATGTTAAGGAACAAATAAGAGAC
The DNA here is from genome assembly GCF_000208745.1 of Theobroma cacao. Classification (NCBI taxonomy): domain Eukaryota; kingdom Viridiplantae; phylum Streptophyta; class Magnoliopsida; order Malvales; family Malvaceae; genus Theobroma; species Theobroma cacao. Next base: position 11,423,922 of record NC_030853.1, on the reverse strand, counting down.
TAAGTGTTTCAAGAATGCATAAACATCCTTGAAAAGGAATTACCAATCATAAGCGGCCAGTATAAAATGTGGGAATTTGAAACTTGCTAAGGAGCCTGACAACTAAACCTCGAGTTATATGATCATGTGCAGTGAGACATAAGTTTAAGGTGGCTATCTGTAAGGAAATACTCAAAAGGAATCCTGCTATGAATCTTGTGAAAACAAGCATTAAGTTATGTTGTTACAAAAAAAAACCGTAAGCTGAGAGTGGAACTCACAGTCACTTTGAAAGGTGCTTGGGAAGAACCTTGTTTCTAGTCTTGCAATTCCAAGTAGAAATTGTAAATTGACTAAGAGAGAATGATGTTATATCAGTATAAGAGAATAGTATAAAGAATGATTGAAGGTAATCTCGATAGTGAAGTCGGATAATGAAAACCTCCTAATGTATTATGGGAATTGGAATTCAAAAACGCATAAGCTATGCATGATTCGAATAAGTCTAAGTCTTAAGTGACTGATTAGTCACGAATTGCAAAAAGGATATAATATACGTGTTAGAGGCATGAAAGATAATTGAGAAACAAGGATGACTTTTAGAGATTGTGGTATTGCATAATATGCAATGATCCAATAAAGATAAACCTTTGAAAGATCAACGAGATTATAAAGCATATACGAATACCAAATTACAATTTAATGCAAATGACATTTAGCAAGTGAGATATGATTAATGACATTGTGATGCAAGGATAAATAGTACGATGAAACTCAATCATATAATTGGAAATGATATAAACAATATGAAGTTGTGCATAGGCATAACAAGAATGTTGACATGCACTATGAGGATTATTATATTGAATCTTGGATAGGGATGGGGATGAATAAAGGAAAATGTAGTCCAAGGCACGTGAACACATGGATCTCTATGTGTAACGAGGGATGTTGACATTTGAAAATGCATGTACACATGTATATGTGAAATTGATGACTTGACTAACTGAGGTGAAGAATTGTTCTCAGTAATTGGAGATTTGAACTTCATGTATTGATGAGTTGTATAAATAGTACAACGGCAAGAAGTCCCAATAGAAGTTGAACTATGATGATATAAGAAATTTTAGAAAAGATAATCAAAGAATGGGAGTAAAGAAATGAAATCCATAGCGTGGGAATAATTGAAGTATGTGGTGTAAATGCAAGATAAACCTAAAGTATGTAGAAATAATTGAAGGCATTAGCCTTTCTCAATGTTGAGACTATGTACAAAAATAAATATGGCATGTTTATAATGTTGTAGGCTACATAATAGTGTATGGGGATAAGATGAATGAATGAATGTCGAGAACCTAGGCAAGGAGTGAAACAATAAAATGGTGATTAAGTGTACATGAGTAAGTATAATATGTGATCGAAATCGGTATGATTGAGATAGAGTTATGGTTTAAATTTAATGATAGTGTTAAAGGCATGCTTGGAGTCGCAATATAAGAAATCATGATTGTCAAGGGTACCGCTGATCTGATTCTAAAGGATAATGATAGACATAGGTAAAGTAATCAAGTTAAACTGGAGGTAAACGAGGTGAATAAATCGAAATTCCCTATAAAAGGAGAAATGGAATAAGATCATAGAGTGAGATTGATAATTTGACATCGATGTGAATTCGAGGACGAATTCTATTTAAGTGAGGGAGACTGTAATACCCTGTACTTAAATGTGGTGACTAATAAAGCTTACCGGATGCCAATTGAGGTTAATTATAATGTTTAAAAGTGACGAAAGATAAAAGGAATAGTTTGGGATAAAATATTTCGCACGCGAGAAAATAATAATAAAATAATAATATTTTTATCAGAGAAGAATTTGCTAGATAAAAAGTGATTCAAAAGTCAATTGAGGCATAAAAAGGTATTTTGGGTACCAAAGAGACAAGAGAAAATTTTTGAAATAAAATAATATTAAAATATTAATATTTTATTTAGTGTCAAAATTTTCTTTGAAGGAGTATATGGTCAATCTAAGTGGGGGAGAAGAAGAATGAGAAAATTTTGGAGAAAAAATGACGTTAATGGGGCCGCGTGTCTTTATTAAGTAAAGATAGCGCGGGTAAATAAATATTTTAAATATTACGGGGACACCACGTTGTAGTACAAATTTCATACTTTGTTTGTACATGTGTAGAAGAAGATAATAGAAGGAAGTTGGAGTTAAATGAGTGTTGGGAGGACTAAATTAAAATGGAAAGAAACAAAAAGGGCAAAATGGTAATTTTACTTGAAGTTTGGTGAAAGCTTCCAAATGAAGCTTTGACTCTATTTTTTTTTTCAGCCCAAAACCATTTTTATCTCTTCTAGCAAGATTTTTTCCTCTTCTCCTCCATGCTCCACACCATTCTTGAAGCTTCCATGCCATTTTCTCTTTGTTCACCATGAAACCAAGTTTTCTTCATTTTCCTCTCCATGTTTTCTTTTCCTTTATGCTCCAAACTTCTTGAGCATTAAATTTACAGCCTTTAACCCCAATTTCCAGCACACCAAAACCCTAGGAGGAGAAGAAAGGAAAAGAGAGAAAAGAAGAAAAAACTTGGTTTTGGTGATTCAAGCAAGGAATGGTAAGAATTCTTATTTTTGGCTTGAGTAGTTTTTGAAAATGTCACGACCCGAAATTCTCATCGAGCCCGTAGCATATCCTCCAAAGTCTAAATAGTCCTTCCAGATTGACCATCTGTCAGTGGATGAAAGGCAGTACTAAACCTCAAATTAGTTCCGAGAGCTTCCTGAAATTTCAGTCAAAATCAAAAAGTGAACCGAGGGTCTCGATCTAACATGATAGAAACTGGGACTCCATGCAATCTCATTATCTCATCTATATAAAGCTTAGCTAGTTTCTCAATGGAATACGTGCTATAGATAGCCAAGAAATGGATGGATTTAGTCAATTTATCCACAATCACCCAAATAGTATCCTTCCCACTCTGCGTTCGTGGTGAATCCAATACAAAGTCCATAGTCATGTGTTCGCACTTCCATTCAGGGATAGGTAGAAGCTGAAGAGTATCCGATAGTTTCTGATGTTCCGCCTTGATCTGTTGGCATGTGAGACATTTCGTCACAAACTCGACTATGTCTCGTTTCATACCCGGCCACCAGTAACTTTCATCATCGTATCAACTATACAACTCATTAAACACGTCGAATTCGAAACTCAAATTGCCATGAATAATTCTTCACTTTAGTTGATCACATAATCATCTCCATATATATATATATATATGTATGTCCATATACATTTAAGTGCTATCATCCATCACTATCAGTAAGGACCCTCGTCAACTACGTTCGAACTAAATTCCCTCTATTCATTCTAATCCATAAATAAGGTTCAATATCATATTCTCATAGCACATGTTTCCCCTTTTTACTTTTCTATTTTATTCCCATAGGTCAAGTTTAATCCATGAATATTAGGGTATAATCAACTCCAAATTACCTTTTTGGATGTTTGAGTTACCATTTAATTTACATCCCACCATAAATTGTTTTTTATGTAATCCATACGGATTCTCATTGTGCCTATGCATAACTTCACATAATTTACATGCTTATACTCTTTTCTTATCATTTCCAATCCTATGTATAAGCTCCATTATACCACACATCCTTGCATCACAATGTCATTAACCACATTTCAATCATTAGATATCATTTTCATCCAATCACAATCTAGTATCCACATATGCTTTACGATTTTATTGATCCTTCAGAGGTTTTCTTTAATTCATCCTTGTATCTTATGCAATATCACAATTCCTAAAAGTCATCTTCGTTTCTCATTTACCTTGTATTCTTCCATCATATATGTCCTTATTCATTTCCATATTAGTTAGTCACTTAAGATTTAAATTCATTGAAGTCGTGTGCACTTTTTACATTTTGAATACTAGTTTCCCACGTTAGGAAAGTTTTATTAACCAACTTTATTATCAGGATTACCTTCAATTATCTTGTACTATTCCTTTACACCAATATACTCATATATTCTCTTTAGCGTCTGCACAATCAACTCTGATATTTACAAACTTAATATAGATTTTACTTAGGTATCTCTCGACATCATCGCCAATATCTAATTTCAATCTCACATCGAGCGACCTCATAACTTATGCTTTAACCATTAAGCTCCTTGATAATTCCAAGTTCCACATTTCCTTATCATATATATAAAATATTTTAAAGCACTACTAACCATTATTCTTGACACTTACAGTTCGGTCTATTCGTTTCAAAACTCTTATACATTGCCAATATATAAGTCAACAAAGAAATTTTTCAATTCATTCATATCAATACCTTCCAAAACCTTAAAACTCCAATTAACGAAGCTTAATATCAAGTCCAATGACCTTAATTCAACTCGTAAGTTCAACTTCCCGTTTTTCACCTCTTATTCCTACGTCCCAGATATGAGGTGTTTCTAGCATGGTGGCACGGTTAAGTTTACTTAATCAACGCTATTCGTCTAAATTTAAGGTTACTATATTAATCACCCTAACTATTTGGTTTTCCTCTAGGCTTACGTCGTAATTTCCATAACCATTATATTCTCTTGTGCTTATCACATATAATAGACCAAGCCAATATTTTCAAATTCATCTCATGCTTTAACACTTGTTAACATCCATTACCACGATTAAGAATCCCTTCTTACTTTCCTCAATTTCAACATATCTCAAATTATACCTCACTTATCGTCGAGATCTTGACTTTACTCTCCAGTTTTTAACCAATTACATTTATAAAATGAATAATTTACTTAATTATTGCATCTCGCCTTTGCGGTGATAAGATCAAAGTTTTTTAAGCTTAAGATGCAAAAACTTCCTCTTAGAGCATATCCAAAATCAACATTTTCTGAATTCGTTACCTTTTAAGAAATCAATTTTAAGACTAATCATTTGCACCATAGTTTACATACTAATCCAAGTAGACTTTCAAATTGATCCTTACAATAATTTGTATATCAAGCTCCAATATAAATCTCCATATGGCATTTAGACTAGAATCAACCTTTTCAAGTCATTTAATTTCAAACAACTAAATCCATATCTAGTCCTTTAATCCTTTGGCTCCACACTAAGCATAGCAAAATTCAAGCCCATCCTTAGAGTAGATCAATAGAGAATTCGAGTTCTCTATCAGAAGGTAGTCTTGGTAATTCATCCGAAAACACATCAGAGAACTCATTTACTATTGGGACATCCTCTAACTTAGGTTCCCCCTTTGATGTATCAATCACATGTGCTAAATAAGCCGGATACCCTTTCTGCACTAGTTTCAAAGCTTTGATAGCCGAGATTACACAAGATGGTAATACTTTACGTTCCCTTGCAAATACTACTTCTACTCTTTTAGAATTCTGAAGTACAACTTCCTTCCTGAAACAATTTACATTCATCCGATGTGCAGTCAACCAATCCATACCCAATATCAAATCAAAATCTCATATTTCTAGGGGAATTAAGTCAGCACTGAATTTTTCCTCACCAACTCTTATTCCACAGTCTCTATAACAGGTGTTTCTAACCAACTGCTCTCCTAGAGAGGTATGAACTACAATTTCCTCCTCTAAAAGTGACAGGTTTCTATCAGAAAAGGATGTGAATGTTGTGCTCACATAAGATCTATCCGAATCAGAATCAATTAAGACATAAGCATATCTGTCAAATAAAACATGGTACTTGTCACTACACTGGGTCAAACTCGTGCCTCTTCCTCTCTCAACTGATCTTGCGAGAGGTGAAAGTCCACTTTAAGGAGGCATAATAATTTACAAGAAGAACCAGAACGAGTTTAGATAACTTCAGGTTCTATATGCAGATGCATGCATTTGACTTAATCTAACCTAACTTGGGGTCACACTGACACTGTAGTTTTTAAAATACCTTTAAAATCAAAAGCTCTGATACCACTGTAGTTCTTCTACCCCTCAGGGCATGGTGGCATTAAATGGTACCTATCAGAGCACTCGAAAAGGGGTGCACTTCACTCCGGGCTGGTGCGGAGAAGTCCCTTCCCTCCCCTTCCAAGCTCCTGGGCGGAGAGTCATACTTCGCCACAGATTATATGCGAGAGTTCCCAAGAATAAGATTATCTTTCCCTTTACTCTAATACCACTTTAATTGTCACAACCCGATACTCCCATCGAGCTCGTGACAACCGTCACGATGTCTCGATTGACATTCATTATCCGAAATGCCAACCGAAATCTCGCAAGGCTTTCGCATCAGTTTTACTTCTCCCTTGTGAGCAACAGTTATTAAATACCATGTTTTAAAGAAATATAGACTAATTTCAAATCAAAAACAATCAAAAAGTAATTTCTACTACACAGGGATATTTTGATTATTTTACCCAAAATTTTCTAACCTTGGTAAAAGTATGATATACGAGTAATAAGCATCCATTTCATGTCTAAAATAAGTTTCGTTGTCTAATTCATCAATTTAAAGTGAAATTATAGCTATTCAAATTAAATAAAAATATTAAATAAAATATTTTATTTTCTTATAAAACAATATTTATAGAACTTTGCGTAAATAATTTTTGTAGCGTAAAAGCAAAATAAATTCATATATATAATAGCACACTAAACCAGGTATACAAAAATATTCTACAATGACATGTGAGCCCCAAAAATAACAAAATAAACAAGACTATAGACCTGTGATTTCTAAGGGTACAAATCCAAAAGCAAACCCTCGACATAATCAGTGGTCTACAGACTGCCCTGAGCTTGAAATGGGTGAAAAGAAGGGGTGAGTTTTTATAAACCCAGTGAGTAAGCAAAATTCATCTATACCATCTAAAACTGAGTAAATAGAGACAGTTAAATTATCCCATCATAATATAGTTCATAACATTCAAAACTTATTTCAATTCCTATAAAACAATTACATTTCATCAAAATAATCAACAAGGCTTATGATTCTCTTAAAAACTTGACTTATGCCAAAACTCATACTTGGTAACACCTTGGCCCGAGCATCCAATCGAGTCCGCCAAGGATGTTAAAACGACATATACCCATAAAACATGTTTTTATTTTTAAAATATAGTCATTCATTGGCGTTGACTGAGTTTCATCCTCACGTGATGGTTCGACGTGAAGTGAACTCTAAACTTACCTTAAGAGATACCCTCCGCACCTCTCGTACAAAGGTAAATATAACGAGATTTACCGTGCCCCTCAATAAGTTGGTCCACGAAAACCCGCTTACTGCAGTAAGCAAATTAAATAACCCACCAAATCAATAAACATTTCGACAGCATGACATGACTAATATGATATTATCCAACCTATCAAGGTAAAACAAAAACAGTTCATATAATCCACAAACCACAAATCCAACCATTCATGTCATCACATTGTCATAAGCCATCAATCAAACCACATATATATATATATATATATATATATATATATATATAGATAACACAAGCATTTAATCTCCACTTACTCAATTTCCAAAATCATCATTTAATTACAAAACAATTTATAAATCTCATTCATTTAACCATCACTTAACTTGTAAAATATAAAAATCTACGGTTTAAGTTCATTATTCTTTAAAATCATAAAAAAATGAATATAAACTACTTTAGATTGTTAAGATGAACATTTGATTACTCATAATAACAGGAGTTTGGAGTACTCCTGTTCTTGATCATCAGGCATAATATCTTTACCCTTATCAGAGGACTCACCATCGATACATAATACACGACACGTAATTCAATATTTTTGTGTCAAATTGTTATAAAACTATTTCAGACTCTATATGAATGCATGACATTGAATGAGAATTGTTCGAATAATCACTTAAAGATGATGTTCTAAGTGGGTTCAATTATGATCGGACTGAATTAGCATTCGACCTAACTCGCACTATGCCTTTTTTAATTAACCAAAACATCCAATTCGACTCCAAATATCTTCATTACACTTCCAATATTTCAAATACACCAAAGTACCTTAATGAGCTTAATTATGACTTAATTCACCGTAATAGAAATTCATTCCGATTTCGATATCCGACATCATAATTCATTAATTTCTAGCTAAATAACATGAATTACAACCAAATCCATCATCAACATGCCTTATAGAAAATTCGACCAAATGAGGGTGGTTGAAGAACATATGATTTTCTTGCTTATTTTTCCTTCCAAACATCACAAAATGACTAAAAACACTAGGATATTATGAAATCTAGCAAAATTCATCACCAAAACTTCTCTCTCTAGATTTGGCCAGCAAAGGTTCCCTCTTGAAAACTTGAATTTCAGCCATGGAGAATGAAAAAGAATGCATGAGAAAGGTAGATCACAAGCTTAAATTAAAAAATCTTACCTTTACTTACTTGATTCTTTGAAATCCAACCATTTCTCTTTAATTTTTCTTTCCTAGGGTTTGTTCTTCTCTTTTTCTCTTTGTTCCCTTGCTTGGCCGGCCATAAGAGTGAAATGGGAGAAGCTTAAGTCAATTTATAAAGAAAAATCATAAAAATATTAAAGCTTGACACTTGTCACCTTTTAATTGATCCATGCTTAAAAACTTAATAATTAAGCATTCCATTCCCATCACATATAATCTCTCACTTAAATAAATAATGGGTGAAATTGATGGGTTTGACAAGTGTCATGGTGGTGTAAAATTCTAAAATTTTCAATTTAGTCCTCATGGACACTTAAAATGACCGTTTTACCCCTATGTTCGAAAAAATGTCAAAATTGAAAATTTTCACTCCACAATTTCAAATTATACTCCAAATAGTCAAACTTGGTCAAAAATCTCGTCCAACATTCCAATTTTACCCTTGGATGTCAAAATGACAATTTTGCCCCTATGTTATGAAAATTTTCGAATTAACTCCAAATCAATCCTCGAATTTTGAATCATCATATTAAAACATTTTAAGGTTCAGTATCTCTCAAATGCATCTTAAAATCTCTATTTGGACTAATTCGAGGCTTTAATCGACTTAATTGTACCACTAAATACGATACTGACTTTTAACGATTCTCAAAGGCATCCCAGTATGTAGATATGCTATCAAGTACATGAATGACATGACAAGTATATAATAGAGTAAGGCTTGACAGAAAATGAGTTAGTAACTTAGAGAAATGTCTTGTGGCAATAAAGATTGGCTTGATTGGAGAAAAATTGGTAACATGTAAGCCAATAAACCCATGGGTACATGAAAGACTCAAAGTGAAAAAGGAAAACGGTAAGCTTAACACTATGTTTTAAAGCCTATGGTTAGTTGAATATTGTGAGAAATTATGGTTGTTGAAAGGATTTATTTGCCTAAGCTAGTTGAAAATTGTTAAGATTGTATGGCATGTTGTTTGAAAGAAACTAAAAAGGAATATTGTGGATGGAGGATTGAGAAACAAAGTATTGAAAGTTAGATAGATAACAATGCGTGTAAACTTGGAAATAATCGAGTGAAAGTGAGAATAATTGTTACTGCCATATATGTGGATTATGTGTGAAAATATAAGATGGATTTGGGCGAAAATTATTTAAAAAGGTTGAAGTAGGCACGCGACATCATAAATAAGTTACCGATAATATAATCTAAGGAATTTCGTAAGCAATGGATGTAAGTTATTTTGGTAAAAATGTATTAAGATGTAAGTTAATTGAATATGGTCTCATGATAGGATGAAAATATAAATTTGAGTAAAGATTAAATGATTGAAGTGCTGCCCGTATACGTATGTAATTAAATATATTGAGTTCGTATTATTGCTAGGAAGTGCAAAGATAAAATTAGAGAACTGTGGTGGCATGCAGGAGTAAATAACGAGCGACCGGTCAGTGAAAATAGTTAGAGACACCTCCGAACAAATAGCGACTTAAAATCTCATTGTTGCTAGGTGAGTGAACTTACATTTCAAAATCGTTTTGGGAGACATAATTGTATTGGTATGAAACATTGAATGATTTATTCCAACTTGTCTTTAAAAACGTGTGCCTTGGGAACAAGCCTTTGCTAAAATATTTTGATGTGAAAATGTGAAATGTGCAATAGAACAGACTTATGTGCTCCTATATTGTGTTGATATATATATATATATATATATATAT
>NC_030853.1:11405133-11413319 GCF_000208745.1 Theobroma cacao | reverse complement strand
TGTGTGTGTGTGTGTGTGTGTGTGTGTGTGTGTGTGTTATAGAAAGTTCATGAGTATGGTATATGGTGTTGCACATGTGAATTTTGCATGTTGAACTTTGGAAATTATTATGCGTTTATGTTGATTTTTTTGTCATTTTAACAGGATGGCTTTTTCTTGAAAGAAAGGAAACTTTTTCATGGTGCTCTATTTCTCGCTACAACGAGAATGCCTTTCCGTTGCATCGAGGACTCGTCGTTTATTTGACTTGAATTGCACGAATGCTATTAAAATTCACTCTTCAAATCCTTTGTTGAGCATGGACCCTTTTTATCAAGTGATTTACTCATTTGGGGTTTATATGAGGAGTTTTGATAAGAGCGAAACTAAATTGCATTGTTTTAAAGATAAATACATCATGATTTTCTTTAAACCTTCCTTATTGTTTACTTGTTCCCTTCCTTGTTCACTCACTGAGTTTATACTCACATTTTCAACTTTATGTTTTCAGATTCAAGGGTGGTTGAAACGTAGATTGAGGTGTCTGCGTACTCCCATCTTTTGGGCAAGTACTTTGACATTCAGTAGTCATATCTCCCATCTAGAGTCACTTCACTTACGGTCAAGTTTTAGTTACGTGTATATGACTATTTGTGGTGAAATGCTGAGATTCACTTGTCAAATTATATGTATGTATATAATGATTGATGATGCCATTATGAATACATGGCTGAGTTTTATTAGTTGTTTTCAAAGAAATTGTAATTGAGCATTATGAATTTCGAATTTTAAAAAAATATGGATTAACGTATAAAATCATGTAAGTAGGCTTGCTTGGGCTTGGTGGGCTGAGCTCATTGGTCCCTTGCGTCGATCATGACCCAAAAATTGGACTGTGACATCAAGAAACGCATGGCATTTGTAGGGAAAGAGATACTTCTAGAGACATTTGTTGATCTAGGTCTCGATTTTGAATGCATCTCTTTAACCATCGTTCCTGCAATATTTTTTTGTTAAAAATCAGACAAATTATTTTCAATAAAATTGAATCAATGTATAAAAATCATCAATTTCTAACAATGACAAGTATGATTATTCATTTGTACAATCAAAGCTGCAATTATATAGTATTAATTTCAACATTTATATATATAAACTTTTTGTTATAATTTCATATCATGTAAAGATTTTTTAATATTATAAAATTAAAGTTAAACAAATATATAACAAAAAATACAAAACCAAAATCTTATATGCATACCATCATCAATCACTTCCAGAATAAGCAAACTCATGTTCTTCATTATTATCACTATCATCATTAAAAGTTTCACAATCATCATCTTCAATTTGATCTTCATCTCTTTCCATGTTATCTTTTTCATTTTCATCTCTTTGCATGTCATCTTCTTCATCTTCAATCAAGAGATTAACCTCTTCATAATCACCACTTGTTAAAACTGTAAAGTTATCAAGTTCATCCAATGAAGTACCAGTATTTGAAGTAGACACATCTTCTTAATATACTTTTTCATTCAAGTCAATTTTATTTTCTCTATCTCCACCACTAGAAATGTGAAATCTACTCCTAGCTTTTGTTTTAAATACTGCCCATCAATCACATCGATTTCTTTTGATTGATGGATAACTATTATAATAAACTTGGTGAACTTGTGCAGCTAAAACAAATGGTTCATTAATGACAAGTATTGAGTTATATTTAATTTCAACAAGACCATGCAAAGGATCTACCTTAATACCTTTTTCAGTGTTAAACCAATGACACTTAAATAGCACAACTCTGTTTTCGATACCAAAATACTCTAACTCGATTATATCCACTAAAACACAATAAAAATTATACGCTTGATCATTGTAAAAACTTCCTTTTATGCAAACCCCACTATTCATTATCTTACGATTTTGGCCGTAATCTAAAGTGTGAAACTTGAAACCATTTACAAAGTATCTTTTATAACACCTTATCATACGTCCTGAATCATAAGAGATTTCAAGTAAACGTGGGTCAATTTCATCTTTATGTTTTGCAACCTACGAACATGACATACAACATCAAAAATTAATATTACATAATGAATGTGTCAATGTTATTAAAAGTTCAATTATAATTTACATAAACTTACATAATTTTTAAACCATTTCACGAATCTTGCATCACATACTTTCTCTAATTCATCTTCCGATATATGCACAACATCCCCATTGACAATGACATCAAATATCCTATCATCATATCCACAATTTAGTGATTAAGTTCATTCTTATGATCGATTATTTGAGTTTATGGTAAAATGGTACTTACTTTATATATGAGAGCACCTCTTCACAATTGATTAAAACATATAGCTCAACAGCATAAAACTTATCCTCATCTAAAAATCGAGATTTATCTAATGGACCAAAAGCTCGCCCAAGATGAGTGAATATTGAAAGACGACCTAGAGAGTCCACATCTCCTCCATCATCATTACGTGACACTCTATTTAATTTTGTTCGCACAACAAGTTCAAAATACCATGACCAAAACAAGGATATTTTCTCGATCATATAAGCTTCACATATAGATCCTTCAACTGATGCTCAATTTTTTACTTTCTTCAAATGTTGCAAAAACCTAAAAATCACAATATTCATCAAACTTATAAAAGACCTTAAACTCTTATAATAAAGTATTTGAAAACAAACAACAATTATAGTACCTCTCAAATGAATACATCCATCGATACTGGACGGGTCCACCAACATTTACCTCGTAAGATAAACGAATAGACAAATGCTCCATACAATCAAAGAAACCGAGAGGAAAGATCTTTTCTAGTTTGTATATAGTTTTACATATTTTTCCTTACAGAATTTTCATATGATCTACAGGTATTTCAATTACGCACAAATCCCTAAAAAGGTGAGATCTCAATAATCGCATCCCAAATTGAGTAAGGCACCATATCACGGAAGACAATTGGCAACAATTGTTGTAAAAAAACATGACAATCGTGACTTTTCATTCCATAAAATTTGTAATCAATCTCATTAACACACCGAGAAATATGACGCAAAATCATCAGGTAATCTCAATTGTTTCACACAAGCACAAACATTTCTTGTTTCCTCCTTATTTAAGGTGTACGCAGCCTTAGACTTGTAAATTTTTTCATTATTTTTCACCATTTTCAATTCTGACAGCTTGTAATACACCTTCAAATCTTATCGTGCCTTTAAGTTGTCTTTTGTCTTTCCCTTAACATCCATCATTTTGTTGAATATATTCTCGAAAACATTACGTTCAATATACATCACATCGAGATTGTGACGAATAAGAAGCGTATGCCAATAAGGCAGAGCTCAAAATATACTCTTTTTCGCTCAATTATGACTTACACCATAACCCGAAATCTTCTGGTCACCACATTTTGTTCCGAATGGGAGATGAGGAAGCGAATTCAAATGTTACAATATTTCCTCACTTGATAATAGAGAAAATGGTAAGTCATGTTCAACTCTTTTTTGAATAAATTTGTCTCTCTGACTACTAAAAGGATGATCAACTCGCCAGAATTGCCAATGACAATAAAAAAAACAAGGCTTCCTACCATGATCCAATATGAAAGAATTAAAATGTTCCATGCAATAGGGACATGATAATCGTCCATGAGTACTCTACCCTGACAACATACTGTAAGCAGGAAAATCATTAATTGTCCATAATAATACTACCCTCATATGAAAATTTTGTTTCTTATATGCATCATATGTGACAACACCCTAAGTCCACAATACTTGCAACTCATCTATCAATGACCTCAAGAAAACATCTATGTTTTGACTTTAATTTTTTTTCCCCGGAATAATCATATTAAGAAATATATATTATTATTTTGCGCATGTCACGTCATATGTTTAGCAATTTTACAAGACATATAAAACCTTTGAAGCTTAGGTATAAATGGCAAGTAACGCAATATCTTGTAAGGTATTTTCTTCTACCTTTTCACACTTGATTTTCTCAATTTATACAGAAGATGTCCACATATCATACAATGCTCAAAATTAACAGTTTTCTCATAAAATAATAAGCAATTGTTTTTGCAAGCATGAATTTTGATATATCCCAATCCAAGTTTTGTTATCTTTTTCTTCATTCTATAAAAGTCAGTAGGTAAATTTTTATCTAATGACAACATATTCTTTATTATCTCCAACAGTCGATCAAAACATGATTTACTCAAATTGTACTCTGACTTAACATTTAAAAGTTGAGACACAACTGAAAGCGTTGTGTGCTTTGTGCAACTTGACCACAAAGGTTACTCTACATTGCTTAACAAAGAGTAAAAGCTAGATGCATTTGGATTTGGATCTTTTTCCACAAACCTTGACTCATTTTCATAACCATGGTTGAAAGTAACTTCTGGACCAATAGCATCCCTAACCATTCTAGTATATGAATTTTTAATTTCCTCTTCATATGTAGGTTCTCCATATTCCTCATGTTCCTTATTACTAGCATATGGTTCAACTCTATCTCTACTTCATTATGATTGTTCAACATTATCTTCCCTATGTAAACTCCAAATTGTGTAAGCACCAGTAAAACCCTTTTTAAGGATGTGCTCTGTTACCGAATCGAAATTTAGAAACATGTTGTTACTACATCGAGAGCAAGGGCATCTAATTTTATTCTTCCACATAAATGTAGACTTAGAACGTACAAAATTAATGAATTCATTAACTCCATTTACAAATTCATCTCTAATGAATCCATCAAAAGTTAACGATAGTACATCCAAGAGCGATCTCCCGTCATTTTGTAATCCTAAGTGTCATAACATATAATAGTCAAAAGTAATTTCCACTGTTGTTTACAATAAAATTTGTTAACAATTACATTCCAATATGAATTTTAAATATTGGTTTTAAATATAAATTTTTAAAAATAATAACATCTGAGACAGTATAAATGATTTCATACAAGAATGAAAAAAAAAACAAGATGGTATATAAGTATAACTTTATAAACGAGTAGATAAATTCATATTCACGACCTTATCTATGTATTAATGAATACAAAATTCATATAAGGTAAAGTGATTGATAAATGTCGAAAACTCTTTTGACTTTTTCCTTTTAGACTCAAATTAAGCACTATGAATTGGACCTGAACTCATTATTCTTTTTTATGATAAAATTAATCAAATTCCAACATTATAATGTTTACTCTTGGACCCCAAATGTTTAGTGTCAAATCTATCTCATGCTTTTACTTTGGATTAGTCTAGACAATTAATAAAATTTTAATCTATCCCAAGCTTTTACTTAGGATAGCATAATTAGACAAGTTTCTTAAACTAGACAAAAAATATATATATTGATATTTGGAATTTTTTTTATTTGATTACAAATTAACTTAAATTTGGGGAAGACCCTTTAAATAAATCAAATATATTCTTCATTCCATTTTTGGACTTTGATTGAAAGTGGAAGACCCTTTAAATAAATCAAATATATTCTTCTTATTTTTATTGTTATTTTTTTATTCAAATAACAATGGTCCAAGCATCTTTTGCTTTATGTAATTATTGGCTTCACTTTTTCTATTTTTTATAAAAATTTTATTTAATAAATAATTATATCTCAATCCAAAATCTTAAATAATTGACAAGTTTTGATCATTGGGATTGTACAAGGGATATTTTTGTAAAAGGTGAATGTTTTTGTTTTCTATAGGGGGAATGTGCAGAGTCTCTCTGTATGGGATTTTTTGACAGACAGTGTTTGTCCTGCTTTGGCAGGGTTGAAATTAAGTAACCGTCCTTCTTAATGAAAGTCATTCATGGCTTATCAAAAACAAAAAAAATAGTTTTGGTCATTGGTGGTCTATAATGGACTATCTTTGCTCAAACGTTAATAAAAAATACATCAATGTGAAATTAAGATTTTTCTCGACTCTTATCTTAAAAGAATTAAATCCAATACAAAAATCGACTTTACCTAAGTAAAAGGGATATTCCCGAAGCTTTGATGATCATATGCCGAAATACAAGGGATAAAAGCAATTGTGGAATATTTATAAAGTACCTGACTGAAAATGTGAAATACAAGGGAATTAATCGTGGATCAACCAACTTGGAATTGAAAATTCTACAGATGTAGGAATACTAATTTAATTATAATGATACCACACTCATAATAATAGGACCAACGATGATCTTTCTAGTAAGCATCCCATATCAAGGTCTTGCTTTGCCAGCAAACTTAATTTACTTTCTTTAAGATTGTGTTGAGGCCATCTTAAGAAAATAGACTTTGTGTTTAAAGTCCCACTGATCCCTCTAAGATGAGTGACAGATTACTAGGAAATTTATGCCTTACAAAATTGATCAAAAGCTGGCAACTTCAACAGATTACACCGATGAATGTTTGAACCTGGAATCTGTTTTAAGTCTTTTATTCTTTTAAAATTAAATTCAACATTATTCCTACTAGGCAGAAAACAACTGATAAGAAACTGGACCTCAATGACAAGTCAGAGATCTATTCTTGAGACTCTTGGCATACTAACAATGCACAGAACAGTTATAAAAAGAAACAAAGATATGCAGGCATTCAGATAGCACACTCTTCAGATTAAACTGAAAAGATGAGAATTAAGGCAATCTTACCAGCAAACTGGACAGCGCAAGAGTAACCTTGCAACCGGGTTGTATCCACCTCTTTGTTTGATTTAAGCCTATTCACCCTAGTTTGAAGAATTTGACAATTTTCTGCCGTGGACTCACCACCTCTTAACACACAACCACAAGTGAACAACTCAAAATCACACACATAATCTACACCTGAAGTTGAAAGATATAACAGTTTGCCTTCAACAAAAATTTTGAAAGCAAACAAAATTAAAAGGGCCAAATTTTTAAAAATTTGTCAAATACACTACTGTTTGTCAAGAATGAAAATTTCTACTCAACTTAACTAAAACATACAATTGGTCTCACTTGGATCTTAACCCTAAAGCTGCCTGGATTTGTCTCTCTACCTTCGGAGACCGGGAAACCAAAATTAAGGAAAGAAAAAGTAGCTAGCAGGGATCAAAGAAAAGTTTTTTTTTTTTCAAATTTTTTTTTTCACTACTTGAATGTGAAACGGTAAGACACAGGGAGGAAAGAGAGGGAGCTTCTGCTGGAGAGAAAAGAAAAAGGAAGCTTTTTTAGAGAGAGGGGAGAGTGCCGGCTAGGTAGAGAGAGAAAATGGAAAAGGGAAATGAGGAAGAGAGTAGAAATAAAAAAGAAAGACAGGGAGAAGAGAAGGAGAGAAGAAGACGCCGGCGGGGAGAGCTGCCGACGCTAAGGGAGGAAGGCGAGGAAGAGAGACGGAAGGAACAAAAAAAAGAAGAATGAAGGCAAGATCGCCGGCTAGAAGACAGGCCGACGGCAAGGGAGAAAAAAGAGGGAGCTTCTGCTGGAGAGAAAAGAAAAAGGAAGCTTGTTTAGAGAGAGGGGAGAGTGCCGGCTAGGTAGAGAGAGAAAATGGATGAGGGAAGTTTGGGAGAGAGGAGAAAAAGTGGGTTTTATATAGGGTTTGGAGGGCTTAAAACTACGTCGTTTTGTAACTCAACAAAATCCCTCCCTACTCCATCCAACGGCGTCGTTTTCGGACAAAGCACCGGACAGTGCATTATTGGGAGCAGATCATGGGCCAAGCAAAGTTAGTTTGGGTCAGTCTGATCCAATCAGGTATAAGCTTAAAGTCTTTACCTTAACACATATTTGAATATTTTAAATTTTATTAATAAATTAAATTTTTTAATATTACTCAATATAAAACATAATGTTATATTACTAAATTTATTATATAAATATATTTATGACACAAATTATATGTTATATATTGATTATTATACAAAATTTGTATAATTAATTATCAATATAATTTTATAAAAAGTATGACAAAAACTAATAAAATTAATAATTGTAATCATATAAATGAAATTTACTATAACCTCACATATAAAACATATTAATATATATATGTAGGATATTTTAATATCTCATATACATACATATATATATTAACTTATAAAGTTATATCAATTAAAAAATATAACTTGTACTTTCATATTAATAAAATAGGTTATAATATAAATTTTTTTTAATAATGCAGGTTTATCTATATATATATATATATATATATAT
>NC_030853.1:11395582-11404899 GCF_000208745.1 Theobroma cacao | reverse complement strand
TATTATTATTTTTTTAATTGATTATTATATCTTATAATGTATTTTTATAAAATTAACAAATTTATTTTGTTTTTTATAAATTTTTTAATGTTAGAAGATTAATGAATTTGGTATTATTAATTTATAATGTATGATTCAATAAAGTTTAAAAAAATATACAAAATTAATTAAAGGAAAACAAACTTAAACTTTAAAATATTATACCTTCAATATGTACGTATTTGCTTTTATTAATATCCATTTTTTATAAAAGATTAATAAAATTAATAAAAAGTATAAAATATTTTAACATAATACTATTACCAACGGAATATTCCGTTGGAAAATTTCTGTTGGTAATAACTTTTCCAATGAAATATTCCGTTGGAAAATTTCCGTTGGTAATAGCTTATTCCAATGAAAAATTCTGTTAAAACCTTTCTCAGGTTTTAAATTTTTTTGGGTCCTTAAACTTTTAGACAGATTTTTAACGAAAAATTTTCCTTTGGAAATTCCGTCGGAATAGGTGGTGGTTGAAATTTTTTTGATCGAAAAATAATTTTCAAACAGATTTCCAACAAAAAAATTCCGTTGAAAATTTGTTGTAAAAATTAGTTGAAATTTTTGAAAAAATTCTGTTGAAAATCTGTCCAACAAAATTTTTTCGGTCGAAAAAAACGTGTTTTTTGATTGTGCAATTTTGTCTTCTTCACATATGATCCTCGTGTTGTTTTCAGCAAACATCTTTGCCTCTTTGTTAACCACAAGCCTGAACGAAGAAAGAAGAAACCACTTCAAAAATAATCAAATAGTTGTTTCCAAAGAAATGTCTTGGAAATCCCGACGCCTCCAACTCTTAGCTTCTCTCTACATAAAACTCGACCATACCTAACAACCTACCATAACCCAATAAGCTTCAACACAAGTATAATTCTGTTCTCAAAGCCTAGCTAGCAATGTCTTTCACTTCCCTTTCACTGCCTTACCTCTGCCCTTAACAATCTTTAGTTTAGCAATATCTTTTAAGCAATTCAACCATGGACAAATATATATATGCTTTCCTTTTCAATCTGCTCAGGAATATGCGAGAAAACTACTGATTATTAAAGGTTTTGAAGATTTAGATGACACATGTTAACACAATAATCACAATATCAAGTATTTGATAGTATATATCTGTCTTTCATTTTATTTGATTAATCAATAAAGAATCATTTTTAATTTTGGTGCAGCATAGTTTTTATTAAACATTAATAAAAGCATCTACCCCAAGATATGCACCATTGAACATCACGCCCTAATTCATGGTCCACCACTCTACTCTCTCTACTTCTCCATCACATATACACAATATTTTTTTTCCCCAGAAAGTGGTGGAAAGTGCCACGTGGCAACATTTTGCTGAATAATACTCTGCTTTCTTTTTCAGTCAATCAAATTACAAATTTAATTTTACAATGAAGAAAGTTGACAACAAATAATATGGCGGGTACAACAAAGATGCTTTAAAAATTAAGTCTAGTCAGCTTAACAATACTGGGTACTTTCATGCTTACTTTAATAATTTATATTTGTATATTTATTGCTTATTAAATAAAATTTTTGTTATAATATAACTGAAAAGAGTAAATAAACTCAATTTCAATGTTAATTTCTTTGACATTTCCTTCTGTATTTGTGTATGCAATTAGTAAAGATTATAGCACCCACACATGATTGTAAAGTTATATATAGTTAAAAGAATCTACTTATATTGATCTAAAATATATTTAATTTTACACCTTTTCATATATTTCATATGATATATGTTTGATTAATTTAGTGTTGAATTTCCCACTCTATTTAAACGTCGATTTGTTAAAATATTAATCTTACGCAAAGTTTTAAATATCATGGATCCTATAACAGTAAGAAATGTGATGAGTCTTGAGTATATAAATATGGATTGTTCATCATCTATCAGGCATATATTTTGGGTTGAGAATGTAAGCTCATGATTATAGGCTTACTTAAGCTTTATTAGTGGAGTTTACGCTCGCATGAGATTAGGCTTAAGTTTGGGCCTATGATATTTGGTAGGATTGAGGTAGATTTAGACTAAGCGTAGAGAGGATAGAATGTCACACATGTAAGAAATGAGATAGGTCTTGGATATATAAATATCGACCTTTTACCACTTATTTATTTTTAAGTCCTTAAATGTTTAAATTGAAATGAGATGAGTCATGGATATATAAACATGAGTCTTTTACCACTTATTTATTTTTAAATCCTTAAATGTTTAAATTGAAATGAGATGAGTCATGGATATATAAACATGAACCTTTTACCACTTATTTATTTTTAAGTCCTTAAATGTTTAAATTTGTTTTTAGCCAGGTGACATCATTTGGTCTCCTAACCTATATAGAAATTAAACACAGTAAGTACATTAGATATAAATTCTAATTAGGATTTTATAGGAAGAAAAGGAAAAAAAAATCTGGTCCTTGCTATATTCATTTGCTTTTAGAAAGGAAAAAAGAAAGAATGCAAGTAATGTACAAAACCTAGTATATAATTTAAGGAAGCTATTTGGAGAAAGCAAAGGTGGAGTGGAAATTGAACTTGAACTTTGCTCCAATTTTGTCTTCTTCACATATGATCCTCGTGTTGTTTTCAGCAAACATCTTTGCCTCTTTTTTAACCACAAGCCTGAACGAAGAAAGAAGAAACCACTTCAAAAATAATCAAATAGTTGTTTCCAAAGAAATGTCTTGGAAATCCCGGCGCCTCCAACTCTTAATTTCTCTCTACATATAACTCGACCAAACCTAACAACCTACCATAACCCACTAAGCTTCAACACAAGTATAATTCTGTTCTCAAAGCCTAGCTAGCAATGGCCAAAACAAAAGAAAACCCTTTTCCAAGCATTGCTCAATGTGCATCAATCGGACGTGATAAACACACAGTCGTCGCCGACATGGACGGTACCCTACTAAGAGGACGTAGCTCTTTCCCTTACTTTGCGTTAGTTGCCTTTGAAGTTGGTGGTATATTAAGGCTTCTCTTCTTGCTTTTAGCTTCCCCCGTAGCTGGGATCCTTTACTACTTCATCTCCGAGGCGGCTGGTATTCGGGTTCTTATCTTTGCAACCTTTGTGGGAATGAAAGTGTCCGACATCGAATCCGTGGCTCGAGCTGTTTTGCCAAAGTTTTACTCCAGTGATTTGCATCCGGAGACTTGGAGGGTGTTCTCCTCATGTGGGAAGAGCTGCGTGCTTACGGCAAATCCTAGGGTCATGGTGGAGGCATTTTTGAAGGATTATTTGGGGGCCGATATGGTTACTGGTACTGAGATTCATGTGTTCAGAGGTAGAGCAACTGGTTTAGTGAAGAGTCCAGGGATTCTTGTAGGGAAGAACAAAGCTGATGCGCTTGAGAATGCGTTTAAGGATAAGCCTGTAGCCGATATTGCTCTTGGGGATCGAAAGACTGATTATCCTTTTATGAAGTTGTGCAAGGTTTGCCATCTACCACTAAGATTTTCCCTTTTTTACTAAGGACTAAACTTTGGTGCCATACACTAGAATTAAATCCCTACCATCTGTTAAATATAACTTGCATTTTAATTCTAATTACTTAAAATAAAACAGATTATTATGCTAATTAATCATCTTAATTATAAAAATTAATTTGAAACAAAACCAAAATACATCTTTTAAATTTATACTGATACTAGTTAGTATTTAAAATTATAAAATCAATCTCCTAACTTAATGATTTAGATTGGATTTTAATGCATTATAAAGGCTATTAATGTCCTCTTTATGTATGGGAATCATCTTCTAGCTAGGTCCTTATAATTCTATTTAATTTGGTTTTTTTTTTCTTTCTTTCGTATTAAAAATGAAAATAATTTATTTGTTTAAAATAAAAACGGGTGATGAAATTTTCAAATTCATGTGCAGGAAAGCTATGTGGTTCCAGCAAAGCCCAAGGTTGAAGCAGTAAGCCATGACAAACTGCCAAAACCAATAGTTTTCCATGATGGCCGGCTTGTTCAAAAACCAACCCCATTCATGGCACTTCTCACCATTCTGTGGATCCCAGTCGGCTTCCTCCTTGCCTGCCTGCGCATCGCTGCCGGCGCCCTCCTCCCAATGCCATTAGTCTACTATGCCTTTTGGGCACTTGGTGTGAGAGTTCACATCAAAGGCACCCCACCCCCACCAGCCAAAAAGTCAATAGGTCAAACTGGAGTCCTTTTCATTTGCTCTCACCGAACCCTGCTTGACCCCATCTTCCTCTCCACCGCTTTAGGCCGTAAGATCCCTGCCGTGACGTACTCTTTATCGCGTCTCTCCGAAGTCATCTCCCCTATCAAGACCATCCGCCTTAGTCGAGATCGAGCCACCGATGCTTCCATGATCAAAAAGCTCTTAGAAGCAGGTGACCTAGTTATATGCCCTGAAGGAACAACATGTAGGGAACCATTTTTGCTAAGGTTTTCTGCTTTATTCGCCGAGTTAACCAATGAACTTGTTCCGGTAGCCATGGCGAATCGGATGAGCATGTTCCATGGAACAACAGCAAGAGGGTGGAAAGGGATGGATCCTTTTTACTTCTTCATGAACCCTAGCCCTGCTTATGAAGTAACATTCTTAAACAAGTTGCCCCATGAGTTAACTTGTAGTGCTGGGAAATCAAGCCATGAGGTTGCAAACTACATTCAAAGAATGATTGCTGCAAGCTTGTCCTATGAATGCACAAGTTTCACTAGGAAAGATAAGTATAGAGCCTTGGCTGGAAACGATGGCACTGTGGTGGAAAAACCAAAGCTTTCTCCTAATAAGGTCATGGGGTGCTAGAATTTTGCTTCACTTGGGTATAACTAGATCTTCTTCTACAAGTTTTGTGAGGGACCAAATATTTTGCTCCATTAGAAAATGTTATATACTTAAAACATCACCTTAAAATAAGATGTAATAATGCAGTAATTTTTTTTTTCAAAAATTTAGAGAAGGAGATTCGAATCTTATTTTTTAATTAAGAAGATCATGCACTAACCCATGAGTCAAATATATGCTTGGGTGCATAATAATGGAGCAACTTGGTGTAGAGCTAGTGACGAGCGAGATTGAATAATTAATATATATAGTTGATGAATTATAATTGAACTTAGGACTAAACATGGTGTCATTATTCCTTGTGACAAATTCAAGTTTATAAAGTCGATGTGAATGAGAAATTAAAGCGTATTTTGACTCTTGATTAACAAAAAAATATCTTCAACAACCCTGACAAGTAATCTGCATCACCCTTATCTGCACATTTATACAACACCGCTTTGTTTAACCATGGCTAATCTACCTGCATGCTCCCCAATAAGAGCAGTAATTACTTAGAAGCAATTACTTACTTCTATTTTTCCCTGGTAGCAAAAATGATAATAACAAAAGATAATAATATTGTTGAAGGATTATACATGAAATGTGTATATATATATATACACATTTCAGATGATAAATATAGACAAATTATGTCATAATTAGTATTACATTATAATTATTTTATTTTTTTACTTTTTACTTTGCTATATAACAACTTTTCAAAAACACAAAAAGAATTAGCAAAAAAATAAGTAACAAAACCATCAATTAAATGGAACTTTATAGTTTTGACTTAAAACAGTCCTAAGTTTTGTACTCTAATCCATTAGTTATGTGATAATAAAACAAAAAAGGCAAAGGCCGCATAGTTATTAATAGGCGGTGTTGGCACTGTATGAGGGGCAGTGGCCTATGGCTTGGTCTGCTGTGCCAAAGCCTAAAGTGCCTTGTACTCAAATTCCTGAATGAGACTCGTAAGCTGGCTAGAGCATGCTTTATGGGGAGAAAATGGGCAGATGCAGTACAACTCTTTATATTTTAATGGGTTTATTTTTTATAAGCAATTTTAATGACATGTTTTGTCTTTGACTGAAATAAAGTAAGAATAGAATCGTTATTTGTGGAAATAAAATAAGATATGAATAGTTATCATATTGTTTGATTCATAGAGTGCAACTAGTATTATGACATTATTTCAATGTTTGGTTGGTAAAAAAAAATTAGATTAATAAAGGAATAAGTGATGAAAAAATAAAAATACCCTTTATTATAATCTATGATTTTTAAATTAAAAATTTTAATTTTTTATAATTTAGTAAAAATATTAATAAATTTTTAATTAAAAATTCAATATGATTATTTATTTTTATTCTATTTTTAAATATTAAAATATTAAAAATTTATAACTAAGACTTTCATTTATTTTTTAATTTGAAATATTAATTTTTATAATGCATAAGTAAAATATTAAAATTTTTTATTTTAAATTCATTTTGATTTTTTTCCTTTTTTCCTTTTCTTTTTTCTAAGTTGGCCAACCATGGGGAATGTGGTTGGCACAATGGAGCTTCAATCTAACACTCCTTGTGGCCAGATCTAGTCATTATAGTGCCAAATTGATATTTCTCGCTATCGAATCTAGTTGTGGAGTGTTAGATTCAACACTTCTCACAATCAAATTCAACCATGGAGTGTCAGATCAACATTTCTCGCAACTAAATTTGGTTGTGGAGGTATTTCTCGCAACTAAATTTGGTCGTGGACGTAATAGTGTTGTTGTCGCCCTTTGCCATCCTTCGTCATCCTCCAATAGTGGAGGAAATTTCGAGAGAAAATGAGAGAGGTAGATGAGCAAAAAGAGAAAGAAAAAGAGGAAAATGGCTATATTTTTTTATATAGTATAGTAATTTCTAAAATTGATTAAAAGTATTTTTATCTTATTCCAACATAATTGAAATAGCCATTATGAAAAAAAAAAGAGTCGATCTTGAAATGACTTTTTTGAGAAATGACTATTGATAAGGAATAAGGGAAATAGCTATTCCTTCCTCAAAACCAAACATGAGTAAATAAAATTTTGCTGTTTACCTAAACTAACTTACGGCTGTAAGCTTAAATATGACGCCGAGAATATTGCTTATGTCAATACCTAATCATACTATTCTATTATTTTAATTTTAATTCTTTTTCTCAATTTTAATACTATATTTTTTCTTGTTTCCTTAAAAATTAGTCCATCTCTATTTTTGTTAAGTAAGATATAAACATTCATCATTACACTAGAATGAAGCCTGTGCTATGTAGCGGGTGTGTAAATTTTAATAAACGATTATGGCAGATGTAAGTTCTTTGTTAAAGTAGCTAAAACATGTCTAATAACAGTCATATAACAGATTGGGAAAAACATTTTAGTTGTGTTTTAATTGTACACAATCAACATTTATAAAATAAAAAATGTTTCTTCTATGTTTGAGATGTTGTCAAAATAAGGCAAACTCAAAAAAGATGGTGATCATGTTCTACACTACAGAAACATAGTATGTTACGCAATATAAAACAAAAAACGAAGTGGTAGCATTTTCTTCATCTTTGAAAGATAGCTTGTACTATATATAGCTAGCATTGCAATAGAAAGAAGATTATATTTTAAGAAGTCTCATCAATTTTGAAACTCAGTTTGCATATAAATGTGAATGTTGTGAGTGTGATTATTGTTACAAAAATTGGGCTGGTATTACTGAGATAAGGTTGTTAAGGTTGCTTGGGTTTTCCATATCCCTTCTTGAAACGTTAAGAAAGCAATATTTGAGATCACTCTATAAACATTTCTTTAATTCATTAAACTGTGTATTACATATACAAGTGAAAAGTATGCATGGTAATGGTGATGCTGATAATGTGTCCAGAAGATATGGCATATTTGAGTACGTGTAAAACAAATTGTGAAAGGAAGTCACTGTATAAGAGTAATTCATTGTAAAGAAATGATACTTGTAAGTTGACACAGATACAAACGATAAGAAGCCATAATTTTGTGGAGGAGGTATCACCTCAAAATTGGAGGTTTGTTCATCATCTAGTAGTAAAAAATAACAATCATGAAGATATCCGATCAAATCTTTTCATTCAATAATAAATGTTATTGAAAGTCTAGTATATGTTCATTAAAGATTTGGTTTAGTGTTATTGATTTCTCACGCAAGTGCACGTATCGTTAACAAGTAATACAATAGAAAGTAGAATTTGTTCTCATGGAGAATTGAATTAATCCTTACTTGCAAACTGTCATGACCCAAATGCCAGGCCATGACCGACGCAAGGGTCCAGTGGGCACCTCCCACTAAGCCCAAGCAAGCCTATTTATGAAATTTTATTTCATCATTCCCACCATCATTTCTAACCACAAGTCTTTATTCTTAACTATACGTATTTCGATAATAAGCAAGGCAACCTAATATTTATATTTGTACTAATCCAAAATACTATCATTCATTGCCATCTCATAATGGCATCATCATATCGCATATACATCTATTGTTTGTAGCCTAATCTTAGCGATTTACATCGAGTGTAAATACACATGCAAATTCTTGACGACTAGCGGAGTGACTTGGGTGAGGACACAACTACTGAATGCCATATACCTACCAAGGGGTGAATATGAGTGGTCTCCTTAATCTCGGTCCCAACTAACTACAGATCTGAAAACATGCAATTTAAAAGAGTGAGTATAAACTCAGTGAGTGAACATAAGAAGGGAACAAGCAATGATAAGGAATGTTTTAGAAAACATATTGCACTTACGATAAAACCATGCAATTTAGTCTAATTTTTGGTTAAAACCCCTCATTTCAAACTTTGAATGTTTAATCCCTTGATGTTACAAGATCCATGATAAACCATGAAGTTGAATAGAATGAAATTTTCAGCTATGACCAAGCAAGACAAGCAAACAAAGGGTTTTCTCACTGCAGCGAAAAGGAATTCTCTGTTTGCATATGTTTCTGTTTTTCAAGCATATCTCCCACTACAGAAGTTCAATTGACATGATTTTTCAGTCATTAGAAAGCTAAGAGGCTGGGCTATAACTTTTATGTTTACTAATTTGCCCAGTTTTGATCTGAAGGTAGTCAAAATCCTTGTCAAAGTGAAAGCTTTGCACTAGGATTTTAGAACCATCCGAGAGTTTCTTGCTACAGCGAGAAGCTTCAGGAAATTTCTCGCTGTAGCGAAAACCAGGTCAGTGTAACCCCCCCTCCCCCCAACCCGAGAGTTTCTTGTTGCAGAGAGAAATAGAGCAATTTAGTTAAAAGGGGTATTGTTACATCAAAAAGCTATTTTCTTGCTGAAATGAAAAGCAATTTGAGAGCAATTAATAATGCCAACATACAACACAATCACAATTATTTTCATAAACTTTCTATAACATATATATATATATATATATATATATATATATATATAT
>NC_030853.1:11387717-11395572 GCF_000208745.1 Theobroma cacao | reverse complement strand
TATATATATATATATATATATATATATATATATATACATACATCATCATGCATACCATCTCGCCACACTCAGCTCATGTGCACTCCCTACACACACAATGCAATAGCATCATCAGCTCATGTGCACTCCCCCATCGCACATAGCTGGGTCATCATCAACTCATGTGCACTCCCACACCGCGCATAGCTAGGTCCTAATTATCACACAAAAGGAGCATCCAAAGCATAATATACATATCAATATAATGTGAGAATGCATGAACTATTCATATTTGTCACGACCCGGTACTCCCTTCGAGCCCGTGACAACCGCCACGATGTCTCGATAGACATTCGTTATCTAGAATGTCAACCGAAATCTCGTAAGGCTCTTGCATCAATCTTACGTCTCCCTTGTGAGAAACAGTTACTAAATATCATGTTTTAAGGGAATATAAACTATTTTTAAATAAAATACAAACAAAAGTAATTTCTGCAACACAAGGGTATTTTGGTCATTTTTACTCAAAAATTTTAGAACTTGATGAAAATATAACATACGATCAAAAAATAAACATTTCTTATCTAAAAATAATTTTAGTAATCTAAATCATCCATTTAAAATGAAATTTTGGCTAAGCAAGCTAAATAAAAATATTAAATAAAATATTCCATTTTCTTATAAATCAATATTTGTAGAATCTTGCATAAACAATTTTTGTAGCGTAAAAGTAAAATAAATTCATATATATAATAGCACACTAAACCAGGTATACGAAAATATTTTACAATGACATGTGGGCCCCAAAATAATCGTAAATATACAAGACTGTAGACCTTCGATTTCTAAAGATGCAAATCCAAAAGCAACCCTCGACAAAATCGGCTGTCTACAGACTTTCCTGAGCTTGAAATGGATAAAAAGAAGGGGTGAGTTTTTATAAACCCAGTGAGTAAGCAAAATTCATCTATAACATCTAAAGTTGAGTAAATGAAGACAGTTAAATCATCCCATCATAATATAGTTCATAAAATTCAAAACTCATTTCAATTCCTATAAAACAATTACATTTCATCAAAAGAATCAACAAGGCTTATGATTCTCTTAAAAACTTGGCTTGTGCCAAAACTCATACTTGGTGACACCTTGGCCCGAGCATCCAACCGAGTCCGTCAAAGATGTTAAAACGACATATACCCATAAAACATGTTTTTACTTTTAAATATAGTCATTCCTTGGTGTTGGCTGAGTTTCATCCTCACGTGGTGGTTCGGCGTAAAGTGAACTCTAAACTTATCTTAGGAGATACCCTCCGCGCCTCTCATACTAAGGTAAAATATAACGGGGTTTACCGTGCCCCTCTAATAGGCTGGTCCACAAAAGCCCGCCAGTTGCAGTAAGCTAATCAAATAACCCACCAAATCAATAAACATTTCGACAACATGACATGACTAATATAATATTATCGAGCTTGTCAAGGTAAAACAAAAACAGTTCATATAATCCACAAACCACAAATCCAACCATTCATGCCATCACATTGTCATAAGCCTTCCCCTAAACCACATATATATATAGATAACACAAGTATTTAATCTCCACTTACTCAATTTCCGAAATCATCATTGAATTGCAAAACAATTTATAAATCTCATTCATTTAACCATCACTTAACTTGTAAAACATAAAAATCTACGGTTTAAGTTCATTATTCTTTAAAATCATAAAAAAATGAATATAAACTACTTTAGATAGTTAAGATGAACATTTGATTACTCACAATAGCAGGAGTTTGGAGCACTCATATTCTTGGTCCTCGGGCACAATATCTTTACCCTTATTAGAGGGCTCACCACCTATACATAATACATGACACGTAATTCAATATATTTGTGCCAAACTGTTATAAAACTATTTCAGGCTTTATATGAATGTATGGCATTGAATGAGAATTGTCCGAATAATCACTTAAAGATGGTGTTCTACGTAGGTTCAATTGTGATCGGAAGGAATTTGTATTCGACCTAATTCGAGCTATACACCATTGATTTAACCAAAACATCCGATTCAACTCCAAATATATTCATTACACTTCCAATAATCAAATACACCAAAGTATTACAATGAACTTGATTTTTGACTAACTTCACCATTTTTCAAAATTCATTTCGATCCGAACTAACATACTAATCAATGTCTACTTAGTCTCATAAATCCGTATATATCATTAGGAATAAAATCCAAGTTCATTTACTATGATTTTCTCAGTTTCCATCAAGCCATTTTCTAAAGGAACTATACTTTTCAATAATCGGTTTCGATATCCAACATCATAATTCATCAATTCCTAGCTAAATAACATGATTTACAACCAAATCCATCATCAACATACCCTATAGAAAATTTGGCCAAATGAGGGTGGTTGAAGAACATGTGATTTTCTTGCTTGTTTTTCCTTCCAAACATCACAAAATGACTAAAAACACTAGGATATTATGAAATCTAGCAAAATTCATCACCAAAACTTCTCTCTCTAGGTTTGGCCAGCAAAGGTTTCCTCTTGAAAATTTGAATTTCAGCCATAGAGAATGAAAAGGAATGCATGGGAAAGGTAGATCGCAAGCTAAAATAAAAAAATCTTACTTTTACTTGCTTGATTCCTTGAAATCCAACAATTTCTCTTGGATTTTTCCTTCCTAGGGTTTGTTCTTCTCTTTTTCTCTTTGTTCCCTTGCTTGGCCAGCCATAAGAGTGTGAATGTAAGGGTCTTAAGTGAGTTTATATAGGCAATTAAAATAATATTAAAGCTTGACACTTGTCATCTTTTAATTGGTCCATGTTTAAAAACTTAATAATTAAGCATTTCATTCCCACCACATATAATCTCTCACTTAAAAAAAATAATGGGTGAAATTCATGGATTTGACAAGTGTTATGGTGGTGTAAAATTTTAAAAATTCCGATTATGTCCTCGTGGACACGTAAAATGACTGTTTTACCTTTATGTTCGAAAAAATGTCGAAATTAAAATTTTTCACTTCTCAAATTCAAATTATGCTCAAATTAGTCAAACTTGGTCAAAAATTTCATCCAACATTCCAATTTTGCCCTCGGGTGGCAAAATGACCATTTTGCCCTTGCAATATGAAAATTTCCAATTTGACTCCAAATTAATCCTCAAACTCTGAATCACCATATTAAGACATTCTAAGGTTCAATAACCCTCAAATATATCCTAAAATCTCTATTCAAACTAGTTCGAGGTTTTAATCGACTTAATTGTACCACTAAGAACCATACCGACTTTTAACGATTCTTCGAGACATCCCAATATGTAGATATGCTATCAAGTACATGAATGACATGACAAGTATATAATAGAGTAGGGCTTGAAAATATTGCACATTTCACAAGATAGAAACATTTCATCAAGGGCTTATTCCCCAAGTATATTTTTAAAGCAAAAACAAATGAAACTTTCAAATGATTTATTTAAACATGTAGATACTTCCCAAAACATTTTGAAATGCAAGTTCACTCACCGGTATTTGTTAAATCTTTACCCAACTCAAAGTTCCTCTAATGGTCGAAATGGGGCAGTGGGGCTTCGTTGGAACCTATCATCACAATAGCATCACAATTAACTTAATTCACATAACTATAATTTCTAAAAGCTATCTCTTAACTAGCTTCCAATTGCCATTAAGTGGCTATCTATTTTCACTATCCTAATCACTCTAAAATGAATAAACAACCTCAACTACAAAACACTCACAAGTCTAATCACTAGCCATTCTCAACACTTAAAAATTAACTCTACTTCATTACTCACCTTGGTAGCTTTGTAAGTGAATTCCTTTCCAAGAATTTTCAAGCTATTATGAAAGCTCTCTCTCTTTCTCTCTCTAAAACACCTAGCTAGTGAGAGAAAGTATGAGAGTAAGACTTTTTAAGGGTTTAAAGGTGAGAGAGTGAAAGAGCATGAAAAACCCTATAACAAGGTGTGTAAAAGTATGAAATTTAAGGTTAGTTTGAGAGGGTGATGGAAGCTTTGAGAGAAACTTTTATGGAGAATGAAAGAAACGTGAGATGGGAGGAAGAAGAAGAAGTTGCTGGAAAAATGAGGAAGTTGTTGGAGATTAGATATTTATATATAAAGTTTATCCAATTTTTCACGTAAATTACCAAAATGCCCTTAACATTGTGGCTTTGTCTTCCTCCCATCTTTTATGCAACCTTTTTACTCTTTTGACACTGAGACAAAGTCCATAATAGTCTAAAAATACTCGAGTTCATGAAAACGTAAAAGTTTAGACTCGAGATGCAAAATGATCATTTTGCCCCTATTATAGAAATTATCAGTATTTCTATCTTCTTCATTCATTTTACCATCATTTATCTTTTCCTTAGGCCTACTTAGACCTTAATAACATTAGAAAGCTACTTCCAGGAGCTCACCATAAAAAATGATGAAATTACCCCTAGTTTATGTTATCGCGTCTACGTCTAGTTACGTGTCTACAGAGGTCGAGGTTTCATAATACGAGGGTACTGGGTTTCACACAAACTACTAAAATTATAACATCGTAATCTTATCCAAACAATTAAAAAGAAGAAAATTAATTTTAACAAACTAAAAACTAAAACTAATATAAAATTAACCAGTAAAATTATTTTATTAAATCCGATTTACTTTAAGACCTAAGATTATGATATCCCTCAATACTTCATTTGATTATTGTCTCTCTCTCTTAACTTAGTTTAATGGATTAAGTTGCTAACCTAGAGTCCTAAATTATTTACAAGTCTCTGTCTAGTTTCTCAAAAAAATATATTTCCCAATTAACTTACTATATATCTATGCAAATTAAATTGAAGAAAGATTCATTAAGTTCGTGCTTTAATGCTGATTATGTATGGCTTATAGGTATATGTCTACCCTATATACAAATTAAACCATCTAATTAACTAAGTGCATTTGATCATACGCTATTCTATTCAAGGTCTACCTAAATCTCCTTTTTCAAGATTTAACTTAGGTTTCCAATTCAATCTAATTGGAGATTAGGCAACTAGAAACATTAAGAACAAAATAGAATAAACAACTTAAATCCATAAAACATAAGTAAAAGAGAGATAAATAAATCAGATTACATATTGAGTTCAATCAAAATCTTAAATAAATAATTTAGTTCCCCATTAAATCACACATCATCATCAAATTAAGTGTAAACATTAAAATCAAACTACGAAAATAAAAGATAAACAAAAAGATAAATGAACCTAGGAACTATAATCTTGATCTTCCAAATCTTCTTGAATCTTTCAAATTCTTCTCAACTTTAATGATTTTGTGGCTTGATTCTTAGCTTTTAATCTAGTGTTTCCTTGTTTTTCAAAAGTCCTCCGAATGGTTGTTTTTAATAGGACTTTGAAGTTAGACCAAGTTAGGTGAAGAAAAAAGTCAATTTCAGCTTGGATTTCCTCTTCAAACTACATGAGCTGTGGCCTACCTCTATCATGGCCGCGACTTCGACCAATTAATTAGTAGAAATCTTAATTGCTTTAAGACTGCTGTAGTGCTTCAATTTCAACACGATTTTTGACTATCTTACAGGTCAAACTGGGTGAAGTGGTTTCACAGCCCAATTTTTGAGCCATGACCAGTCCATGGGCCCAATGGGCATAGCCCACTAAGCTCAAGCAAGCCTTTATATGTGATCTTGTTCATCATTCTATCATTCCTAAAGCCATAATTCTTAATTGTTAACTATAAGTATTTCCGTAATATATCATGGCAACCAAGTATTTATATTTGTATATCCCAAACATAATGTCATCCATTGCCAACTCATAGTGGCATCATCAATCAAAATATACATATATTGTTTATAACATAAGTTTTAGCAATTTACATCAAGTGTACATGTACACATGCAAAAGACCCTTGACCACTAGCGGAGTGACTCTAGGTATGGGTACTACTACTAAATGCCATGGTACCTACCAAAAGGCAAAAATAAGTGGACACCTCAATCTAGGTCTCAATTGCCTTCGAATATGAAAACATGAAGTTGAAAAGAGTGAGTATATGTCAAGCCCTACTCTATTATATACTTCTCATGTCATTCATATGCTTGATAGAATGTTTGCATAAGTGAATGTATCGAAAAATCATTAAAAGTTGGTATTGTACCTAATGATACAATTAAGTTGATTAAAACCTCGAACTAGTTTGAATAAAGATTTTATGATGTATTTGAGAGTTATTGAATCTTAGAATGTCTTAATATGATGATTTAGAATTCGCGGATTGATTTGGAGTTAATTAGGAATTTTCATAACGTAAGGGTAAAATGGTGATTTTGCCACCCAAGGGCAAAATTGGAATGTTGGATGATATTTTGACTAAATTTGATTAATTAGAGCATTATTTGAATTTGAGAAGTGAAAAATTTCAATTTCGACATTTTTTCGAACATATGGGCAAAACAGTCATTTTAAGTGTCCATGAGGACGAAATTAGAAATTTTAGAATTTTACACCACTATGACACTTGTCAAACCCATGAATTTCACCCATTATTTTTTTTTAAGTGAGGGATTATATGTGGTGGGAATGAAATGCTTAATTATTAAGTTTTAAACATGGACCAATTAAAAGGTGACAAGTGTCAAGCTTTAATATTATTTTAATTGCCTATATAAATTCACTTAAAACCCTCACATTCACACTCTTATGGCCGGCCAAGCAAGGGAACAAAGAGAAAAAGAGAAGAACAAACTCTAGGAAGGAAAAATCCAAGAGAAATTGTTGGATTTCAAGGAATCAAGCAAGTAAAGGTAAGATTTTTTAATTTTAGCTTGTGATCTACCTTTCCCATGCATTTTTTTTCATTCTCCATGGCTGAAATTCAAGTTTTCAAGAGGGAAACTTTGCTGGCCAAATCTAGAGAGAGAAGTTTTGGTGATGAATTTTGCTAGATTTCATAATATCCTAGTGTTTTTAGTCATTTTGTGATGTTTGGAAGGAAAAACAAGCAAGAAAATCACATGTTCTTCAACCACCCTCATTTGGCTGAATTTTCTATAGGGCATGTTGATGATGGATTTGGTTGTAAATCATGTTATTTAGCTAGGAATTGATGAATTATGATGTTGGATATCGAAACCGGTTATTGAAAAGTATAGTTCCTATAGAAAATGGCTTAATGGAAACTAAGAAAATCATAGTAAATGGACTTGGATTTGATTCCTAATGATATATATATATGGATTTACGAGATTGTGTAGACATTGATTAGTATGTTAGTTCGGAATCAGAATGAATTTTGGAAAATGGTGAAGTTAGTCAAAAATCTAGTTCATTGTAATGCTTTGGTGTATTAGATTATTGGAAGTGTAATGAATATATTTGGAGTTAAATTGGATGTTTTGGCTAATTAAATAAGGTATAGTGCAAGTTAGGTCGAATGCCAATTCAGTCTGATCATAATTGAACCCACGTAGAACACCATCTTTAAGTGATTATTTGGACAATTCTCATTCAATGTCATGCATTCATATAGAGCCTGAAATAGTTTTATAACAATTTGGCACAAATATATTGAATTACGTGTCGTGTATTATGTATAAGTGGTGAGTCCTCTGATAAGGGTAAAGATATTGTGCCCGAGGATTGAGAATAAGAGTACTCCTACCACTCCAAACTTCTGCTATTGTGAGTAATCAAATGTTTATCTTAACTATCTAAAGTAGTTTATATTCATTTTTTTTATGATTTTAAAGAATAATGAACTTAAACCGTAGATTTTTATGTTTTACAAGTTAAGTGATGGTTAAATGAATGAGATTTATAAATTGTTTTGCAATTCAAT
>NC_030853.1:11373641-11382014 GCF_000208745.1 Theobroma cacao | reverse complement strand
CGGGGTGAAGAATGTTTGTCGAGGCTTCGCGACGGTTGTCACGGGCTCGATGGGGAGTTTCGGGTCGTGACAAAAATATTTCAAGTGATTTAATCAAACATATATGCATTTATCCCAAAACATTTTAATGCAAGTCCAGTCACTTGTCTTGGTTGATTCTTTAATCGACTCCAACTTCCATTAATGCTCCAAGTGGAGATGTGGGGTTTCGTTGGAACCTATCACACACAATAGCATCACACCAACTCAATTTACGTGAATATTATTCCAAAAGTTGTTTCCTAAATCAAGTTTTGCTAGTTATTCCTAACTAGCTTCCAATTACCTATTTTTTTTAAAATAGGGCCTAGCTACCCTATTAAAGTTTATTAATTACGAAATAAAAAGTACAAATGAAGGGGACCTAAATCATACCTCCAACTTACATGATCATAAGAAAGTTTTGTAGAAATACCTAGAGTAGGGAAATCCATTTTACATGTATAACTTTTGATGCTACAGTAAAAACATATATTCCCTACTATTACATTGAGACTAAGATTTTTATTTTTACAATAATTGCAATTCTTGATTCTTCTCTGGATTGGTGCATTAGAAATACCTCTCGCATTCCCAACTAGCTTCCAATTACCATTTGACTGGCTATTTATTCATACTACTCTAGTCACACTAGAAATAAATAAATAACCTTCAGCAGTAAAATAGTCTACAATTTAATTATTAACCATCATCAACAACTTAAAAATCAACCCTAACTCATTTCTCACCTTGGTGAATTTATAGTTGAATTCCCTTTCAAGAGTTTTCAAGCTATTATGAAAAGTCTTTGTTGGTCCTAATAATATGTGCTAGAAGGGGGTGAATAGCACAATTTGGCTCTTCACAAGATTGGAAACTAATTTTTAGAACTTAAGAAAACAAAAACAGAGTATAAATGCACAGTAATTTAGAGTGGTTTGGTCTAAGACCTACATCCACTATCTTGATTATCCAACCAAGGATTTTCCCACAAATCCACTATGGACCAGTGAAATTCACAAGCTTTCACCAAGCTTTACAATGGCTTTTACTAGGTTCAGCCAAAAACCTTTTACACTAGTTTTTCACGGGCTCAATTAAAACCTAATGTGGTTTTCCAAGGCTCAACCACAACCTACAACAATCAAGCTATCCCAAGCTTGAACAACCCCTTAGAGTGACTCCCTCACTCTAAGAATACAAGAGAAGTAGGAAAATAAAGTACCTATGATCACTTGTTGATCTGATTAGTACAAGATTGAGTGCTAAATACAAATGCAAAGAGTAGGCGTTTAAGTGCAGACAAGTGCAGTGAAGCTTTTCTAGTTTTTCTTCTTTCTATAGCTCAAATCTCATTCAAGGCTTCAAAAAACTTCTTTCTTATTGTTGGAAGACTCTTTTATACTTGGAGATGTAACTCTGATAGTAGTTTGGTAGTTTATATCCATTGGAAACAGTTAAGGATGAGTTCTAGCTGTTAATCTGTCTTGTAGTGCTTTGGTTTAATTTGTAGACAGAGAGCTCTTAGTCAACTGACTTGGTTGACTAAGTTAGTACTATTTTTGGTTTGCAGATTCTGGCAGAGAGTACTTAGTTGACTGACTTGGTTGACTAAATTGATTCTGTTTCTTAAACTCTTCAACTCGTCATTTCTCCAATTTGAAATTTGGTCAACCAATGTTCTTCCTTGTTTCACCAATAAGCTTCCTCCTTGTTATTTAGTTACATCTTAATGATTTTATCCCTCTTTTTCTTTTAAAAATACTCTTTGAAGAGTCAAGAAATTAATTTCATATATTAATTTCCTACACACTCAAGTAAAGGTATTAGACACAAATAAATGGAACTGTTTTATTATCATCAAAAACTAATGGAGCCAACAATCTCTCCCTTTTTGATGATGACAAAACACTCCTTGATTAACAGTATAGTGTCATTTTAAATTCTTTTTAGTTTTCTGCAAGAATTGAGTATTGCTCCCCCTAAGTATAAGCTCCCCCTTAGTGTGTCCATATTTTACTTATTTTATTTCAATCAGTTTTATTCTCATCAAATAGAAAATGATATTGTATATTTAGAGTATATATATGTTTAGCAACATGGAGTGATTTGCAGCATGTAAGTATTGGCAGATCATCATTAATCTTTCAGCTTTAAATGTTGACAGATTTTAATCACTATTCAAGTAGTTGTCAATCAGCTTATTGATTCCAGATTTTGTATACATTATTCATGTTTCAATTGATATGTTGTATACACCAGTTATATCTATTTTCAAACAAAAATTATTCACAATACCACAACAAAGAAAAATCAATTATCAACATATAATTCAATATCAATGCAGTAGCATATTTTGTCAACAACAGTAAAAATACCAAGGATAGCAGATTTCAATTTCCAGCAGTCAAGCATCATAATCATATCAGCATCCATTTGTTAAACAACCATATAGATAACAAGATTAAAACCAAGTGTTCAAGTGCCACCATGGCACAAATAACAGTTAACCAACAAGTATTCCGAAACTGCCACTAGACTATTTTTGCTTCTTATCTCCTATTTTTCTAAGTTCATTCATCTTTGATTCTGTCTTCTTTCCTTTTCTAGGTTCCTTCCTGGTTCTTCTACCCTAACATTTTTTTAAAATAATGTTGTTCTTCTGGTTCTTGGTTCCTGCACCAATTTTATTCTACTCCCCTTTTTTGTCAGCATCAAAGGGAGGGGCTTCTATTCATCTGATGTGTCGGAGGGTGAGGATTTAGTACTGTAGAAAGGGTTGAGAGGAAACTGAAAGGGCTCTCGGAGAGGTGATGATTGTCTTGGGGAAGGTTCTGGGGATGACTTGTCTGAGACAGGGATTAGAAAGGAGGTTGAAACTGGTTTGGATTTCTCTGCCAATCTGGAAGACTTTTTTCTTTTGAGAAAAGCTGTCTTGGTTGCCATTGTCTTCTTGCCTTTGGTTGGTAGTTTTGCTTCAGTCAGTGGTGCTGCAGTGGCTTTGGCTTTCCCTGCTTTTGTCTTTACTCAGCAGTTGATGCAGATTTCTTTCCTTTTTCTACTCCTTCACTAGTCTTTTGAGTTTTTGTCCTGGCAGTGTCTTTTCAGCTTCTCCCTCCTTAACCATTTGGTGGAAGATATCCATGATGAAGACTTCTTTTGAGTTTAAAGGAGAGGCCTGGTGTTTCTCTGTTTCTGAATCATTTTTGCTTTGAGGTTCAAGGGAGGTTGTCTTGGCTGGATGATCAATCCCTTGGTGTGAGTCTTCAGTCTGCAGAGCAGGACTGGCAGATTTGTGGGTGGAACCTTTAGCCTGAATGCCAAAACTTCCAACATGAGGAGCTGATTTTTCTGCTAACTTAGTTGAACTTTCAGCACCTTGTTGTACAGGTGTAGTGTTGGATGTGGCAGAACTGTCTGCAGCCATAAGTTCAGATGGCATGTTTTCCTTTTCCTTCAGCTTGTTTTCCAACTCAGTGATTTTATCTTCGATTTTCTGTTGCTTCACTCCTTGGTCAGTCAGCTTACCATCAATCCTCATAAGCAAATTAAAAATCATCTCATTCGAAAATCTGGAAGGAGCATTTTCAGGTTGAGCAGGCAGACTGTGATATTTTCTTGGGCCAGTTTTAGAGGTCTTAATGAACTTTTCTCCATCGATCACATACCACATTTTGACCAAGCTGTCATACTGAATAGCTTGATCTTTGGTTTTTACCAGGTCTATATCATACCTCTTTGCCCATATTCCCTTTTTCTGCACAAGGGATGTAATCACATTCCTATACGGCAGATTTACCTTATCACGTCTGCAGGCACTTCTCATTTTTTCAATCATAAATCTTCCCAAATTCAGAGACACTAAATTGAAAGCATGCTCCATCAGCTAAAGGTCCTGGAGGCTGATGTAGCTAAGGCTTCCACTTCTGCCTTGTATATTTGCTGCTATGAAATAGTGTATAATTCTGATATGAAGGCTAGTTATCAAACCAGAATTA
Organism: Theobroma cacao; assembly: GCF_000208745.1. Taxonomy (NCBI): domain Eukaryota; kingdom Viridiplantae; phylum Streptophyta; class Magnoliopsida; order Malvales; family Malvaceae; genus Theobroma; species Theobroma cacao. The sequence continues at coordinate 11,377,998 of NC_030853.1, read as the reverse complement.
CTTTTCAAAGAGTATTTTTCTTTCTTTCCAATGATGATTTCCCATAATGAGGACGGATCATATTTTTTAGGCAGTTCAAATTCACTTTCTTCATACTCTATTTTCAACAGGTTCCCTAAATCCTCAACAGTCATAACGAACTCTTTTCCATTTAGATAAACATTCAAACCATCTTCTACATGGTCATCAGAATCTATTAATTCATTTCCTTTCAATGCAATTCCAGAATAAAATTCTTTGACTAGACTTGGACTGTAAGATCTATTCTTGAAGGTGTTGTACCCTTTTAGTTTTAGTTCCTCAAAGAACTCAGATAGACTGGTCTAGATTTTTGCATTTTCCTTAAAACTCTTCCAGTCAATGAATTTTTCACAAGAAATTGGTGCATTCTCTATATTTTTGAATCTATACTCATGCAACTTATTCCTAAATTTTGAAGAAGAAGAACTGGTACCTTTGTGGAGTGAGGGCTCCGTTTTTATCTTCATGCCAGTTTTCTCTGCTTCTTTTCTCTAAGCTTCTCAGATATATCTTTCACTGAACCAGGCATGATTTTCAGTTTCTTCTTCTCACTTTCAATTCCTGTTTCTTCCTCCATTGGCCTTTTTCTTTTCTTCTTTTCTTCTTTTCTAATATCTCTTTGCTCTGAGATGTTCTAGCCATGTTGGTTGTAGAAATTTCTGAGGGTTTGAGTCAGTTTTAGAGGCAACCAGTGAGATTTGGGTTTTTGTTTCTAGAGCAGCGGGTTTCAGGGGAAAGAGGAGGAGAGGTAGTCTGCAGTTATTGCAAAGAAAAACTGCTTATCTTCCTTTAAGTACTGCCTTATTTTATTTCTTAATAATTTTAAACTTCCCTATAAAATTTGGTAATTTACCATTGATAATTTTTCTTCATTCTTTTTGCATCCGATAAACACATATTTTTACCACATTTCACTCTTCTTTCTTTATACTTATTGAGTCTTATTATTTAAGACTGTCAAACCACTCTTAGTAGACCGAAAGCATTCTGTTTCTTATGAGAAAGCCAAAGGTTTTCTTATAATTCCTTCACACTAATCATCCCTAAATATCTTCTAATCTCACAGAATTTATCTTCACTCAGAGGTTTGGTAAAAATGTCTGCTAATTGATGTAAGGTATTCACAAATTCTATCTTAATATCATCTTTCATCACTTGGTCTCTAATAAAATGGTGTCTAATTTCAATGTGCTTTGCCCTAGAGTGCTGCACAAGATTTTTTGATATATTGATTGCACTTGTATTATCATAGTATATCAGTACATTATGCATAGTAATTTCATAGTCTTTTAATTGTTGCTTGATCCAAAGGATTTATGCACAGCAGCTACCTAATGATACATATTCACCTCTGTTGTAGACAGTGCCATTGAGTTCTGCTTTTTCTGGACCAAAACACAAGCATCCTTCCTAAAAATTGGCATGTTGCACTAGTGCTTTTCCTATCAGTTTTGCTGCCAGCAAAGTCAGCATCAGAGTATCTAACTAAGCTAAGAGTTGAGTTTCTAGAGTGCCATATTCCTAGTTCTTGAGTGTCTATGAGGTATCTAAAAATTCTCTTAACAGCTGTTAGGTGTGATTCTTTAGGCTGTGACTAAAATCTAGCACACAGGCACACACTAAACTGAATATCTGGTCTGCTTGCTCTTAAGTAGAGAAAAAAGCTGATCATACCTCTATAGAGCTTTTGATCTACATCCTTACCTTTTTCATCTAAGTCGAGTTTGGTGGACGGACTCATTGGTGTGGAAATTGATTTCAGCTTTAGCATATCGAATTTCTTGAGCATATCATAAGTATATCTTTCTTGGTTGATGAAGATTCCTTCCTCACTTTGTTTGATTTGAAGACCAAGGAAGTACTTCAACTCTCCCATCATGCTCATCTCAAATTCACCCTGCATTTCCTTTGCAAAGTTCTTGCATAAAGCTTCATTAGTTGCACTAAATACAATATCATCCACATATATTTGTACAACAATTAAATCATTTAGATATCTCTTAATGAACAATGTAGTATCGATGCTGCTTCTATCATACCCTTCTCAACTAGAAATTTTGAAAGCCTTTCATACCAAGCTCTAGGAGCTTGTTTCAATCCATACAAGGCTTTATGTAGTTTGAAAACATGATCAGATTTTTTAAAGTCTTCAAAACCAGGTGGTTGCTCTACATATACTTCTTCTTGAATTAATCCATTTAAGAATGCACTTTTGACATCCATTTAGAACAATTTAAAATCCATGAAACATGCAAAAGCTAGCAACAACCTTATAGCTTCAATCCTAGCGACTGGAGCAAAAGTTTCATCATAATCTATTCCTTTTTCTTGGTTGTATCCTTTTGCTACCAACCAAGCTTTATTTCTAACTACATTTCCTTACTCATCTACCTTATTTCTAAACATCCATTTTGTACCAACAATAGGGTGATTTGAAGGTCTAGGTACCAATTGTTAGTATAAGCCCTACAAGCCAATCTGTGGTTGTCTGGGAATTACAATTTTGAGATATTCATGTATGACATTTTGTTATTCATAATAACATTGAGGTAGTTCTTTATCCATAAGTTTGTAATTTAATTATTTTTTTGTACTTATGTAGATAAAGCCCATGGAACTATATATGCCTTGCGAAGAAATTGTATTGGGATATAATTATGAGATCCTTATGCATTAAAGCATTGTTCCTAAAAGTTCTTGATCATTGTATTATTGAGATAGGGCATCAATAATGCTCAACGATTGGCACATGTTATGTTCCTTACTTATGAAGTAAGTAATCGTTCTCATAGGTTGAAGTATAAAGATACTTGGAACTAGCATGTGGGTGCTTGCCATGGGAGAGCGAGTTCACTGAACATGACCTGCCATGAGAAGTGCATTTGCTATTTCACTTAAGTGTCTATGCAATACTTCTCATGTGTCAGTTGTGTAAATACTCCCTAGACTTGAGACACCAGGTTGTCTTATGTGTGGAGTGCTATGCTTTGATTTCATCCCTATAGGTGCCTAACCAAGGATGCCAAAATAGGATGCTTTTGGATATAGCATGAAGCATGTGAAGGCAGATGAGTGGTCAAAATAGGAATTATCACCCCAAGTGATTCAAGGGGAAATATCTCATTAGTTCTTGGTTGATATTAGCTTAATCAAATCCTTGGCCAAGGTGATTAGGAGATTGTGAAATGAGTTTCATAAGTCTCCATAAAACTAATTATCTAACTGCAATAACAAATATGGAGATCAATAAGAGTAAGCACTGCACCAAGCTCTTATATCTTCGGGATATATGATGAGGGAATGAATTACACTGAAAAACTGTACACTAAAAGGTTGTCAAAGAATCCTTTGGCTCTCCTAACAATTGGGTGGCCATGATGCTTGCTAAATGCCAATCATGGTCTATGAAATTGAATTAGTTAATTTAAAATTGAATATGATTCATTTAAATTAATTAATTAATAATATTATAATTCAATTCCATTGCCAACATGTTAGGAACCTAATGGGTCACACACAAAGGTTACAATTTGGATTAAATTGAGAGTGTGATGATTTAAGTGTGAGACCCCACCTCTATAGGCTTGTAACTAAGCATAGATGTAATAATACGAGCTAGGGGTAATTTCGTCATTTCCTTAGTAAGCCCATAAAAGTAAGATTTTTAAACAATATTATGGCCTAAGTAGGTCTAAGGCATAAATGGATGGTGAAATTAGGGGCAAAATGGAAAGGAAACCAAAAGTTTGACGATTTTCATGATAGGGGCAAAATGGTCATTTTTCACCTCGAGTTAAAATTTTAAGTTTTCATGAACCCGAGTATGTCTAGACCATTATGGACCTTGTCCTAGTGTCAAAAGAGCAAAAAGATTGCATAAAAAATTGGAGGAGAGTAAGTTAATTGGTGGAGGGGCAATTTGGTAATTTCAAGGGAGTGGATAAGTTTGGCTATAAAATATCTTGAATTTCTTGCAGCTTGTCTTTTTCTCCTTCTTCCCTCTCACGTTTCTTTAAAACCTCCATGGAAGCTTGATATGGAGCTTGCATGATTTTCTCTCTCTAGCTCTAGTTTTCATACCTTTGAGCCCTTTTGACTAGAACCCTTGTATTCTTCCACTCTCTCTCCTTAAAACCCTTGAAAAATCTTATTTCCATACTTTCTCTCACTAGTTGGGCATTCTAGAGAGAGAAAGAGAGAATTACCCCATTGATTTGAAAGCAATTGGAAGAGAATTTGACTACAAAGGAGCCCTAGGGTAAGTGATGAACTAAGCTTGATTTTTAGCTATGAATAATGGCTAGTAATTGGGATTATGAGCTGTTTTATTGTTGAG
>NC_030853.1:11363023-11372357 GCF_000208745.1 Theobroma cacao | reverse complement strand
TCAAATGATTAATCATTTAAGGGCTTGATGAGGGGTTTTTAATATGAATGGAACTAAATTGCATTGTTTTGAAACAAGTGCATCATGATTTTAAATTCTCCCTTGTTGTTGCTTGTTCCCTTCCTTGTTCACTCACTGGGTTTATACTCACCGTTTTCCACTTCATGTTTTCAGATCACGGGCAGCTAGTAATTAGGACGAGGTGTCCTTGTAGACTTGTATCCATCTTTTGGTAGGTGTCTTGGCATTCAGTAGCTGTACATTCGTCTGAGTCCCTCTGCTGGAAGTCGAGTATTATTTTGTTGTGTATAGACGAACCTAATGTAAATTATTAAGATACATGTTGTAGACAATGTATATACACTTATTTGGTATGCCAGTATGAGATGGCAATGTGTAGTATTATTTTGATTCTAAGTTATGAAATGTGACTTAGCAGTTTATGATGGAATGATAAACATGTCAGATTAATAGGCTTGCTTGGGCTTAGTGGATTACGTCCATTGGGCCCATGCGCCCATCATGGCCCAAAATTTGGGTTGTGACATTAAGTTAGACTGAAATCAAATTCTAGCTTTTAACTATTAAGGACCTAATTAAAAGAGTTTATTAGGTATTGGTTAAATATTATAATTGTCATAATATTAAGGACTTATTTTGCAAATTTTAATAAGTTAAACCTAGATATAAATATCACATTATAGCCACTATTTTTTTGTGGAGAAGGATTTTTCTCTTGAGTGTTGCCACTCTTGAGAAGTTTATTTTCTTTTGAAAACTTCTCCTTTGATTTTTTGCTGGAAATCAAAGAAGAAAAGAGGACAAATCGTTGTCCACTTGCTAGCACAAGCCTGTGGCATAAAGCTCTCTCCTTGAGAAGGATCTGTTGCAATCGTGTGTGCATCATTGGAGGCCAAACAAACGATTTAGTGGCTGAGATTCTTTCACACCAAAGGTGTTCGTGTTTTGGCCCAAAAAGAATCCATTTGATTACGATATCACTTGGAAAGGTACATTCTTTTTCTGATTTTATATGGTACATAACTTTGCATTAAACAACCAAGGTGATCCAAAGGTAGGAGGCATGGTTTTATTTTTATTTCAACCCTTGTTTATTCCACTGTATTGATGCTCTAATCATGTTGTTCCTAGCACCAATGACCATACATGACTCTTTGTGAATTGATCAAGTTCTTCTTGCATGGCCATTATCCAACTTTCTTTTTTTTTTTTTTAGCTTTTTCAAAGTTTTTAAGTTCAATTTGAGATATAAAAGCTGAAAACTCACAAGTTTCTCTAGTTGCTTTCCTAGTTTGAACTCTTTGAGAAATCTCACCAATTATTTGGTCTTGTGGGTGATCTCTCACAAATCTCCAACTCCTTGGTAGATCATCATGCTGATTTTCTGCTCTTCCCAGATCTTCTAGAGGTGGAGTTTCATATTCTCTTCTAGGTGAGCTTTCTTCATTATTTTTTTTGTTTTCTAAGCTCATTTCCTCCATTTGTTTTTCTAGGACTTTTACATCATCATCATCATCATCATGAACTTCTTTTTGCAATGCATTTGACTCATCAAAAACTACATGAATTGATTCTTCAACAGTCAAGGTCCTTTTGTTAAAAACTCTATAGGCCTTTGAGTTTAAAGCATATCCTAAAAATATTGCTTCATCACTCTTTGCATCAAACTTCCCTAGGGGCTGTTTTCCACTGTTCAATACAAAGCATTTACAACCAAAACTCCTAAGGTGAGAAATATTTGGTTTCCTACCTTTATAAAGTTCATATGAAGTCTTTGAAATCAAGGGCCTTATTGAGACTCTATTAAGAATATAAGTTGTTGTATTTACTACCTCAGCCCAAAGATATTTAGGTAGGTTATTCTCACACAGCATGGTCCTCGCCATTTCTTTCAAGGTTCGGTTTTTCCTCTCTACAACTCCATTTTGCTAGGTTGTTTTAGGTGCAGAAAAATTGTGATCCAACCCCTTTTCATTGCAAACCTTTTCAAACTTAATCATTTTCAAATTCTCCTCCATGATCACTCCTTATGCTAACTATGGCTAGTCTTTTTTTCATTTTCTACTTTTTTATAATGACTTAAGAATGCATGTAGAGCATCATTCTTATGAGCAAGAAAATACACCCAAGTGTATCTAGAATAGTCATCAACTATAACAAAGCCATAAGATTTTCCTCCTAAGCTAGTTGTGCTTATTGGACTAAATAGATCAATATGAAGCAATTCAAGAGGTCTAGATGTTGACACAATTTTCTTGGACTTGAAGGATGTCCTAACTTATTTTCCTAGTTGGCAAGCATCACATATCCTATCATTTTCAAATTTTAACTCAGGCAGTCCAGCAACAAGATTTTTCTTAATTAATTTTGACATAGTATTCATGCTCACATGTTCTAATCTCCTATGCCATAGCCAACTATCATTTTCAGCATTTACAATAAGACATACTTCACTATTAACTTCAAGATCTTCAAGAAAAATTACATACATATTCTTCAATCTATTTCCTATAAATGAGATTCTATTTGTATTCATATCTATCACTTCACACTTAGTTGAATCCAAGCACACTCTAAATCCTTTATTACATAATTGACTAATACTTAGTAAATTATGCTTTAAGCCTTTAACCAACAACACATGACTAATTTGAGTTTGGGAATTCTTAGCAACCGTACCTATACCATGAATTCTTCCTTTTGAATAATCTCCAAAGGATACGATTCCTCCCTTTCTCTTATCTAGCTGAGCAAACAGCATTTCATGTCTTGTCATGTGCCGTGAACAGCCATTGTCCAAGTACCAAGGCTGTTTATTCTTGAGTTGAGCTTTTGAACATGCCTCCTTTAAGTCCAGCTCAACCTACAAAACAAAATTTCAATTTTTTTTATAGGTACCCATACTTTGATGGGTCCTTGTGTGTTGGTTGCAACAAAGGATCCCTTAGGAACCCAGATTTTCTTAACTTTCTACACTGTTCTTTTCTTAAAACACTCATATGATAAATGACCATGTTTACCACAATTATAGCATCTAGGTAATGCTTTAGCTGAATTTTTTTTGTGGTATACATCTCTTTTTGACGATTCATTTTTCAAACATTTAAAAGCTGTATTTTCATCAAGAGTTGTTTGCAAAGCTTCAGGCTTGTTTTCCAGCTCTTGTTTTAAAACCTCAAAGTTTGTTTTTGAGTGTTCTAACTCAATTTGCAAAATATTTCTTTGCTCAAAAATAGAAGTAAACTCTTGTTTGATTTGTTCCAAATCATTTTCAAGAAGTGCAACCTTTTTCTTTAATGATTTGTATTTTGAAAAAAGTTTTTCAAAGTTATCATCAAGGCACTCATACTCATCCTGTAAATCATCATAAGAATTAATGTAGGGGGATGAGGGTACCTTTGTTTCATCCTCTTGTGCCATTAAACAGATGTTTGCTCTTTTTTCAAATTTTTCATCATCAGTTTCAGAGCTTGATGTGTCACTGTCCGACCATGCAGCAGCCACCATTGCTTTCTTAGATTTCTTATTTTTCTTAGGGGTTTAATCTTTCAACAATGGACATTCAGACTTGAAGTGACCAGGTTTCTTGAATTCGTAGCAAATCATCTCCTTTTTTTTGTTGGAGTCATTTTTGTTCCTCATTTTCCATGAAGCACCTTGGTCTTTCCTGAAACTTCTTCTAGTTAGCCTTCAATTTCTTCTACTCATTAGTTTTCTGAATTTTCTTGCAACTAGAGCTAATTCTTCATCATCATCATAGAAAAGCTCTTTCAGCTCTTCTTCAAGGATGCTGGCTTTAAGTGCAATGCTTTTTTTCTTTTCCTTTGCTTTTCTTCGGTCTTTTTCTTCTTCTTCCTTAAGCTCCAGCTCATGAGTGAGAAGAGAACCACAAATCTCATCGAGAGTGATGATGTTCAGATCTTTAGCCTTTCTAATGACAATCACTTTTAGTTTCCAAGATTTTGGTAGGCATCTAAGCAGTCTCTTAACTAATTCATGTTTAGGGATAGGCTTGCCTAGCTGACTTAATTTATTTGTAATGTTTGTAAACCTATCAAACATGCTGGTGATGTCTTCACCAGGCTCCATTTTGAACATTTCATAACTATGTGTTAAGAGAGCAACTTTGGACTCCTTTACTTGAGAAGTCCCTTCATGGATTATTCTAAGTTTTTCCCACACTTGTTTAACTGTTGTACAACTTGAGACTTTGTTAAATTTAGTGGGGGTCAAGGCATAATGTAATGTGTTAATGGCCTTAAAGTTTATTTGAACTTTCTTAGTTTCAGCCTCAGTCCATTCAGACCTTGGCTTGGGCATCAACTCATTTGTCACTACATTCACGGTTGAGGGCATAAAGGGTCCATCAGTTATGACGTCCCACATTTCATAATCTATAGCCTTAATATAGATTGACATTCTAGTGCTCCAATAAGGGTAATTAGAGCCATCAAACAGAGGTGGTCTGTTTGTTGATTGTCCCTCAACAACTATGGTTTTTTGTTGAGCCATTTGGATATTCCCAAAAGGTGTTAAGCCTTAAAAACAGGGAACTAGCTCTGATACCAATTGTTGGTCCTGATAATATGTGCTAGAAGGGGGGTGAATATCACAATTTGGCTCTTGACAAGATTGGAAACTAATTTCTAAAACTTAAGAAAACAAAAACAAAGTATAAAATGCACAACAATTTAAAGTGGTTCGGTCCAAGACCTACATCCACTACCTTGATCATCCAACCAAGGATTTTCCCACAAATCCACTATCAAGCCCGACTCGACAATATGTTTATTATGCCATTCTTACATAAGAATGCATGTTTGCTTACTTGGGTACCTCGAAAATCGTTAAAGGACAGTATTGTACCAAATGGTACAATTAAGTTGAATTAAGTCTCAAACTAGTCCAAATAGAGATTTTAAGATGAAATTGAGAATTTAAAATTCCCAGAATGATTTAAAATGGTAATTCGGAGTTCGAGGACCGATTTGGAGTCAAATTGCAATTTTCATGACCTAGGGGCAAAATGGTCATTTTGCCACCCAAGGTTAAAATTGGAATGTTGAAAGAAGTTTTTGATCAAGATTGACTATTTAGAACATAATTTGAGTTTGATAAGTGAAAAATTTTAATTCTTGCATTTTTTTGAGCATAGAGGCAAAATAGTCATTTTGCCACCCTAGGGGCAAAATTGTAATTTTACACCACCCAACACTTGTCCAGCACATGGATTTTATCTAATATTATCATGGATAATTGAGAAAATTTAAGTGGTGGAGAGAGATTGCTTAATGGGTAAGTATGACACATGGACCAATGGAATGGTGACATGTGTCAAATTTTCATCCATTTATTATTTGGCTTAAAAATCAGCATAAAATCAACCCATTTCTCTTCATATGGCCGGCCAAAGCAAGAACAAAGGAAGAAAAGAAAGAACAAGAACCCTAGGGTGAAAATTCAAGAGAAAATTGGTGGATTTCAAGTAATCAAGCAATCAAAGGTAAAATTTCTTGATTTTGACTTGTGATCTACCTTTCCCATGCATTCTTTTGCATTTTCCATGGTTGAATCACATGATTTCATGATAATTATCTTGCTGGCTAAACACTTAGAGAGAGGTTTTGATGCTTAATTTGGTTAGATTTCAATGTATTTTAGTGTTTTTAGTTGATTGGTGATGTGTAGCATGAAAATCAAGTAAGAAAAATTCATGTTCTTCCATCACCCATCATTGGCTGAATTCTCCATGTGGAATATTGATGATGATTTTGATTTTATTTCAAGTGATTTGGTTAGGAATTAGTGATTTATGGTGTGAGAATCAAGCTTGAAAAATTATATTGTTAGTGCACCCACCATGGCCGAAATTCCCAAGAGAAAATGTGAAGATGATTTTGCCATATTTCAAGTTATTTAATTTGTGTTTGATGGTTTGGAGTATTGGGAGAAAAATGGAATTATTTGGAGTTGAATTAGACGTATTGGCCAATTAATCGGGTGATAGATAGAATTAGGCCAATATTATTTTATTTAGGTACACAATTGAATTTGTGTAGAACACCATGTTTAGACGATATCCGAACAATTCACATCCCATTTCATGCATTAGTATAGAGCTTGAATTGGTTTTATAATAATTTAGCACAAATGTAGTAAATGGCTTATTGTGCATTATGTCTAGGTGGTGAGCATTCTGACAAAAGTAAAGAGATAGTACCCAAGGATCTAGAATCGGAGTACTCGGAATTCGACTCCCGAAATAGTGAGTAACCTTACTATCGTCTTAATTATCTAAAGTGATTTTTATCTGATTTTGTGATTTTATGGAAAATCAGTTTAAATGGTAAATCTTTATGTTTTATAAACAAAATGTGTTTAAATGAAATGATTTTATAAATTGTCTTGAAATTGAATGATGGCTTTGAAAACAGAGTAATTGGAGACCATTTGATGTATTGTGAATTTATGGTTCTAATTGATTGGCTTATGGCAATATTAGCATGAATGGCTGAATTGGTATTTGTGTTGAAAATGTATAAACTGTTGTTTTCCTTGATAGGCTGGATAATGATAAAATTGCCATGTCATGCTGTTAAATTTTATTGAATTGGTGGGTTATTGATTAGTCGCTGCAGTGGACGGGTTCCGTGGACCAGCCTATTAGAGGGGGCACGGTAACCCTATTATATTCTTACCTCAGCATGGAGGCTCGGATGGATAACTCCTGAGGTTAACACTTTAGAGTTCACTTCATGCCAAACCACCACGTGAGGTTGAACTCAGCCAACGCCAAGGAATGGCTATGTTTTCAAAATAAAAACATGATTTATGCGTACATAACTTTTTAACAGCCTTGGCGGACTCGGTTGGGATAGCCCTCGGCCAAGGTATCCTTGATAACTGAGTATGAGAATGATTTTGACAAGAGCCAAAGTTTTAAGAAATTCATAAGCCATGTTGATTACTCGATTTATATGAATTGATTTTATTTGGTTGAAATGAGTTGAAAGGTGATGAATTACAGTATGTTAAACTATTTTATCTGTCTCCATTTACTCAGCCTTAGATATTTTAGATGGTATTTGTTTACTCACTGGGATTATATAATCTCATCACCCTCATTTTCACCCATTTTAGGCTCAAGATAGTCGGTAGATATCTCACTTTGTTTAGGGCTACAGTTGGACTTGCATCCTCAAAAAACTGTAGGTTTACCGCTTTTGATACTTTTGATCGTTCGTGGGCCCACGTGTCACTGTAAATTAAATTTTATATTTTGGTTATTTGTATTATAGTATGTATGAATTTATTTACCTTTTACGCTACAAAAATTATTTACTGGTAACTCTATAAATATTGTTTTATAAAAAAATAGAATATTTTATTGAATATTTTTATTATATCAATATAGTTATAGTTTCACTTTAAATGAATGTTTTAGATATGTAAACTTATTTTTGATTATGAAATATGTGTTTTCCACTTGCATACTACATTTTTAGCTAGTTTCGAGACTTTCGAGGAAAAATGAACAAAATACCCCTGTGAGACAAAAATTATTTTTCTATTGTTTTTGATTTGAAAATAGTTTATAATCTCTCAAAACATGATATTTAACAACTGTCGCTCATAGGGGAGGTGAGAAAAACTGATATAAAAGCCTTGTGAGGTTTTGATCGGCATTCTAGGCGATGAATGTCTATTGGGACATCGCTGCGGTTGTCACGGGCTCGAAGAGAGTACCGGGTTGTGACATCCACTATGGACCGGTGAAATTTATAAGCTTTCACCAAGCTTTACAATGGCTTTTACCCGGCTCAGCCAAAAACCTTTTACACTAGTTTTCATGGGCTCAACTAAAACCCAATGTGGTTTTCCAAGGCTTAACCTTAACCTACAACAATCAAGCTATCCCAAGCTTGAACAACTCCTTAGAGTGACTCTCTCACTCTAAGAATACAAGAGAAGTAGTAAAAGAAAGTACCTATGATCATTTGTTGATCTGATTGGTACAAGATTGAGTGCTAAATACAAATGCAAAGAGTAGGCGTTTAAGTGCAGTGAAGCTTTTCTGGTTTTTCTTCTTTCTATATCTCAAATCTCATTCAAGGCTTCAAAAAACTTCTTTCTTATTGTTGGAAGACTCTTTTATACTTGGAGATGCAACTTTGATGGCAGTTTGGTAGTTTATATCTGTTGGAAACAATTGAGGATGAGTTCTAGCCGTTAATCTGTCTTGTAGTGCTCTTGTTCAATTTGCAGACAGAGAGCTCTTAGTCGATTGACTTGGTTGACTAAGTTGGTTCCGTTTCTGGTTTGTAGATTCTAGCAGAGAGTACTTAGTTGACTGACTTGGTTGACTAAATTGATTCTGTTTCTTAAACTCTTCAGCTCGCCATTTGTCCAATTTGAAATTTGGTCAACCAATGTTCTTCATTGTTTCACCAATAAGCTTCTTCCTTATTATTTAGTTACATCTTGATGATTTTATCCTTCTTTTTCTTTCAAAAATACTCTTTGAAGAGTCAAGAAATTAATTTCATATATTAATTTCCTACACACTCAAGTAAAGGTATTAGACACAAATAAATGAGAATTTTTTATTATCATAAAAAACTAATGGAGCCAACAATCTTTGTCACGACCCTGTACTTCCCTCAAGCCCGTGACAACCGTCACGACGTCCCGGTAGACATTCGTTACCTGGAGTGCCAATCGAAACCCCGCAAGGCTTTAGTATCATTTTTTTTTCATCTCCCCTATGAGTGATCATTGCTAAACCTCATTTTTAAAGAATTTTAAGCTTTTTCCCTTTCAAAACCGTGGAAAAATAATTTTCCCCTCATAAGGGCGTTTTTGTCATTTTTCCTCAAAATTTTCGAACCAGGCTAAAAGTGCAGTAGATGAGTGGAAAACACATATTTCATGATTTAAAATAAATTTGGGTGTCTAAAACATTTATTAAAAATGATATTGCAACTATTTGAATAAAATAAAAATATTCAATAAAATATTTTAATTTCTTGTAAAACAATATTTATAGAGTCATCGATAAATAATTTTTGTAATGTAAAAGCTAAATAAATTCATATGCACTATAATACAGATAACCAGGATATGAAATTAACTTTACAGTGACTCGTGGGCCCACAAGGAACAAAAGTGCTCAAAGGCAGTAAACCTACAGTTTTTGGAGTAGTAAAGCCGACTATAATCCTTGACGATATCTACTATCCACAGGCTACCTCGGGCTTGAAATGGTTGAAAAGGAGGGTGGTGAGATTATAAAATCCCAATGAGTAAACAGATA
>NC_030853.1:11304410-11322675 GCF_000208745.1 Theobroma cacao | reverse complement strand
AATGTAAATTTTAAAAGAGTAATGCCAGTACGAGTTGGCAATGTATATCACTATTTTGACTCAAAGTCATGAAATAGGACTTAGTGATAATAAATAGAATCATAAGTAAGATAAATAATAGGCTTGCCTGGGTTTAGTGGATTACGTCCATTTGACCCATGCGCCGGTCATGACCCGGAATTTGGGTCGTGACAAGAAATATAGATGTTGTTACGTCGCGCATAAGAAGCTTAAGAATAATCAATGTAATCTTGCTAAGTTAGTTCTATATAGTCAAGTTGGAGTTTGTGACTGGTATGTCACATAAGTACAAAGATGTGTTGCAAATATAAGGATGTCTGAAAATGTGGGTTTAAGGCAATGATTATCTTACCATTATGTAGACTTGATGAGGTTACAGTCTCAATATAATTGTAAACGTAAGGCATAAATTGTGAAACGAGCTACTCCCCCCACAAGTTCAATTTATTTTTGAGTAATTATCAAGGCAAAGTACCTGATAAGGGTAGGCAAAGGCTGAATTGTGTTACGAATATTTAGAGAACGAGGGTGATATGGTTTGATTAAATGATACTACCCTTAGTAAAGGAATAGAAATACGCTACGGGAATTGTAGAGATTCACTTAGAAAGAGCTGACGATTTAAGATTTTGAGTATTTATATAAGAGAAAAAACTTTGGTAATGAGCTATGACTTAAAGGCATGACACAAGAATATGAATTTAGCTAAAAAAAAAATCGACTTTTAAGACACATGGTGTTTTAGAGGTGGTGCCAATTAGTGATTAGCACTAGTATGAGTATAGAACACATAAACCGGTTTTAAGTATTCCCCACAGAATGGTGAGCATGATCTGATTAAATGTGAGAGGAAATGATTTTAAACTAAAATTGACGGTTATTTTAATATTACAAGAGATTCATTGAACTTGCTATGCCTAAGATTACTTGAAGTCAAAATTTTTGGAAATATATATAGGAATATATATGTTGCAAATTGGTACAAAAATTCAAACGGAGTTAGTTATAATTTGACTCAATGATGATGTTTTGTCAGTGGTTATAGCACTAGATAATGACTAAGATAATCTATTGATGATCTTGGTAGTGAACAAGTTGATTATAATGCTATCAACTTAAAGGTAAGTGTTTATACTTCTGGTATGAACTCAAAATTCTATCATACTGCGATCAGCTTGGTGTTTTTGACATAGTCTGAGAGGCTTTGTCACGACCCGGAACCTCCCTCAGGCCCATGACAATCGCCACGACGTCCCGATTGACACTCATTATCCGGAATGCCAACCGGAACCCCGCAAGGCTTACATATCAGTTTCTTTCCTTTCCTGTGAGCAATCATTGTTAAATATCGAGTTTTTAGAGAATATATACTATTTTAGATCAAAAACAATCAAAATAAAATTTTCGCCACACAGGGGTATTTTGGTCATTTTTTTCTCAAAAATTTCGAAACTGGCTAAAACGTAATATACAAGTACAAAACACATAATTCATATTCAAAATGAGTTTAAAAGTCTAAAATCTTCATTTAAAACGAAATTACGGTTATTTGAATATAATAAGAAAATAAAAGAAATATTAAGGAAAATATTCTATTTTCTTATAAAACAATATTTATAGAGTTATACGTGAATAATTTTTATAGCGTAAAAGCTAAATAAATTTATACATACTGAAATACAGTAAGCCAAAATATTTAATTTAATTTACAATAACAAGAGGGCCCCCGAATAAACAAAAGTAAAGAGGACTGTGAACCTACGGTTTGGAAAATGCAGATCCAATGGTAGTCCTCGATGAGATCAGCTATCTACAGTCTATACTGAACCTGAAATGGGTGGAAAGGAGTTGGGTGAGATTTTGCAATCCCAATGAGTAAACAGACATTATCATAAATATCTAAAGGCGAGTAAAATGGAGGCAAGTTTAAACAACAAATTTCAACCCATTTCATAATGTTTTCAATTTATTTCTTAAACCATAAAATATTTGTAATTTACCAAAACAGTTGTTAAGGCTTATGTCTTTTATTAAAACAAGGCTCAAGCCAAAACTAATCCTCGGGGATACCTTGGCCGAGGCATCTAACCGAGTCCGCCAAGGGTGTTAAAATATTCACACGTGAAACACATTTTTATTTTTAAAACCAGCCGTTCCTTGGCGTTGGCCGAGTTACACATTCACGTGGGGGTTCGACGTGAAGTGAGCTCTAATACTACCCCAGGAGTTACCCTCCTCGCCTCTACAACCGGAGTAACTATATAACTGGGTTTACCGTGCCCCTCTAATAGGCAGTCCACGGAAACCCGTCACTGCAGTGACTAACCCACCAATTTTAATAAAATTTCGACAGTATAACGTGGCTTTTATTTATTTATCCAGCCTGCATAGTAAAAACAACTTACATAAATTTCCCAATGCACTCACAAAATATAGCCACATATACTCATTTCTCATAAGCCATTCCTAGGAAAATATATATTTTTCAAGTCAATTTGCAGCCTCCAATTACTCAATTTCATAATCAATACAATATATTTTTATTTGTCACATTTATTCCTAAAACATCAAAAATCCCGTTTTAATCTCGTTTTCATTTCATAAAATACATAAAGGGCATTTAAAAATAAACTCTAGATAATTTACAATAATAATAAGTTTACTCACCGTTTGTACAAACTAAAAGCTTTCTAAGCGCCCCGATCACTACTCGTCGGGTACGACTTCTTTGCCTTTTCCGGAAGGCTCTCCTCCTAGACACATTACAAAAATTTACACAATTCATCACATTGATGCTAAATCACTATATAATTAACTTAAATCCTATACTAATGCATGGTATGAAATGCAATAGCCTAAAACGGCTTAAACGCGGTATTAACCTATTTTTGGCACTTTGCCCGATAAATTGCTAACGCGCTCCATTTTAGCTCTAAATCATCCCATTCTCTCTCCAACATTTCTAACCATTAAATATCAGCCAATAACCTTCTAAAAACAACAAAATCAGCTCACTCCCTTCCTTGGAAAATTCGGCCAAAAATGGGACATTAACTCGGTTAATTTTCTACTTTGTTTTTCTATCACGTTTAATCGTTTTTCATCATTTTCTCTTCATTTTCCTTAGAATAAAATCAATTCATCATCATTGTACAGCATTGAGCATCCAGCCAAGAGTGGGTATTGTGAAAATTTAATGATTTCTTGCCCAATTTAATTTCTAAACACATTTAACTAACTAAAACTATCAATTTAACTAAAAATCAAAACCTAAAAATTTCAATTTCTCTCCCCTAGAATTTCGTCCAGCCCTTGATATCACTTTTTGATCTCTCTCCTCAAGCATGCTAAATGGAAATAAAGGCATAGGAAAGGTAGAAATCAAGCTAAAATCGAAAAATCTTACCGTTAGACGCGTAAACGGTCGAAAACCGCGAATTTCCCTTTGAATTTTCTTGTTTCTCTTTGGTTTTTCTTTTTTTCTTCCTTTCCTCTCTATTTCCTCTCTTGTTCTTCCTTATGGCCGGCCAGCACTTAAAATGGGGTTTAAATGGGCTGACTTTTCATTAAAATAATATTATTTCATTAAAAAAATGCCACGTGTCACTTTCCCATTGGCCCATTTTTAAAATTTCATCCATTTGTTTCCAAATTTTCACCATACACTTGTCCCACATATCCATAGCTTAGATAAAATTCTCAGACTCATCCAAAGTCTCGGTGGAGTAATTTTTGAAATTTACACTTTTGCCCCCGTAAAAGTCAAAAATTACATTTTTGCCCCAAAAATTGAAAAATTGCCCATAGACATATTTTTCATCCCTTATACTCATACCATTCTCCAATTTGTCAAATTTGATCTAAATTCTCTCAAAATCTCAAATTTTGTCCGTGGGTGGCAAAATTACGATTTTGCCCCTACACTCCAAAAATCACCAGAATTAAACTTTTTCACTTCCTATCATTAAATTATACTCCAAATAGTTAATCTTGGTCAAAAATTTCACTCCATGATCAAATTATTATCTTAGGTGGCAAAATGACGATTTTGCCCTTGAACATCAAAATTTCCAATTTTACCCCAAATGAACCCTCGAACTCCGAACAATCATTTTTTTCATTCCTGGACTATAAAATATTAAATTTCATCCTACAATTCCTATTTGAACTAGTTCGAGGTTAAATCAACTCAAGTGTACCGTTAGGTACGATATCGGGTTTCGTCTTTTCTTATGTGCTTTCCTAGCATAATAACATGCTACTCAGTGCATGTATGTCATGACATGTATTTATAGGGTTGGGTTTTACAGGCTTGGCATATGAACTAGCTTAATTGTAAGCTAGACTTTGTTAGGCTATTATGAAGTATACAAATAGAAAAGTATGCCATGAATTTAGTGTCCTAAAAGGCAATGGAAAACAATGTATGAGTTTTTGTACAACTCCAATATATAGTTTTCATATATGAAGATTTGGGGAAAAATTTATAACTTATGCATGAGAGTTGTGCATTTGAATTCATGTAAGAAAAGTTTAAAATCTACTTGTTTGGCATAAAGCCCATGATGGAGAATGAATAATTATGGATTTAATTTTTGAGGTAATAGGACTAAAAGAAGTTAATTTCGGAAAGGTCTTAGTAAATGATTCCTTGATTTTAAGGTGCACTTAAGGAAAGATAAATGCCTAATTCCATCTTTAGATTGATCAATTAATGAAGCCATGAGATTTGGCATTTGGAGTAAATTTGAGGGATTTCAAGTTAGATATGTTGTATGTGGCTGATGACGAACAAATTAGCTATGACATTGGAGATATAAAGATGATTAGTAAGACGAGATTTGGAAAAGAACTTTAAAGGAAAATTTTGAGCAATTTAATTTTTAAGTGG
Source organism: Theobroma cacao (assembly GCF_000208745.1). Classification (NCBI taxonomy): domain Eukaryota; kingdom Viridiplantae; phylum Streptophyta; class Magnoliopsida; order Malvales; family Malvaceae; genus Theobroma; species Theobroma cacao. The sequence continues at coordinate 11,317,763 of NC_030853.1, read as the reverse complement.
TTGAGCTATTGATTAAAGAGATTGATTAAGACTATAAAGATATATATACAAGAATATCGTTAATTATTGAAATGCCTTGTGGTATAAGTTGACATTATCTAGTGAGCACTCGATCATGAAAGTACTGGAGTTTTGTTTTTGGGAATATGGTTACTAATGGTTATTAGATTTGAATCATCCATGATGTTCAATATATCTGAAATAAATAAAGCATGTCTTGATCCTTACGTATTATGAAATGCTCGAATGGAAATTGTATGGAAGTATGTAAACTGAAATAGAGATTGGTTGACAAGTTAGACCCGTAGTCAATGGTTGAATAAATGCTCGAATGTCGGAAGGTTTGATAAAAGATCAAAGTAGAGGAATTATGGATGGTTATGTAAACATGCATAATCGATGATTTAAGAATGATTTGATTGAGATGTGACTGGGATTAATGATATATTTAATTTCTCTTTATAAGATGAATAATAATATTGATTTAATTCAAGCAGTGTGGTATTTATAATTAAATGTATTATGACATTGTCGAGTTTTCTATAAAGATTGGAAATTGATAAAATTCATAAACCGAGATCCTATATAAAGAATATCTGACAAAAGTGATGTAGAAGAATTTTAGAATTCTGATTATTCACCGTACGTTGAATTGAATTCGAGGACAAATTCATTTTAAGTGGGGGAGATTGTAACACTCCGTACTCTCATTTAACCATCAATAAGACCCTATCGATAAAACGAAGAGTCACTTGATGTAAATTAAGAGTCAAAAAATGGTTACAGGTGAAAAGAATATTTTGAAATAAAATATTATTTTATGAATAAAATAATAATAAAATATTAATATTTTATCTATTATTGGAATTAGTCATGAAAAGGATTATATGACTAATCTAAGTGGGGGAGAAGAAATAAGAAAGAATTTCGAAAAAAAATGACGATAATTGTGCCCACGTGATTTTATTAAATCGAGTTAGCTTGGGTAAGTAAATATTTAAAATATTATGGTGACACTACGTTGAAGCGCAATTTTGATATTCTGGTTGTACGCGTGTAAAAAAAGAGAGATAGATAGAAATTAGAATTTTTAAATGCATAAGAAAGATCGAATTTTAAAGTACGAAAGTTGAAGGGTTGTGTAGTAAATAAAATGAAATTGAGGATTTACATGTAAATTTTAATAATTAAAGGGAATAAAATAAATATTAACAATAATAATAAAAAATTATTATAAGAGATCACATGGGCAGCCGCCCATGTGTCAGATACGGAGGCCAAAATAAAATATTTTTTTAAGTTAAATGATGGTAGGGGCCGGCTTAAGGACACAAAGGAGAAGGAACAAAAAAAAAGAGGGGCCGGTTAAGTGATATACAAGAGATGAAAGAGAGAAAATCAAAGCCATTTAAAGGAAGAGTAGCCAAACTTTAAAAAGAAAGAAAGAAGAAAAAAGGAAAAATGAGTGGGGGAACATTGACAAGAAACTTATCATTGTCGGCCCCACCATGAAGCCATATCAAGTATAACCTTTCTTTGTCTTTTTCATTTTATCATCAGCCATTTAAAAAAAAAACAACAAAGAAAGGGAGAAAGAGCCAAAATGTGAGAGAAAAAGGAGGAGGTGTCGCTAGTTGAAGGGAGAAGTTTTTGGGTGGTTGCAGCCAATTTGAGGAGAGAATTCCTTGGATGGTTGTAGCCGGTTTTGAGGGGAGAAATAGAGAAAAGAGGAAGCCATTTATGGAGCAAAATAAAAGGAGGAAAGGAGCTGATTTTTGAGAGAGGAACGAGAGGCCTTGTGCTATCGATTTTTTAGAGGAAAGAGAGACCTTGTGCTGCTGGATTTTTGGGAAGGAAAAAAGAGAGGAAGCTAGGCTGTTATGGTGACTGATGGTGAGAGTGAAAGTAAAAAGCTTGCTGTCGGCATTGGGAGTTAAGGAGGAAGGAGGAAGGATGAGGGCTGCAGCAAAAAAGGTGAGAAAGAGATCGGTTGAAGGAAAGGTAATTGGGGTATAAAAAGAAAATATATATATAATAATAAAATAAAATAATATATATATTAAGTGGGTTTCAATATTTAAGAGAAATAAGTAAAGGTGGTACATTGTAGTGGCAGGCTGAAGGAAATAACGGGCGACCAGTAAGAAGGAACAAGTAGATACATCTTCGAATTAATGGCGATGTAATGTCCCGTTATTCTGAGGTGAGTAGGGGGTGCCAATTTTAAAATTCCCATAATAGTGTAAATGCACGTATATTTTATTTTAGATGCAAAATTGTGGATAGCATGTGCTGGTAGAAATTTTAAGAAATTGTGAATGCAAATTATTTTTAAAAATTGTTTTGAATATATATATATAAATTATATGTAAAGTGTTTTGAAAATCAGGAAACAACCCCTTCGCACTGTTGTGCCTCAAAATCTATGCCTTATATTTGTGCAGTGTGCATTCATGGTTATATTTCTTATTCGCCATGCAAATTATTGTTTTGAAATTCATGTATAAATATATTTTGAGAAAATGATAGATTTTATCATACCCTGTGTTGAATGCTTTGGAAAATAATTTTGAGACGAGCTTTTAAGGACATAACGCAATTTCAAAATAGTTTTAAAAATCGAGAGATTCGAGAGTAGGCCGGTTGTCACTTCGGTTAAGTGTGACCCTCGTGCAGAAGTGAGCTCTAGCTAGAGGACCTTTGGGTCACTGACAGGCAGTTAGGCATGGCGAGGACCACGACTTGTGATATATGTATGTGTGGCCAGGCCACCAGATGATTATACGGTTGCGATCGCTTGATTCTCTGATGTCGGCCAACATCGTTAAGACTGCCATGGCATGTGAGATCCGGTGGAGCGAGGCTCCGAGAGGTTATTACATGGTATCAGGACCACAGATTTTATTTGATTTCCTACTAGAGATAAAAATCTCTTTGGGTTTTCAGACTCTTATTCCTTGCATGGTGAAAACTAAATTATGCGATTTCCTGCAGCTCCCCCTAGTTTTACTATTATATGAATTTTACCCTTGCGTGAGAGGCAATTTGCGAACTATGTATAAACCTGGTTACTATTTGATTTCGTGGGAGCTTACCCAACTTTATTGATTTGATTTGAGTATTACATGGGATAATTTTGACTGCAAAAATCTTTTACGAACATGAGGTTTAAAATGATATTTTACTAATTTAGTTTGAAAATGGTTATTAACCTTCTCGCTGCACAAAAGTTTACTTACTTGATTTGATATACATTATGGTTGATTACGACTTACAAGAGATTCTTGATATTTTCTTATATATATATAAGGCACAAATCTCCGTTTGAATTAAATATTTTTATCTACTCTTGCAAGTTTTATTATTCAAAATCTCAACCTTATTGTTTGTTTCCCATCTATCCCTTGCTCACGGAGCCGATGATCACTGAGTCTGTGAGACTCACACTCCTCTTTTTTTTTCCCTTTTGCAGACAGAGATAAGCCTAACGTGTAATCATCGACGTATATGGTCCACTGCAAATAGGTAAAGGCATCTCATAGCATTTTATCCTGAGTCGCTCCGCTGTTAGAGGTCGAGTCGTAGCACTTTATTATTAAGTTGTAAACGGATATTGATTTTGTTATAAGTAAATAATTGAAGAATGTGAATTTAGATGTATATACTTGTGATTAAATGGTTTAAAGCTTGAATTGATTATTATGTTTATGGTTTAAATCATGGTATGAGAGTATATTGTTTTTAGTATCAATATGGAATGGGATCGTCTATAGTGAACTAACGAGCATTTTGAGTAATGCTTGTTTGGGACTTGGGAGGTCTTTCCTAGAGGTCTCGGACGTTGGTAGCGACCGAGGAGGGGTCGTTACAAAATTAATCATAAATGGAAATGTTATTGGAATTACCAATGATGGGATGTCCATTCAAAACGCGAGAAGTCATAATTGCAAATGAATTTCCTTAGGTTAGGGATTTTGATTAAGACCCCACCCATATGATCGGAAGGTCTTAATTTTAAGTCTCGATGTTTCTAATCCTAAACAAATGAAAATTGTATTAACGTAATTACTAACCAAACAAAACACAAAAACAAAGGAAACAAAATAATAATAATAATATAATAATAATGACAATAATAAATACAAGAAGGAATAAATGAAATGTATTGTTTTAAAATATATAGGGCTATGAAAAGTGATGTTATTCATAATGATAAATAAATAGTAAAAATAAAATTTTCAAAAATAGTAAACTCATATTAATACTGAATATAACTAAAATATAAAAAGGAAATGTATATAATGAATATAATTAATAATGAATAGAACAATTTTGAGGTGTAGACTTCCATTACACATATTTTGGTATTTCAATAATAACTCTTTCTACAAAGCTCCAAATGAGAGGATTCTTATATTGCTGGAAATCTAAGAGAAAAAGCTACAACTTTCATGTTTACCACTTTTCCCTGTTCAGTATATAAGGTGGTCAAAAAATTTTTCTAAACTGAGGCATTGCAACAGTCCTAGGGCAATTACAATTTCTACTAATTAATTGATTGAGGTCGCGGCCTTGGTGGAAGTAGGCCACGCCTTAAATAGTTTGATAAGGAATTCCTAGTTGGAACTGATTTATTTCTTCACCTAACTTGGCCTAACTTCAAAACCCTATAAAAATAACCTTTTAGAGGACTTTTAGTAAGGAACGAAACATCAGAATGAGAGTTGAAAATCAAGCCACAAAATCATTAAAGAAAAGTCTCATTAGAGCTAAAGAAGAAATTGAAAAATTCAAGAAGATTTGGTGATCAAGATATCAACTCTTAGGTTCCTTTTATCTTTTTGTTGTTATTTTATTTTCTTGGTTTTGGTTTTGATGATTAAACTTAATTTGATAATGATGTATGACTTGATGAGAAACTAAATTATTTATCTAAGATTATGATTGAACTTAATATGCAGTCTAATTTATTTATCTCTCTTTTGCTTATGTCTGATGGATTTAAGTTGGTTATTCTATTTTTTTTCTTAATGTTTCTAGTTGATTGGCCATTAACTAGATTAAATTGAAAATCTAAGTTAAACTTTGACGAATGAGATTTAGGTAGACCTTAAATAGAATAGTGTACGATCGAATGCACTTAGTTGATTAAGTGGTTTCATTTGCATATAGGGTAGACATATACCTATAAGCCATACGTAGCCAAGATTAAAGCACAAACTTAATAAGTCTTTCTTGAATTTAATTTGCATAGGCATATAGCAAGTTAATTGGGAGAGATATATTTATGAGAAACTCAAAAGAGACTTGTAAATAATTTAGGACTCTAGGTGAGCAACTTAATCCATTAAACTAAGTTAAAAGAGAGAGACAATAATCAAATGAAGTATTGAAGGATATCATAATCTTAGGTCTGGTAGTCACTCGAATTTTATAAAGTAATTTTGTTGATAAATTTTAGATTAGTTTTAGTTATTAGTTTTAATTCTTCTTTTTAATAATTAGGTTGTTTGGATAAGATTAAGGTGTTATAATTTTAGTAGATAGCAAGTAGGAATTAATTCAATTTTCCATGGGAACGAATTCTATTTTCTACTATATTACTTGTTAACGATACGTGCACATACGTGAGAAATCAACAATAAACCCCAATATGTTGTAACCATCGTATTAGTTGAACACACACAACTTGCGCATGCAAAGGCCATAGAGTAATTGCGAAAGTGGCTTAGATGATAAAGAAAGTGACAATCCATGCAACCCCTCAAAAGAAAACAAAAAGAGATAGTGATAGTCTAACTATTTCTACTATTCAAATACTTAAAATAAACTTTTTAATCAAATACGCAGAGATTTTGTTCTATTATAAATACCTATGTAAATCTTTCCATTATATAATAATTTAGCTTTAATTACAATGACAATTGATAAAAGCATATGTAAAATCTTACACACATTTTCATATTAGCAATTAGTGTGGAAGAATCGACAGCAGCAAACATTGACAGAAGCAACTGTAAAATCTAACATCAAAGTGGATGGTTACATTTTCAAACTGGTGATACCTGTTGCTATTGAAGTAATCTTTTCTGTGTACAAAGGAGTGATACAAAGAAAACATAAATATTGAAGCAATAAGTCCTATTATCTTTGTTGGCAATTGTAACAACAAAATTCAGACTGTTACCTCTTTTGCCTATATGAAGCTAAAAGATATATTGATATGGTTTTACATATATGGTCTCAACTATGTCAAAAATAAGAAAGTAATGTTAGACCTTTGTCACATAAAGTTCTATATTGTTATGATGAAAACATTTATAATAACAAAACATGAAGAAAGTGATTGGCAGAGGACAATTACAAAATTTTTGAATTAAGAGGAGTTACTAACATTAATGATAAGAAGTACCATCGAAGAAAATTACAAAATTAGAAATTTTGAAAACTATGTCCATAACAACGTTGACGAAGAATATGAAATAATATTATGATATAGTCAGAAAGTACACGTGTACAAAATTCTAGAAAAGATAATTATTGGAATAATAAAAGAATAATGAATATAATAAAAATCTATTTAGGATAAACAATGTAAAATCTCTTTCTAAACAACATTTTGAGTATAATCAATAGCAAAATTATTTTTAGTTTGTATCAATATTTCTAATCCTTGTCTGCTTGTCGCCTTGGATAAAGCAACATATCGTTATGATGAAAACATTTATAGTAACAAAACTTGCAGAAAGTGATTAACAGAGGACAATTATAAAATTTTTGAATCAAGAAGAGTCACTGACATTAATGATAAAAAGTACCATAGAAAAAAAGTACAAAATTAGAAAATTTGAAAACTATGTCCATAACAATGTTGACAAAGAATATGAAATAATATTATGATATAGTTAGAAGGTACATATGTGTACAAAATTCTGGAAAAGATAATTATTAGAATAATAAAAGAATAATGAATATAATAAAAATCTATTTAGGATAAACAATGTAAAATCTCTTTGTAAACAACATTTTGAGTATAGTCAAGAGCAAAATTATTTTCAGTTTGTATCAATATTTTTAATCCTTGTTTGCTTGTCACCCTGGATAAAGCAACATATAATTGAGCATGAGTAAATATTGGTTTTAATAAAAATAAGCTGACTGTGTCAAGGATTTGTCCTTGAACTTTATTTATTGCCATTGCATAACACAATCTAATAGGGAGTTGTTTCCTTGTGATCACAAATGGCCATTTGTTATTCTTGGCAATCATATTTATTCTAGCAACAAAGACCTTGTCACTCACATTGTTCTGAGTCATGATTTCAACCTGGATTACACGGGGATGCTAAATGCGTCACAATCAATCTTGTTCCATTAAATAGCCCTAATGTTTGGTTTATATTTCTTAATAACATGATTGCAGCACCGACATTTAATTCAAGCTTATGATTTGGAATCCCATTTAATGAAATAGAATTCAAAAATTTAGTAAGATATAAAAAATTCTCATCTTCAATGCTAGCTGAACTTTTTGAGATTGAGTCATAGCTTAAGTTTTGATATCTCCTGGTAGTTGGGAAAGCATGTATTGATTAATGATATCGATTGTGTCATTGTGTGGAGTGACTACCGCTTTGTGTTGTAGATATGATATATCTTTGAAATTTCAATCAAAATCAATATACATAGCAGAGCAAGTAGCCTTGATTAGATCATCCATCGAAGAGATTAATAGATCATTCAGGATTTTCATAATCGTTGTGTCCTCATCAACATCAAGCTGAACCCCTTCAATAGAACCGTCACCGATATTTAAAATCCATTCAACAAATTCCTGGATTTCAACAGTCAAAGTTTAACCAGGTCTTAGGCTCAATAATCTCATTTTGTTCGAAGAGTGTAGATTACACAATGTTCCCAAATAGGTGATTTACATATCGAAGCAATGATGATATCATGCTTAGTCTCATATGGGATAAGAGGCAGAATTTGTCTCAAATCACCTTTAAGAAGAATTATTTTCCCTCCAAATGCTCTGTCTTCTTCACTTTTGTCCTTGTTACACATGATATCTTAAAAACTTTTGTGCAATGCTTCTAAACAATTCCTATATATCATCGACACTTCATCCTAAAGAATGAGATCAACCTTTTGAAGCAATTTAGCAAGTTGCGTGCCTTTCTTGATTTCACATGTAGATAAAGAATCAACATCAATTGGCATTTTGAATCTTGAGTGAGTAGTTCAACCTCTGAGCGCACATATAATAGTTTTCCATCGAAAAGTTTTTCCCGTATTGCCATGTCCGTATACAAAGAAAAAAGTTCATTCTGAGTAACAAATTACAAAACTGCATGGTAAATCTCTCTTTGTTCATCATTTAGCTTACTAAACAATGTTGCGTGCTTAGTATGGAGTTCTTTAGTATTATAATCTAATTCCTCCATCAACAACTTGTCGATTGATTGATTGTTGATAGTCATTGTTAGAGTTCAAAGACTATATTATGCTAATGAAGCACAATTATTGTTGAACAATAAATCTAAAGCACTCAATGTATAATCTTGGATCTGATCGTTTGGTATATAATGTAATTTTGCAATCGGAATGTTGCTTGAAATTGATGTCTAATATCTTCTAACATCGCTTCCCAATGCTTTAACTTAAGCTGTCTCAAATTTGTAACTAGGCAGAAGAGTATTATAGTTGTGAAAAGCTATCTCAATTGGTAAGGCATAGCCCACAAAAATGCTTGAGTTAAAGCATCGTCCCATTCTTTATCATCACCAAGTAAGCTTAATGCAGCACAAGTTGCTTGAAATGAGTCATATATAATTCCATCCACTGTTTGCAGTTCCTAAAAACTACGAGTCCTCTAGCAACATCAATCAACATTCTTAGAAAGAATAGCTCCTCTACTGCTAGATGTATATAACTAATTCTGCCAATAGATTTACCTACTTCTCTCATTTTCCATTCTTTTAAGTTATCTTTCCATACCCATTTCGTAGGGAACTCTGCATAAGTCAAGTATCGTGCATTTTTATACAATTGGTTAGCTTCCATCCATTTCATGAATTTTGTATCATGAATGTGAGGTATGCCCAACACTCATGACAAATTGTCATCATCTCGAAAAGAAATCCTCTGTTGGTTAAGAAAAAAAATGGGCAACCTTTCAACAGATGGGCCTCTATACTATAACTTAAAACCAAACAATCTCCAACATGCTTCATGTGCAGTAACGTATCTACAATCTAAATAGTTCTTGATCTCGTCAACTAATCTGAAACTTATTTGCACATTCACTGCATCTGTTGCATTACAGGTTTGAATAGCAATTTTCATCCTATCAAAGCCTTCGCTCAAGTACTTAAATAGATATTTGATGGATCTCGCTTTGTTATATATCTCAACATTGATGTGAGCCTAGTATTTCACTAATAAATTTTGACAGTAAGGAATAATATAGCGATTTTCAATTTGAAATCCAATTCTAGCTTCGAGCAAAATACTATTTGCTTCATCTTTTCTTTTATAAGAAGGAACTCTATCTTCAGGTAGAATCGTCTGAAGTTGAAACTTCTTCGAATAATGTTTACTACATTAATTCTTTACCATACACACAACACTTGGTTTGATAATGCCGCATGGCCTATGTATCATAAAGTCAACAACAGTTTTGTAATCCAATGGATCAAATTCCGAATGATGAGGCATCTTAGCATAAATAATTTTGTCAACATCTTGCAAACTTAAACATCTATGGTCTGGGTGCAACCACAACAATATACGTGCATGTGAAAGTTCTCTTTTTTGAAACTATATGGTGTAAACAACTGCCACAACAAAAGAACGTAAAAGAAGTGATTATACTATTGCACAACAATAGTATATGCATAAACTTAAAAACAAAGCAATCATATATCTATATCATCATTGTCAAATGTTAAAAAAAATTAGAAAACTAACCTGCCACCACTTTTCCAAAATGTTTATAATGAACTAAATCTTTTAGCAAAGACCATAATCTAATTTTGAAAACACGAGAAATAATGTCTGGTTTATCCTCAACTCGTTATCCATCGATGAACTTGAGCACTTCAATTATTTTTGGCCATTTACTATTCCATGTAAAAGTGATGAACAAATCAAGATAGCCATAATATGTACATAAAGCCATTGCATCTTGATAATTTTGCATGTAATAATGCGATTCTCTTGTAAAACTTGTCGACAATATTATTCGTTTTCTAATGGCATTTCCATCTGTATCACCTTTTGTCAAAGCATCAACAATTCCTTGGAACACTTCAGTCTTATATTTTTTTTATATTTTTGAGATTATAATCTATTCTCATACCTTTAACATTGGTGAATTTATCAGTTATATATTGCTAAAATAACTTTCCACCCTTGAACAATGTCAGTCCTTGACTTAAACGAAACATAAGCATATTCACATAGAACTCTCTAGTGGTGATTTTGCCTCATTTTGTCTAAGTTGTGTGATCCCATTTCTTGTATGGAATACCAAGACTAAATCCATATTCTCCATAAGGAAACAACAATGGATACTACATAAACATAAATGATGGATGTAAATTGCTTATCCTTTGTAAACCATGACATTTATGTTCCATAATTATATCACGTTTGTCAACTAATTGATCCATATCTCCCACAATTAATGCAACTATTTCTAAAGACACATGATTTGTTATTGTAGACCATCACTTTTTCGTCCAACAAGTAATTTTAATCTGATTGGTAGTTAATTAGACTTTTAAAATCTCTCTTTAGCCATTCGAAAAGCCTTGACAATCTTATTAGTTTGGTCAATAATCTTCATTAATTCTTCCACAATATTTGAATCCATGGTTAATCGATTCAAGTCACATCCCAATGTAGCAATTATGTTAGACGCTTCATTCTCTATGTCATATATGTATAGTTGAGAAAATTTCAGTTTGCAACCATTAATAGGTAATAAAGAACCTATCTTATGATGGTTTTGCCCTCTTATATTAAAGGCTTATAGTCCTGATCTTCTATTAATCCCATTATTTATTTTACCACCTATAGAGGTGAATTGAAACATTGAGTTATAAGCTCGTATGTTATCTCTAAATTTCAAAATAGTTTGACCACTTCCATAATCAAGTAATACAGCTAATAGTGGAAGCAGTTGTTTAGAAGGAGACAAAGACACTTTACCTTCTAAACAACACATAGTTAATCTCAGTTGCTGCTGATTCCTATTCTTATTTGTTCTCTCTTCATACCACATCCGTGCACCGCAAAAGAAACATGTATTTAGACCACCAAAATCTAGAGATAAAGAAGATGGATCTACAAATGGAATGTCTAGAATAGCAAAGAAAAATTAGGAGGAAAAGAAGTGATTCTATATATAAGAAAAAAATTCATGAAGGGGCTAACCTTGATGAAAATGTACTAAATTTGAATTCTTTGCATGAAAATTTGCATTGCTATCATTGTTGAACTCAATAGTTGTTACATCATGAATAGATTATTGATCAAATGATGATGCATTGTTTTCATTAGCGAGATGATAAAATATGGTTGGATCATTGAAAATGATAGAACTATGCCCTAGATTACTGTTGTCACAATGTTGATAGTCAACATCAATAGAAATAGTTTTCTGCCTTTAAGAACGCTAACAATTATATTCAGAGTTTTGAATGTCAAATGAGAAATCAACACCACCATAAGTAAGTCTTCATTTAGAATTTGTATCCATACAATGTATTCTAACATAACTACTATTTACTGATGAACAATGATTTTCAGATGGACTTGGGTGCATGAACCATGAATTATGAATAGTTATATGGTCATATGCACTTGTATTAATAATCGAAGTATTATTCTTAAAAGTTACAGAGAATACTAATGCCTTACCACCCTTACTTGAGTGGGCAATGTTTGCTATAGGTTGCAATTTGTTTGTAACATTTGCTGTAGGGTTTGATTGGTTTTCATCCGTGGATGTCATTATGGCTTTCCCTGTAATCTTCTTTTTAGGTTTCTTTGTGAAGTCTCGCCACTCAAGATAGTCAATGATTTCATAACATCGTTGTTTCAAATGACTTGCTTTACCAAAATGAGTACATACCAAAATGTCAGATTTTCTGGTTGATTGATTGCTTTGATTCTTCGAGGAGCTAAACAATAGTCTTTACCGAGTTTGGTTGGCTAGCATGGTTATGCTCTTAAGATTTGGATGAGACCCTCCCATTATTTATCTTTGTTGATATTCTCTCCTAACATATGCACACGTGCTTTGCAAAATCAAGTTTTGGATCTTTTCTTAATATTTCTCCATAAACCTGATCAAATTCAGAATCAAGTCCACTTAGAAAAATATGGACTTGAAGCCTAGCCATCATAAAATGCAATTGGACTGCACCTTTAATTGTTCATTCTTACGAGATAATCTTGTGATCAATTTTCTGAAAAATAGCCATAAGTTCATTATAGCATGTTGATAATGGTCAACCATTTTGTTTGGTAGAAAAAGATCTCTAGTTCAGTTAAAAAATACAAGTCTTTTTCAATCCATCATAGATGGTTTTCGATGCAGCTTCCCATATCTCCTTTGTCAAGCCCTACTCTATTATATACTTGTCATGTCATTCATGTGCTTGATAGAATGTTTGCATAAGTGAATGTATCAGAAAATCGTTAAAAGTCGGTATTGTACCTAGTGGTACAATTAAGTTGATTAAAGCCTCGAACTAGGCCAAATAAAGATTTTACGATGTATTTGAGAGTTATTGAATCTTAGAATGTCTTAATATGATGATTTGAAATTCGATGATTGATTTGGAGTTAATTCAGGAATTTTCATAACGTAAAGGCAAAATGGTCATTTTGCCACCCAAGGGCAAATTTGGAATGTTGGATGTTATTTTGACTAAATTTGATTAGTTAGAGCATTATTTGAATTTGAGAAGTGAAAAATTTTAATTTCGACATTTTTTCGAACATAGGGGCAAAACGGTCATTTTAAGTGTCCATGAGGGCGAAATTGAAAATTTTGGAATTTTACACCACCATGACACTTGTCAAACCCCTGAATTTCACCCATTATTTTTTTAAGTGAGATTATATGTGGTGGGAATGAAATGCTTAATTATTAAGTTTTAAACATGGACCAATTAAAAGGTGACAAGTGTCAAGCTTTAATATTATTTTAATTGCCTATATAAACTCACTTAAAACCCTCACATTCACACTCTTATGGTCGGCCAAGCAAGGGAACAAAGAGAAAAAGAGAAGAACAAACCCTAGGAAGGAAAAATCCAAGAGAAATTGTTGGATTTC
>NC_030853.1:11294595-11304216 GCF_000208745.1 Theobroma cacao | reverse complement strand
AGCTAAAATTCAAGTTTTCAAGAGGGAACCTTTGTTGGCAAAACCTAGAGAGAAAAGTTTTGGTGATGAATTTTGCTAGATTTCATAATATCCTAGTGTTTTTAGTCATTTTGTGATGTTTGGAAGGAAAAACAAGCAAGAAAATCACATGTTCTTCAACCACCATCATTTGGCCGAATTTTCTATAGGGCATGTTGATGATGGATTTGGTTGTAATTCATGTTATTTAGCTAGGAATTGATGACTTATGATGTTGGATATCGAAAATGGTTATTGAAAAGTATAGTTCCTTCAGAAAATGGCTTGATGAAAACTGAGAAAATCATAGTAAATGGACTTGGATTTGATTCCTAATGATATATATGGATTTACGAGACTGTGTAGACATTGATTATTATGTTAGTTCGAAATTGGAATGAATTTCGAAAAATGGTGAAGTTAGTCAAAAATCAAGTTCATTGTAATGCTTTGGTGTATTAGATTATTGGAAGTGTAATGAATATATTTGAAGTTGAATCGGATGTTTTGGTTAAATCAATGGTGTATAGTTCGAATAAGGTTGAATACAAATTCCTTCCGATCACAATTGAACCTACGTAGAACACCGTTGTCACCACCCAAATTTTGGGCCATGACCGACGCATGGGCCCAATGGACGTAGTCCACTAAGCCCAAGCCAGCCTATTAATTTGACATGTTCATCATTCCATCACAAACTGCTAAGTCACATTTCATAACTTAGGATCAAAATAATATTAAACATTGCCATCTCATAATGGCATACCAATCAAGTGTACATTGTCTACAACATGTATCTTAATAATTTACATCAAGTTTATCTACACATATCAAAATGAAGACTCGATTTCCAGCGGAGAGACCCGAGTGATGTATGGCTACTGAATGCCGAGATACCTACCAAGGAAACGAATTTACAAGGGCACCTTGACCTAATTACCGGCTGCCTCTTGATCTAAAAACATGAAGTTGAAAACGGTGAGTATAAACCTAGTGAGTGAACAAAAAGGGAACAAGCATATCATAAGGAATGTTTAACGAAATCATCATGCATTCATTTTTCAAAACAATGCAATTTATTTGAGTTCTTATTAAACCCCTCATGTAAACCCCACATGAGAAAAATCACTTATTGAAAAGAGTCCATGCTCAACAAAGGTTTTGGAGAGTGAAAACTTTAATAGCATTCATGCGAATCAAGTCAAATAAACGAAGTGTCTTCGCTGCAGCGAAAAGGCATTCTCCCTGCAGCGACATTGGACTTAAATTATCATCTAGCCGAGGGTTTCTTAACTGGCTGAGGGTTTCTCACCAAACCTCCTCATTTTAAACTTAATTCATTTATTCCTAAATGTTGGAAGTCCATGCTCAATTATGGTACCAAAGGAATGGAAAATAAGGCAACAATTGATCAAAATGTGAGACAAAACAGAAAGATTTTCGCTACAGCGAGAATGAATCTCGCTGCAGTGAAATTTTTGCCCCAAGACAGAAACGTTCTCGCTAGTGTGATTCCGCCACAACACTTTCACTGAGGCTACATCTTTTGATCAGAGCTTTTTGACTTGCCGATCAAGGATAATTACTGGTTGTTCCTTATAGGTTAGATCATCTAGCAATTGAATGGTTTCATACCGTATTACATGTGATGGGTCGGGGTTATATTTTCTAAGTATTGATACATGGAATACGGGGTGAATGTTCGAGAGGTCTGGTGGTAGTGCCAAACGATAAGCCACCGCTCTAACCCTTTTTAAGATCTCGAAGGGTCTTATATACCGAGGGCTTAATTTTTCTTTCTTGCCAAACCTCATTACCCTTTTAGTTGGTGAGGCCTTCAGGAATACGTGATCTCCCACTTGAAACTCCAAGTCTCTCTGTCTATTATCAGCATATGACTTCTATCTACTTTGTGCTGACAACATCCTCTATCGAATCATATATATCTTCTCGGTGGAGTCCTGTACCAACTCAGGCCCCAAAAGTTTCCTTTCTCCCACCTCTAGCCATCTAATAGGTGACTTGCAGCTCTGTCCATATAATGCCTCAAATGGTGCCATTTGGATGCTAGCTTGGAAACTGTTGTTGTAGGCAAATTCCACTAAGGGCAGATATTGATCCCACCTGATCCCAAGGTCTATCACACAGGCCCTCAACATATCTTCCAATGTCTCTATTGTCCATTCAGACTGTCCATCAGTCTGAGGGTGGAAAGTTGTGCTGAAGTCTAACTTAGTGCCTAACGCTTCTTGCAACTTTCCCCAGAACCTACTGGTGAACTGAGCTCTTCTGTCAAATACTATAGAAATGGGGATACCATGCAGCCATACTATCTCATCCATATAAACTCAAGCGTATTGGGAAGCCCCGTAAGTAGTCTTAACCGGAAGAAAATGGGTTGACTTTGTTAACCGATCTACTATGATCCAAATCGAGTCATAACCCCCACTAGTTCGAGGCAAACCCGTTACAAAGTCCATGGCAATATGCTCCCACTTCCACTCGGGTACTGGTAATGGCTGTAGTAGCCCTACAGGCCTCTGATGCTTAGCCTTAACCTGCTGACAAACTAGGCATTTGGAGATGAACTTAGTTACATCTCTTTTAAGTCCTTCCCACCAATATACCTATTTCAAATCTTGATACATCTTTGTAGCCCCTGGATGTACCACATAAGCTGCCATGTGAGCCTCCTCCAATATTTCTCTCCTCAGTCCATCCTTGTCCGGCACATAAAGTCTAGTTCCATACCTCAACACTCCATCTGTGCCTTTCGTAAATGTCTTCCCTTTCCTTCCTTGAAGGTCCTCTAAAGCCTTAATTACAAACTCATCTTTACTTTGTGCTTATTTGATTCGATCCATTAAGGTAGACCACACTCTAAAATGTGCTAGCAATGCATTTGCCTCTGAAACTTCCAAATGCACTCTCATGTTTCCCAAGCTATGAATCTCCCTAATCAAGGATCTCCTATTTGTAGAAATATGTGCCAGACTTCCCATCGATTTTTGACTCAAGGCATTCGCCACTACATTTGCCTTACCGGGATGGTAGAGAATAGTACAATCATAATCCTTTAGTAACTCCATCCACCTACGTTACCGCAAGTTAAGATCCCTTTGCTAAAATATATACTTCAGGCTTTTGTGGTCCGTATACATCTCACAAGTTTCACCATACAAATAATGTCTCCAAATCTTTAAGGCAAACACGATTGTTGCCATTTCCAAATTGTGTGCGGGGTAATTCTGCTCATGCCTTTTAAGTTGCCTTGATGCATACGCAATCACCTTCCCATGTTGCATTAATACACACCCTAAACCAACCCGTGATGCATCACAGAATACCGTATAACCCCCTGTGCCTTGCGGTAGGCTTAACACTGGAGCTGCGGTGAGACATGCCTTAAGCTTCTCAAAGCTATCCTCACAAGCATCAAACCACTCAAATTTTGTATCCTTATGTGTCAGCTTNACCGTATAACCCCCGTGTGCCTTGCGGTAGGCTTAACACTGGAGCTGCGGTGAGACATGCCTTAAGCTTCTCAAAGCTATCCTCACAAGCATCAAACCACTCAAATTTTGTATCCTTATGTGTCAGCTTAGTCAGAGGGGTGACTATTTTGAGAAGTCCTTCACAAATCGACGATAATAGCCAACCAAACCCAAAATGCTTCTAATCTCCGTAACTGATGTTGGCCTTGGCCATTTTTCCACTATTTCAACCTTCTTTGAATCAACTTGTACCCCATCCTTAGATACCACATGTCCCAAGAATGCAACGCTTTCCAAAACTCACACTTGGAGAACTTGGCATACAATCGATGTTCTCTCAAAAGTTAGAGCACTATCTTAAGATGCTGCTCATGTTCCTCCCTACTCCTCGAGTAGATCAAGATATCATCAATAAACACTACCACGAACTTATCCAAATAAGGCTTGAACACTCGGTTCATCAAATCCATAAAGGTCGCAAGAGCATTCATGAGCCCAAATGACATCACCAAGAACTCATAGTGCCCATACCTTGTTCGAAATGCGGTCTTGGGTATATTATCATTCTAGATCCTCAACTGATGGTACCCAGATCGCAGATCTATCTTAGAGAAACATTGTGCTCCTTATAGTTGATCAAATAAATCATCTATTCTTGGAAGAGGATACTTATTCTTCACCGTCACTTTATTAAGTTGTCGGTAGTCAATGCACAGCCTAAGTGACCCATCTTTCTTCTTCACAAATAGCACTAGTGCTCCCCATGGGGATACACTAGGACAGATGAAGCCTTTATCCAACAAATCCTCTAATTGATCTTTAAGCTCTTTAAGCTCTGCAATTGCCATTCTATATGGGGGTATGGATATAGGTCTAGTGTCGGGAATTAAATCTATGCAAAATTCAATCTCCCGCTCGGGAGGTAAACTCAGTAATTCCTCAGAAAATACATCCATGAACTCCTTCACCACCGACACTTGACTTACATCTCCAACCTTCCCCTAAGTATCCCTTACCACAGCCCAGTAACCTATACAACCTTGTCATAATAACCTTCGGGTAGACATAACCGATATCAAATTGGTTGGAACATTACTTCTATCCCCCTGAATACTAAATGATGGTTCACCGGGAAAATCAAATCTAACCAATTTATGATAGTAGTCCACACTAGCATGGCAGGGTGATAACTAATCCATCCCCAAGATCACATCAAAGTCTAAGGTGTCTAGCACCACTAGATTCACCAAAGTGTCTTTGTCCTTGACTCTCACTACACAGGACTCATATTCCCATTCGGCCACAAATACCTCCTTTAAAGGAATAGACACCACTAATTGTTCCTCTATCTTAACACGATCTCTACCCAACCGAGATGCAAAACATGGAAAGATAAAAGAGTGGGTAGCACCAGGATCAAATAGTACTTGAGCATTCATATTACAAACTGAAAGAATACTTGAGACCATGACATTGGATGTTTGGGCCTCCTGCTGTGTTAAAGCAAACACCTTTGCTTGGCCCCTACTAGTAGAACTCTAACGTCCGGACCCAGATGGCTTGCCTTGAGAGGAAGTACCAGCACCTCTACCTCTGGATCCACTAGCTTCCCTATCAAATGAGGCGACTACTGAAGGAACAGATAAAGTTGGTTGGGTAGAGCCACGAGCAGAACCTTGCGATTGATGAGTCGTCGGGCAATTCCTCTTAATATGTCCAAGTTGACCGCACCCGAGACAAGCTCTTGTAGTAAGGAAGCATTGTCCACTACGTCGTCTCTCACAAGTATCACAAGGGTGGGTGACTTGACTACCCTGTCTGGAATCTTGTCGCTTCCCAAAACTGAAGGTTCTCTAATCCATCCCAATATTAGCACCAGGCGAGTCACTCCCCCTTTGGGGCAATCATGAGTTCTTTTGTGGACCATGACGACTAGAAGATGACATCTCACTGCTGAAATCTCTACGACCTTGATAACTTTTTGTCTTAGCCCTTTTTACTCTATCCCTTGCAACCCTACTCTCACTGGTTCTCATCTCAATCCGCTGAGCACAATCTACCGCTGCAAAGTAGGTATTGAAATCTCGGGATGCCATAGCCTTAAACAACAGCTCCACTAACCCATCCACAAACCTCTGAATCTTCATCTCCTTAGTAGAAACGAGATAAGGTGCATAGCGAGCTAGCTGCGTGAACTTGATGTCGTACTCGGACACCGTCATACTCAAAGTCTGTACCAAAGTCTCAAACTCCCTAGCTCAGGCATTACGTACACTAAGTAGTAAAAATTGATCTAAAAAGGCTGTACTAAACTCACCCCAAGTCAATGGTGCTGCATCCGTTGGTCTGCCTCTACATAGAGAACTATACCACTATTGCACCACGTCCTCTAATCGGAAGGCGGCTAGCTCAACTGACCAGACATTGGAACATCTCAAAGCCTTACAAATCTTCTCCATCTTATCTAAGAAAACCTAAGGTTTCCCCGATGCATCAGACCCTGAAAATGATGGAGGCTTAAGCTTGAGAAAATCATGAAGAGAAATATCTAGATGTCCCCACTCGACCTCATGATGTGGGTGATCGGCCTATCCTTGGGAGCTAGGGGATTCTTGCATTGTAGGTCTCCCTTTTACTACCCTCTGTATATCCTCCATACGGGTTGCCATCATCTCTACAACCCGATTAACTCCTTGTAGGCCTGCTGCCAAATTCTCAATGGTAATACCTCTAGCTGGGTGTCTATCTACATCACTTGAGGACTGTCCCTCCTTTCGCCTACTCATAGGTGTATCCGCCCTCACCAGCCTAGTGGCCCTACCACATCTACCTCAGCCCTTCAAGGTGGATGCCCGTGGCCTATCTGCCATCGTAGTAGAAGCATCTTGCTCCCCCATCCATCTTAAGGCGACTCTTGTCTTAGGCGACATTCTTACCTAGATAAGAGCAAACACTTGTTATTAAACACATTTTATAATCATACTTAAGGCAAAAGGTGGTTTTTAAGATAGAGAATCTATGCGGTCCCTTGGTCGTAAAATGTGCCGCGGTTCACACTTCACAACCATAGTTCCCACATAAAAACTCGACTCTCCACTGGACCAACAAAAGGAAGTTCTAGGACTTAGACAAACCTAGGGCTTTGATACCAACATTGTCACGACCCAAATTCTAGGCCATGCTCTTGTCATGACCCGAAATTTGGGTTGTGACAACCGTCTTTAAGTGACTATCCGAACATTTCTCATTCAACTTCATGCATTCATATAGAGTTTGAAATAGTTTTATAACAATTTGACACCAATGTATTGAATTACGTATCGTGTATTATGGATAGGTGTTGAACCCCTCGATAAGGGCAAAGATATCGTGCCAGAGGACCAAGAATAGGAGTACTCCTACCACTCCAAAATCCCATTATAGTGAGTAATCAGATGTTCATCTTAATTATCTAAAGTGGTTTATACTTGTTTTAAGATTTTAAAGAATAAGGCACTTAATTTGCAAATTATTATGTTTTACATTTTAAATGTTGGTTAAATGAATGAGATTTATAAATTATTCTGAACCTAAATATTGATTTTCGAAATAGAGTAAGTGGAGGCTATACATTTGTATTGTATATATATATACATGATTTGAATTGATGGTTTATGAAATTGTGGTAGCATGAATGGTTGAAATTGTGGTTTTGTAAATTATATAAATTGTTTTATCTTACATTGACAAGTTGGATAGTACTATATTAGCTATGTTATGCTGCCGAAATTTTATTGATTTGGTGGGTTATGTATTTAGCTTACTGCAGTGGGCGAGTTTCCGTGGACCAGCCTATTTGAGGGGCACGGTAAACCCCGCTATATTTTACCTTAGTATGAAAGGCGCGGAGGGTATCTCCTAAGGTAAGTTTAGAGTTCACTTCACGCCGAACCACCACGTGAGGATGAAACTCAGCCAACGCCAAGGAATGGCTATATTTTAAAAGTAAAAACATGTTTTATGGGTATATGTCATTTTAACATCCTTGGCGGATTCGGTTGGATGTCGGGGCCAAGGTGTCACAAAGTATGAGTTTTGGCACAAGCCAAGTTTTTAAGAGAATCATAAGCCTTGTTGATTATTTTGATGAAATGTAATTGTTTTATAGGAATTGAAATGAGTTTTGAATGTTATGAACTATATTATGATGGGATGATTTAACTATCTCAATTTACTCGACTTTAGATGTTATAGATGAATTTTGCTTACTCACAGGGTTTCTAAAAACTCACCCTCTTTTTTTACCCATTTCAGGCTCAAGATAGTATGTAGACAGCCGATTTTGTGAAGGGTTGCTTTTGGATTTGCATCCTTAGAAATCGAAGGTCTACATCTTGTATATTTGTGGTTATTTTGGGACCCACATGTCATTATAGAATATTTTCGTATACCTTGTTTAGTGTGTTATTATATATATGAATTTATTTTGCTCTTATGCTACAAAAATTGCTTATACAGGATTCTATAAATATTGTTTTATAAGAAAATGAAATATTTTATTTAATATTTTTATTTAGTTTGATAAGCCAAAATTTTATTTTAAATGGATGATTTAGATTACTAAAATTATTTTTAGATAAGAAATGTATATTTTTCGATCGTATGTTGTATTTTCACCAGGTTTCAAAATTTTCGGATAAAAATGACCAAAATACTCCTGTGTGGTAGAAATTACTTTTGTTTGTTTTTAATTTAAAGATAGTTTATATTCCCTTAAAACATGATATTTAGTAACTGTTGCTCACAGGGGAGACGTAAAAATTGATGCAAGAGCCTTGTGAGATTTCGGTTGACATTCCGGGTAATGAATGTCTATCGAGACATCGCGGTGGTTGTCACGGGCTCGAAGGGAGTACCGGGTCATGACATCCTTGGTTGTGGGAAGACAAATAAATCGTTGCATCAGTGATAGACTTATTAAGTCAATAACCCAGCTTTTCACTTTGTGATCTCCAGTAAGTCATGTTCCAAGATTAGGATCTCTGGGTGCATGTTTTTTTGCTTCTTCAATGAGATATTTAGCTTTGTTGTGAGCACCAATACGCATCTCCATGATTTAAGACCATAATGAGTAATTTGTTTCATGTAGTGTAATATTGATAAGAAATACAGGATTGTCTTAGTGGACAATAATTACTGATATTGGGTTGCCTAGTATGGTTGGAACCATGGAATTGCTTGGTTCGGTTGGAACAATGGAATTGGTTTCTGCCATATAGTTTCAAAAGAATAGAAAAAAAAGGTGATGGTGATTTTTCGAGTATGAGCTTCAGAATTCGAGATTCGCGTTAGAGAGTTCTTTTAAGATTAGAACTGCTCTAATACCATGCAACGACCTCTCCCCGGTCACTACCGGCGTCCAAGACTTTCGAAAAAGACCCTCCAAGTCTCAAACAAGCCTATCTAGAATTTGCTCATTAATCCACTACATTCAATCACCATATAATATTGATACTTTCATATACTAAATTGAATCATAAATATAAAAATCAATACAAACTTTTTCCTTTTATTCGTAAGTATATGCATTAAAATCTATAATCTCCAAATTAATGCTTATATAAAAATTTAGAATTCGTTTACAACTTAATAAATAATATGCCACGACTTGACCTTTAACAGCGGAGCGACTCGGCATAAAATGCTAGGAGATGTCTTTACTTATTCACGATGGACCGAACGCGTCACTGACTACACGCTAAGCTGATTCCTATCTGCAAAAGGAGAAATAAAGGGGTGTGAGTCTCATAGACTCAGTGATAATCATCGACTTAGCGAGTAGGGCGTAGATGGGAAAACAAGCAAACGACATATCAGTTGAATATAAAAATGCAAAATTATAAAAGCAATTCGTTTCAAATGAGGGTTTGTGCCTTATATAGAAATCGAGAATTTCTTGTAAAGTATAAATAATTGAGGTAATAAAATTTTTCGCATCAAAATATATTAATAATCATTTTCGAATCAAATCAATAAAATTTAGCAAGCTTCCACGAAACCAAATAATATTTAAAATCATGCACAAATCATAACTCGCCCCATATGCGAGGAATTACAGATTCATTTCACA
>NC_030853.1:11273295-11292936 GCF_000208745.1 Theobroma cacao | reverse complement strand
GCTGCCACAAACAAAACCTCTCATGATAATTAGTTCAAGATGCATGCATTCAAGTAAAACAATAATTTTGAGCTTCCTTACCTTGAAATCTACAAGCCAAAACCACCAAAATCCTTTCAAACTTCCATAATGGTGTGTGGGTGGGGAGGGAAACCTCTCGGTTTTCCTTTTCTCCTCCAAGGCCGAACCTTTTTCTCTAAGTTTTTCTCTCATTTCTTCCTTCCTCTTTCTCCTTCCTTTCTTTCCTTTCTCTTCTCTCTTTTATTTCTCTCTTTTTCTTGCTCTTGGGTGGAGCTTACCAAACCCCTTTTCTTTCCTTTTTCTTCTTTCTCTCGAGTGAATGCTCTAAGGCTTCCTTTCTATCCTTTCCAATCTAACTTTTTCCTTCTTTATGTCTCAATATGCAGCTTATTGCAAGAAGAAAAGAGATAAAAACAAATCATTCAATGTTTCTATATGTGGGGGCCAACATGACAAGTCTAACACTTGTCAATGTCCTTTTTCTTTCCTTTTCATCTCATGGCCGGACCACCACCTCTAAGACCAACCTTAGAATTGATTTTTTTTTTCTTCTTCTTTATCACACATGGGCGGCTGCCCAAATCACCCTTTTTATTTATTTTTTTATTTTATTTTTTATTTTTTTATTCCTTTAATCACATGTCATATCATGCAATTTCCTTTCTTTATTTATTCCCTTCACTTTATTTGCATTTCATTTCACATACATTTCCTTTTAATACCACCATATCATCCAATAATACTTCATTAGCCTCCAAATATTAAAATTTCACATAAGCCCACAAACTTTACTTTATTTACCGCGTAACCCTCCAAACTTTCATTTTTTACAATTTAATCCTTCCAACATGTTTTAAATTCTAATTTCCTTCTATCTTCCTTTTCTTTCACGTGTATAATCAAAATATCGAGATCGCATTTCAACGCTGTGTCACCATAATATTTAAATATTTACTTACCCGCGTTAGCTAGATTTAATAAAATCACGCTGACATGATTATCGTCGTTTTCCTTCAAAATTTTTCTTTACTTCTTCTCCCCCACTTAAATTATTCATATTCCATTTTTCGTGACTAATTCCGACAACATATAAAATATTAATATTTTTAATATTATTTTATTGAAAAAATATTATTTTATTTTCAAAATTTTTCACTTGCCTTCTTTGGTCCCGAAACACATCATTACACTCAGTTTACTTCCGAATCATCCTTTAGCTTACTAATTCTTCTCTAATGAAAATATTATTATTTAATTATTATTTTTGCACGCGCGAAGCATTTTATTCTTGAACGTTCTTTTTATCATTTGTCGCTTTTTAGCACGTCAATTCACATCAAACGATCATTCGTTTGATCAATAAGGTCTTATTTGTGTCCAACGAGGGTGCGAGGTATTACATACCATGTAGAAAATATTCAAGATCTAAGCAAAGAACTAAACTGCTTGATAAAAAATAAAGAACTATACAAGGGGCTATTTATAATAGCCAACTAAACCTAAACTTACTTGGTGTACAAGTGAAGTAATTAGCAAATAAGGAAGTATTCTAATCCTATACTTTCTTAGAGTACAAGCAAGATAAAAAGAAAATAAGAAAATATTTTTTTCAAGATATTTTTCAAATTAATAATTATAACTCATGCTGGCAAACACAAAATTTAAAATTATTTATTCATTTGTTTTCTTTTAGTTTCCCAGAGATCAAATAGAAACCACTCACCTTTTGAGTAAGGCTTGAGCATTTAACCTAAATTGTAATTGAAACCGGGTTTACCAAGTGAAACTCTGAGTTCAATCCATTTTTGCAAGGAAACAGGGTTGACAAAACTAAAAAATAGAAAACAAAAAGAACAGAGATGCGAAAAGCCCAAAATGATCTTTATAATGGAATCAAAAGATAAATATAGATGTTTAACCATCTACACATCAGATTCATTGTATTAAGATTTCAATAAAATGATTGAACTAAATGCAAAAGTGACAAATATGAATCTATTTACTCTATTACATATATTTATATATTGTAGTAAAATACTAAACTAACCCTATCTAAACATCCAAATTGCCACATGTCACGTGTTAAATAGTAAGTAACTTGATTTTTAGAAAACAAATAAATAAATAAACAAATAGATATAGTGACCTTCGTTCTGGGTAGACAATCCATTGGCTGGAAAGTGGTAAACGCATCGTTTTAATTTTTGTTCTTTTTCTGCCAGGGAAGAAGCTTCCGGAACGTAACATTTGTCCCCTTGACTTTTCCAGGTTACAGCAAATAAAACCTTCCACAAAACCCATGGGCGCCCATTAATTTCCATCTTAAATCAAAAAGGGAGGAGGAATAAACCCCAAAGTAAAAGTCTTCCAAGTTCTCTCCTTTAAAATTTCTTCAATTCAAATAGACGAGGCTCTCTCTCTCTCTAATTCCATTACGGATTGGAGCCAAACAAGGAATTTTTTCATGGATTCTCGGTTTTTTCTTGGATTTTTTCTACTTATTTTCCTTCATTCCTCTTTCGCGTCGGCTGAGATTAATGGATCGCTGCTTAAAATGAAAAGGGGAACTTCTTCTGTTCTATTTGATCCATCTCGTGTAACTCAACTCTCATGGCACCCTAGGTAACTTTAATTTCTCCCTAACCATTTTTTATTTTTTTTCAGTTTAATTTAGTCAAGATTGTGAAATTTATGGGGGTTTTTTTTTTTTTTGCAGGGCTTTTATTTACAAAGGATTTTTATCGGCTGAGGAATGTGATCACCTTATTACTCTGGTAAGCAACAATTTTTTGTTTATTTTTTTCTTAATCTTTTGAAGAATTTTGATTTAATGATTTCATTTTTGAAAATATTGTGTTAATTATATTCTTAGGCTAAGGATAAGTTGGAGAAGTCAATGGTGGCAGATAATGAGTCAGGTCAAAGTTTAGAAAGCGAAGTTCGAACCAGCTCTGGCATGTTTCTTCAGAAAGCTCAGGTATAAATAAATTGCCTCTTTTTATTGTTTAGTTGAAATTCTGTTAAGGTAAGAGAGGAATGCTGTTAGTTTGTTTACCGTGTCCGCATTTGAATGTTGAACTTATGAGTAGAATTATTGAATTTAGAAGTAGAAGGAATGATCTCCCACCTGATTTCGTTTTCTATGTCTTTTGGCTAAATTGACTGTATGTAATTATATGCAATCAAATTTTATTTGTAGTTTCTGTAGAAAGGATGAAGTATCTGGGTTTACAGAATCATGTCATAATAACGGATTAGTATACTAAAGTGTTCCTTTTTTTCTTCCATGAGATACCATAAAATCAGTTCACAATGATTTGAGTATGCTCTGTATCTTTTTTCCTGATATTGACAGATTTGATCCTATTAACCAAAAGTTGTGGAGTACTTATGAGTTATGAACCACTTAATTGCAGAATTGCCAGGCATTCTTTATTGATGTTCTGTTGGAAGGTGTATTCAAAAATGTTTGTACAGAAAGCAGTTTTTCTGTATTCTTCATAAATAACAAATTTTTTGGGTGGTAGTTCGTGCAGATTATGCATTGTGTGATTGTGCTCTTCCCCTCATTATTCATTCAAACTTAATCTCAGGGTTCTATACCAAAACAATCTGTTTCCTCATCGAATGAATATCTGAAAAGCTGATTAGTTTGACTTAGTCAAATTTGGTTCTGGATGATACAAGCCTTTTCAAATCCCTGCCATAAAATTATGTGTTTCATTAAGTTAGTCCCTTGTTGACTTTATGCTTATGGTGATGTTAGGATTATTTTCATTTATGGACCCTATCTAGAAAGCATTGTATGTGCTGATTCTTGAACTTTAAAGACTTACATGGTGTCCATTGTTTCTCATGTGAAGGATGAAGTCATTGCTGATATTGAAGCCAGGATTGCTGCATGGACCTTCCTTCCAGTAGGTATATTTGTTACTGCTTGTTGCCATCCTATAATTTCTTATCCGTATGGAAGGATTTTTTTCTCATCTTCTTTGAATATGTTGTTGTAAACAGAGAATGGAGAGTCCATGCAAATACTACACTATGAGCAGGGTCAGAAGTATGAACCTCATTTTGATTATTTTCACGACAAGGCTAACCAAGAGCTGGGTGGTCACCGTATTGCCACTGTACTGATGTATTTGTCTGATGTTGAGAGTGGTGGGGAAACTGTCTTTCCAAATTCAGAGGTAAGGGGATTTGCCATGAATCCAATTTTCTAGTGGTCTTTGATTTTCTTTTATATGTGTTTTACTTTGATCCTGTTTTATCATTGTTACATTCCCATGGTCTTTGTTTGTTTAGTTCATCACTCATCATTTGTCTTCTGTAGGGAAAACTTGCTCAGCCCAAGGATGACAGTTGGTCAGCTTGTGCTAAAAATGGATATGCAGGTATTATCCTTTTGAGATTTTGGGTGAAAACCACTGTACTTTTATTACTTTCTCAGATTTAATATGCTAGATCTTATATAAACCTGTGCATGGAACTTTTTATTTCTTTATATTCTCAATAAGAGAATATCCATTATAGAGGGAACAAGTATACATCGAAAATTAGTTAATTAAAAGTGCATTTTGGTCTTGATCCTCTTGGACACAGCAGCGGAATTTTGACATGTGCAATATCTTAACGATATATATTCACACTTCTAGGACTGACAAGTAATCTGTCATTTCGATGAATTCTGTGGATATTACCACAAAACAGGCATATCAATTTTTCATTTAGTTGTTCTCTGACAAATTGTAGCATTAGAAATCCCACCATATAGTCTTTGGCATCTGACACAACTGTCTGCATATACCTGCAGTGAAACCCAGAAAAGGCGATGCATTACTGTTCTTCAGTCTTCATCCTGATGCGACTACAGATACAAACAGTTTGCACGGGAGTTGCCCAGTGATAAAGGGTGAGAAATGGTCTGGAACAAAGTGGATCCATGTCAGGTCATTTGATAAACTAGAGAGGCGCTCTGAAAATGGGGATTGCGTTGATGAAAGTGAGAACTGCCCTGTCTGGGCTAAGGCCGGTGAGTGTGAAAAGAACCCTACGTACATGGTGGGTTCTGAAGAGTCATACGGATTCTGTAGGAAGAGTTGTAAGGTGTGCTCCTCCTAGAAAGTTCTTTGGGGCCGCATCTGGGTTCTTTAAAGGGTGACGGTCAAACCCAGTTAATAGTTGTACAGACTGATATTTGAGTTATGCTCAATGGGCACACATTTTGTAGGACTCGAAAATCTTTTTATTGCGAAATGTCATATATTCAAGATTTTCCCACGTTGATTACTATCCGAATTTAAACAGAATGATTTAACTATTAGTTAGACTCCTTCCAATTTCTCTAATGAACATGCTAAGTGGCTGCCCTTTGAAGCCAAGCGACAGAAAATTGCAACATATTTGTATCCAAATAGACGAGTCATCATCAGTTAACTCGAATTGTCCACTGCTTAGACTCACCAAGCAAAAGGGTCTAATTTGATAAAAACTATAAATGTAGAAGTAGGTAATGCTAGTTTTTCATCTTGCAACTACATAAAACTTTGTGCAATATTATGATCCCTAAATTACCAATTTCTCAGTTTAATATGCTGATTTAAGTCACATCAGTTGTTTAAGTTTACTGGTCTTAAAACTTTCACACAAGGTTTTAATTGCATGATATATGAAATCCCAAAAGCCCAATTAATATTTTCAATAATATATTTGAGTTTTGAAAACTACAAAGATATTCAAAATTGATAATAAAATTTGGCTTACCACCAAAATTTTGAAATAGAAACCATAATTGGCAAAAATTACCTTCCAAGTGAACATTTATCATGAATACTTGGCAATGCTATAAGTTATATGTACAATCATGCAAAATTTGCTGTTTGGAATCGGGAGCCATTTGCATGCTTTTCTTGCCTCCTCTGATCACTTGTTTTTTCTTCTCTTAAATATAATCTCTCTCAAAGGTTCAAAATTGCATCACCATTACATAATAGTCACCTTGCTTTCAATACATCTCACCATTATCATTCAATGGGAAGACCTCCTTGCTGTGATAAATCCAACGTTAAGAGGGGTCTTTGGACTGCTGAGGAAGATGCCAGGATTCTTGCTTATGTTTCCAACTACGGAATTGGCAACTGGACTTTAGTTCCAAAGAAAGCAGGTTTCTTCTTCTTTCCATGCTTCAAAAATCCATGCCTGGGAGATTATTATTATAATAATGCATATATAACTTGATTTGCTCATGATTTTTTCTACAGGATTAAACAGATGTGGGAAAAGCTGCAGGCTTAGGTGGACCAATTACTTGAGGCCTGATCTTAAACATGAGAGCTTCACACCTCAAGAGGAAGAAGTCATAATCAATCTGCATAAACATATTGGCAGCAGGTTATCAACTTCTCTTGTTTTCTCATTATTTTTCTCTTTATATCTTTGAATCCTATTAATTTAAGCAAGTATTCCTATCTTTCTTGTTTTTCTCATGCCAGAAGTGATGGATTCCTAGCTCTAGTTTTGCTTAAAGTTTGTTTTTCAAGGATTTTAATTGTTCATAATGTGCTGACCACAATTTTGGAATAAGCCTTTCCTGAATAGATTTAAAACTGTTAGATTTGCTTTAACTTGTAGCACTGGCCATAAACTTCACCACTCCCACTCCTTTACTTTCCCAAGAAAATGTTTATGAGAGAAGAATAGAAACTTTTCGCTGTCAGGAATTTTTAGATTAAATGCTGAATTTTCTATTTGCCAGCATTTTACTATGTGACTGAGAAGCTGGGAGGCCTTTTTGTCATAAACAAACGAACTTCTTTCTGGATATACAACTGTCTCAAGTCTTAACAGCCTGTTATTTTCTGTTAATAATGCAAATTTAATGATTCCTCTCTCTCTCATACAAAAGGACAGAGAGAGAACAAAAACAAAAGGGGGCTCATCGCTTAATTTGATAGTGCAGATGGTCATTAATTGCAAAGCATCTTCCTGGAAGAACAGACAATGATGTGAAGAACTATTGGAACACTAAGCTGCGAAAGAAGCTTTCCAAGATGGGAATTGATCCTATAACTCATAAGCCAATTTCTCAGGTTCTTTCTGATTATGGAAACATCAACAGCCTCCCAAACACTGAAAATCTCTTTGGGTCCTTTGGCAAGAATTTTAGAAACACGTTAATGCCCAAGAATGAGCCATCTTCGATACCCATTGGGCTTCCAAATAACTGTATGGTCATGAAGCCAGTGATAGAGCAAGTCCAAGATAATTCATCTGCTGCAAATAACCTTTCATGGGACATTTTGGCTCAGGGTCAAGTCAACAACCGAGGATCTATCCAACCTAACTTCTTCAGTGAAGTTAACTCTTCTTGTTCATCTTCTTCGTCAACTGCTTTCTCGCAATTGAGTTCACCTCAATCCTCGTCTTTCCAGGCATCTCAGTCTGAAATTACACCAACATCTCCCTTCAATTGGAGTGATTTTCTCCTCAGTGACCCTCTCTTCCATGACAATTCTCAGCAAAAACAAGAGCACAAGTTCCCTGGACCAAGAAGATCCTCAACTATGACACAGAAAGAAATATCCCAGTTCAAAGCCAATGGTGGAAGTGACCATAGCTTTAACAGAATTGAACTTCAGGGATTTGGAGCATATGATTACAGCTCTTCCACAATGAATCAAGTTAACATAAAAACTGACGCTTCTTCATTGTCTGCAAGTTCTTTCGTTGATGCCATTTTGGATAGGGACAGTGAGATACGTTCGCAATTTCCTGAAATTTTAGATGGTTCTTTTGATTACTGAGTTATATTTTAAGGCACTGATTTTAACATATTTATCGAGAGTCTGTGAGAACTTGGTACTAAGTTTCTTCTAATAACTATGATACTCTGACTAATAATTTCTTTTTACTGTATTTGTGTTGAGCACATAATCTCCATGTGAGTTTGTGTTGTGATTTTAATGTTGTTTGCACCGATTGATCATGCATTAATGAGAACTGAAGCCATGCAGTAAGTAAGAACCTGTAAAACTGAAACAATTAGAACAATGAAGAAGAAGAAGAAGAAGAAGAAGAAGAAGAAGGCTACTGTGTAGAGTTTTGAACAAAAGAAAAACTCGAAACAAGAAAAAAACAGAGAAAACAGGCAGTGAGAGATGAAGAACCAGTATAGAGAAAAAGATATTTGTCGCTTGCTATTATTTAAGTATTTAACACAGTCGAATAATTAAAATATAAAAAAAAAGGACATGAGGCACATAACGCCTTTTGTCTTCTATTTAGTACCCTATTTAGCTTATTTTACAGTAATACAGTTCTATACTAAAGAACAAGACAGAAAATAAGGTGGCTTGCTATCGAGTCATGTGTAGCAAGGCACGAGTCTTCTTCAAATATGAATTCTTTTTGGCGCCAACGGAAACCTCAAGCCTGATTCCAACTTCAACACACCTCCTTGGGACCAACCTTGAACACTCCTAATTTTGAGCTCAGAAAAATAAAATTTTCTTTACTCAGACTCTTAGTATATTAGCAAGCTGCTAAACTGTGCTGCAATATTTCTATTTAATCTCACAATTTTTAATAGCCTCTCTTATAGCATGAAACTTAAACCGAATATGTTTGGTTTTTAATGTTGCACTAGGTTCTTGGCTATGACGATAACAGACAGGTTGTCAAGCCTCAGAACTGTCCCGTTTGATTGCTCAAACTAATCCTAAATCACAAGGAACTTTCCTCAACCACAAAGCGCGGTTTGTTGCACATGTAGCTGCAATGTACTTAGCTTCGGTTAAGGATTGTGCCACCACCTCTTGCTTCTTGGAGTTTCTGGTGAAAACTACACTTTCAAATGAAAAACAAAAACCTCCAATGCTTCAAGAGTCATCTAGGCAACATGGCTAATCACTGTCGCCCAATCACTATCACTATAGCATTGAAACGCTTTGTTCTTTTCTGTTTGCAGAATTTGAGACCATAACTTAAGGTCCCTTTGAGGTATCTAAGCCCCGCTTGGCTATTGTGAGATGAATTTCAGACGCTGCTTGCATATAGCTTGAAAGCACATTGTTAGTGTGCATAATGTTAGGCCTTGAAGCTGTCAGATTGTCATGGTTCTGAGGGTCCATGACTAGCACAAGGACCTAGACGAGTTTAGCTCGTTACACCTAAGCAAGTCTCTTACATTCATACATAAACTAAACAATCATATATAAAGCATTAAACATTCATTTCATATATCACATAAACTGTCTGAAGTCACCATTGCACCGTTATGGAATTTTGCCTCATAACGTGTGGAAACGCTCACATGCATATATTATAGTATTTCAAAACATAGTTTAGAAATCATCACTTAAACAAAAGTATGCACCTTGGTGCTAATCTGGACCTTTGGCCATGAAAGCATAATTCAGTAAAATATGAACAATGTCGTGAAAGGCTACAAATCCATAACATGTTCAACATCCATAACGTAAACATAAATAAAGATTGACTAGTCAATGAAACATGACTCGACCTTTAAGCTGCAAGTGATTGCTAGATCACCTACCAAAAAAAGGAAAAGATCACATCTTTGTGACACAAATGACTAGAGAGAGAGTTATCACTGATCTGCAACAAAAATATGAAAAACTAAAGTGTAAATCACAAAGATTGTATGAGTGAATAAAAGAAAGGGACAAGTAAAGGGTTTAGAGCTTTTACACAAATACAACCTTTGAATAACCATCCATGTGTGATTTTTTAAATGCTTATTTATAAACTTTGAAAATTAATATAATTCAAGCCTTTGTACTCATAGTAAACCCATTTGAATAAAATATCTAATTATCAAATTATTGGAAATAGATTTAAATCAAACTTTTGAATGTCTTTCAAAGCCTTTAGAAGTCGTATAAACCTTTGGAATAAAGCCTAAGTATAAAACCATTTAGAACACATCAAAAAGGGCTAACAATTTCATTTTATGCCTAATGTCTCGATACCTTCAAGGAAGTATCGAGACTCTTGGGTGAGGTCTTGATACCTCCTCTAAAGGTATCAAGACTTCTTCACAGAATGCTTTATAAGCAGTGATAGAAGTCATATCAACCAAATAACTCATCAAATCATGCTTTTAGCTTTACATACTAAAATAGTTTACAAATGGTGTATGCACTCACTTTTTTAAGAGCGTATCGAACCTTTTTTAAGCTTTGAACAAGTACTTGATTTCTCCAAAATCACAAGCGTTTTCTACCGTGCCTAACAACATTTAAACAAAGTATCAATAACATTCCTGGCATCATAAATCGTATTCTAACCAAACCTTGAGTATAAATCTTCAGCTAGACTTTGTCTATTCTCTATTTAAGTTAGTTATTTATATTCTAACCATAGTTTAGTCTCAAAAACATTTTTTTAAAGGCATTGGTGAGCCCACTATGTTGGAAAATGCTTGAAACCTAACATTAAGAGTTAAAAATCAAAACTTTAAGGATTTGATAGAACTTTTGGAGTAAAACCCATAAATTTAAATGTTGGAAAATCATATCCTTACCTCTAAAAATGTTGAAAAACAAGTTTAATGGCTGGAAATCAAGTTGTTCTTGAAATAAATGAATTTGAAGCTTGGAAGAAAGTTGAGAGAGTTGAGAGGATTTAGAGAAAGGTGGTTGGTGGTTGAGTATTCAAAAAACATGATTAGGTCTAGAAATTTGTGATGTATTTATAGTATGGAAGTAAAAAGACATGTTTAACCTTTTTTGTTTTAAGTCTGGTGCTAACGTGTAGATACTTTGAGCCTAAGTCTCGATACTTTTGAAAACAATTCTATTTTAGAAGGTTTTTTGACCTAACTTGTTGGTCCCAATTATATGTGCTAAAGGGTGGGTGAATAGCAAAAATCGACTCTTGACAAGATGAGGAACTAATTTCCAGAACAAAGAAAATAAAAACAGAGTAAATAATGCACAGCAATTTAGAGTGGTTTGGTCCAAGACCTACATCCACTAACTTGATTATCCAACCAAGGATTTTCCAAACAATTCCACTCAGAACCGGTGAAATTCACAAGCATTCACTAAGCTTTACAATGGCTTTTCAAGGCTTAGTCAAAACCTTTTACACTAGTTTTTCACAAGCTAAACTAAAACCTAAAGTGGTTTTTCTAAGGCTCAACCACAACCTACAATAATCAAGCTATCCCAAGCTTGAACAACCCCTTAGAGTGACTTCCTCACTCTAAGAATACAAGAAGAGTAGTAAAAGAAAGTACTTATGATCACTGGTTGATCTGATTGGTACAAGATTGAGTGCAAAATACAAATGCAAATAGTAGGCGTTTAAGTGCAGACAAGTGCAGTGAAGATTTTCTGGTTTTTCAACTCTCTATAACTCAAATCTCATTCAAGGCTTCTAAAAAACTTGTTTCTAATTATTAGAAGACCCTTTTATACTTGGAGATGCAACTCTGATGGTAGTTTGATAGTTTTATGTCCGTTGGAAATAGTTGATGATGAGTTCTAGCCGTTAATCTGTCTTGTAGTGCTCTGGTTCAATTTGCAAACAGAGAGTTCTTAGTCGACTGACTTGGTCGACTAAGTTGGTTTTGTTACAGGTTACAGATTCTAGGAAAGAGCACTTAGTCGACTGACTTGGTCGACTAAGTTGGTTCTGTTTCTCAAACTGTTTAGCCCGCCATTCCTCCAATTTGAAACTTGGTCAACCAATATTCTTCCTTATTTCACCAATAAGCTTCTTCCTTATCAGACAGTTACATCTTGTTATTTTTATCCCTCGTTTTCTTTTGATATACTCTTTGAAGAGTTAAATAATTAATTTCATATATTAATTTTCCTGCACACTCAAGTAAAGATATTAGACACAAATAAATGGAAATGTTTTATTATCATAAAAAACTAATGGAGCCAACAATCTCCCCATTTTTGATGATGACAAAACATTCTTTGATTAACAGCATAATT
The DNA here is from genome assembly GCF_000208745.1 of Theobroma cacao. Classification (NCBI taxonomy): domain Eukaryota; kingdom Viridiplantae; phylum Streptophyta; class Magnoliopsida; order Malvales; family Malvaceae; genus Theobroma; species Theobroma cacao. The sequence goes on along the minus strand of NC_030853.1, from coordinate 11,280,946 downwards.
TTTTTTACTCTTTTTAGTTTTCTGTAGAAAATGAGAATTGCTCCCCCTAAGTATATGGTCCCTCTTAGTGTGTGCATATTTTGGTTACTTTATTCCAGCAAATTTTATTCTTGTCATATACAGAGAATGACATTGTACACTTAGATTATATATGTGTATATATATGTACAGAAATCTGGAATGATTTACAGCAATGGATGTTGATAGATTTTCATAAAGAATTCAGCAGAGTTCTGTCAACAACATGCAATCATCAGATTTTATCTATTCCCTTCATGATTCAATTGACATTCTATACACAGTATCTATATCTATTTATAAACAAAAGTTATTCTCAATGCCATATTGAAAATCATTTATTAGCGTGTAAATCAATCTCAGTATAGCATCAGCAAATTTTGTTCATGACAGTAAAAATACCAGGATAGCAAAATATCACCAGACTTCAATTTGTAGTTGTTAAACAACATAGGCATATCAACATTCACATTTCACACACAACCGTATAAACAACAGAATTAAACTTAAGTGTTCAAGTGCCACCATGGCACAAATAGCAGTTCATCAAAAAATATTTCGAAATTGCCCTTGGACTATTTTGCTTCCTATATCTTATTTTCTAAGTTCCTGCTCCTAGTTCTGCTTTCTTTTCTTTCCTAGGTTCTTGGTTCCTCCACCCTAACATTTTTTTTAAAATTTATTCTTTGGTTCTGCCATTATACTCCCCCTTTTTGTCAACATCAAAGGAAAGGGCTTTTATTCATTCGATGTGTCAGAGGGTGAGGATTCACTGCCATAGAAAGGGTTTAGAGGAAAAGGAAAGGGCTATCGGAGAGGTGATGACTTTCTAGGGGAAGGTTATAGTGAGGACTTGTTTGAGACAGGGATTAGACTTTGAGGAGAAGGCTGAAACTGGTCTGGATCTCTCTGCCAACCTGGAAGACTTTCTTCTCTTGAGAAAAGCTATCTTGGTGGCCATAGTTTTCTTTCCTTTGGTTGGTGGTTTTGCCTCAGTTGGTGGTGCTGCAGTGGCTTTTTCTTTCCCAAATTTTGCCTTTACTCTAGGAGTTGATGCAGGCTTCTTTCCTTTTCCTACATCTCCACCATCTTTTTGAGTTTCTGTTCTAGCAGTGTCTTTTTCAACTTGTCCCTCCTTAACCATTTGGTGGAAGACATTCATAATGGAAACTTCCTCTGAATTTGGAGGAGAGGCCTGGTGTTTCTCTATTTCTGAACTAACCACTTCAGTCCCTTATTCTGATTCATTTTTGCTTTGAAGTTCAGGAGATGGTGTCTTGGCTGGCTGATCATCCCCTTGGTGAGAGTCTTTAGTCTGCAGAACAGGACTAACAGATTTGTAGGTGGAACCTTCAGCTTGAATGCCATAACTTCCAACATAAGAAGCAGATTTTTCCGCTAGATTAGTTGAACCTTCAACACCTTGCTGTGCTAGTGCAGTGTTAGATGTTGCAGAGTTGTCTGCAGCCACAGGTTCATATGGTTTGTTTTCCTTCTCCTTTAGCTTGTTTTCTAACTCAGTGATTTTCTCTTCAATTTTTTGTAGCTTTTCTCCTTGGTCAGTCAGCTTTCCATCAATCCTCATGAGCAAATTAACAATTACTTCATTTGAGAATCTGGAAGAAGCTCTTTCAGGTTGAGCAGGTAGGCTGTGTTTTTTTTTTGGACCAGTCTTGAGGGTCTTAATGAACCTTTCCCCATCGAGCACATACCCCATTTTAACCAAGCTTGCATAATAAATAGGTTGATATCTGGTTTTTACCAAGTCCATATCATACCTCTTTGCCCATATTCCCTTCTTCTGTACAAGGGATGTGATGACATTCCCATACGGTAGATTAACCTTATCAAGTCTGCAAGCACTTCTCATTTTTTCAATCATATATCTTCTCAGATTCAGAGATACCCCGTTGAAGGCATGTTTCGTCAGCCAAAGGTCTTAGAGGCTGATGTAGCTAAGGCTTCCACTTCTACCCTGAATGTTTGTTGCTATAAAATAGTGTAAAATCCTAATATAAGAGCTGATTATCAGACCTGAATTGCTCTTTGAAGAATATTTTTCCTTCCTCCCGGTGATGATCTCCCACAATGAGGATGGATCATATTTTTCAGGGAACTCATACTCACCTTCTTTACATTCTATTCTCAGCAGGTTTCCTAAATCTTCAACAGTCACAACAAATTCTTTTCCATTCAAATATACATTCAAACCATCTTCGACATAATCATCAGACTCTACTAATTCCTTTCCTTTCAAAGCAATGCCAGAATATAACTCTTTAACCAGACTTGCACTATAAAACCTATTCTTAAAGGTGCTGTAACCTTTTAGTTTCAGTTCATCAAAGTACTTAGATAAACTATTCTGGATTTCTACATTTTCATCAAAACTCTTCCAATCAATAAATTTGCCACAAGAGATTGGTGCATTCTCAATATTTTTGAACCTACATTCATGCAACTTATTCCTGAACTTCGAATAAGTAGAACTAGTACCTTTGTGGAGTGAAGATTCTATATTTTTCTTCTTGTCAGTTTTCTGCTTCTTTTCTCTTAATTTCTCGGATATTTCTGTCACTGAAGCAGGCATGATTTTCTGTTTCTTCTTCAAACTTTTCGTTCCTATTCTTTCCTCTATTAGCCTTTTCCCTTTCTTCTTTTTTGATATCTCTTTACTTTGAGATGTTCTAGCCATTTTGATTCCAGAAATTTCTGACCAAGTTTTTTTTTTTAATGGTAAGGGTTTGAGTCAGTTTTAGAGGCATATAGGAAGATTTGGGTTTTTGTTTTTAGAGCAACGGGTTTAAGGGGAAAGAAAAGGAGAGGTTGTCAGCAGTTATTTCTTAGAAAAACTACTCACCTTCCCTCAAGTACTGCCTTACTTTTATTTCTTCATAATTTCAAGATTTCCTCTAAAATTTTAGTTATTTATCTTTGGCAGTTTTTCTTCATTCTTTTTGCACCCGGTAAACCCAATTTTTACCTCATTTTACTTCTCTTTCTCTAAACTGACTGAGTCTTACTATTTAATGCTGTCAGACCACTCTCAGTTGACTAAGATTTCCTTGGTCGACTGAATGCACTCTGTTTTCTATGTGAGAGTCAAAGGTTTTCCTATAATTTCTTCATACTAATCATCCCTAAATTTCTTCTAATCTCACAGAATCTATCTTCATTAAGAGGTTTAGTAAAAATGTCTGCTAATTGATGTAAAGTGTTCACAAATTATATCTTAATATCATTTTTCACTACATGGTCTCTAATAAAATGGTGTCTAATTTCAATGTGCTTTGTCCTAAAGTGCTGCACATGGTTTTTTGATATATTGATTGCACTTGTGTTATCACAGTATATTGGAACGTTGTGCATAGTTATTCCATAGTCTTTTAATTATTGCTTCATCCAAAGAATTGTGCACAGCAGCTACCTAATGATATATACTCTGCTTCAGCTATTGACAAAGCTACTGGATTTTGCTTATTGCTAGACCAAGACACAAGCATGCTTCCTAAAAATTGGCATGTTCCACTAGTGCTTTTCTTATCAGTTCTGTTGCTAGCAAAGTCAGCATCTGAATATCCAACTAAGCTAAGAGTTGAGTCTCTAGAGTACCATATTCCTAGTCTTTGAGTGTCTATAAGGTATCTAAAAATTCTCTTAACAGCTGTTAAGTGTGTTTCTTTAAGCTGTGACTGAAATCTAGCACACAAGCACACACTAAATTAAATATCTGGTTTACTTGCTATTAAGTAGAGAAGATAGCCGATCATACCTTTATAGAGCTTTTGAACTACATCTTTACCTTTTTCATCTAAGTCGAGTTTGGTGGATGGACTTATTGGTGTTGAAATTGATTTCAGCTTCAGCATATCGAATTTCTTGAGCATATCTTGAGTGTATCTTTCTTGGTTGATGAAGATTCCTTCCTCACTTTGTTTAATTTGAAGACTAAGGAAGTACCTTAACTCTCCCATCATGCTCATTTCAAATTCACCTTGCATTTTCTTAGCAAAGTTTTTGCATAAAGCCTCATTAGTTGCACCAAATACAATGTTATCCACATATATTTGCACAACAATTAAATCATTTAGATATCTCTTAATGAACAATGTAGTATCGATGCTGCCTTTATCATACCCTTTTTCAACTAGTAATTTTGAAAGCCTCTCAACCAAGCTTTAGGAGCTTGTTTCAATCCATACAAGGCTTTATGAAGTTTGAAAACATGATCAGATTTTTCAAAGTCTTGAAAACCAGGTGGTTGTTCTACATATACTTCCTCTTGAATTAATCCATTTAAGAATGCACTTTTTACATCCATTTGGAACAGTTTAAAATTTATGAAACATGCAAAAGCTAGCAACAACCTTGTGGCTTCAATCCTAGCAACGAGAGCAAAGGTTTCATCATAATCTATTCCTTTCTCTTGGCTGTATCCTTTTGCTACCAGCCTAGCTTTATTTCTAACTACATTTCCTTGCTCATCTACTTATTTCTAAATACTCATTTTGTACCAACAATAGGGTGATTTGAAGGTCTAGGTACCAATGACCATACACGATTCCTTGTGAATTGATCAAGTTCTTCTTGCATGGCCATTAACCAACTTTCCTCTTTTTCAGCTTCTTCAAAGTTTTTAGGTTCAATTTGAGATATAAAAGCTGAAAAACTCACAAGTTTCTCTAGGTGCTTTCCTAGTTCTAACTCCTTGTGAAATGTCACCTATTATTTGGTCTTGTGGGTGATCTTTTACAAATCTCCAACTCCTTGGTAGATCATCATGTTGATTTTCTGCTATTTACAGATTTTCTAGAGGTGGAGTTTCATTTTCTCTTCTAGGTGAGCTTTCTTCATTATTTTTGTTGTTCTCTAAGCTCATTTCCTCCATTTGTTTTTCTAAGATTTCTACATCATCATCATCATCATCATGAACTTCTTTTTATAAAGCATTTGACTCATAAAAAACTACATGGATTGATTCTTCAACGGTTAAGGTCCTTTTGTTAAAAATCCTATAGGCCTTTGAGTTTAATGCATATCCTAAAAATATTGGTTCATCACTCTTTGCATCAAACTTCCCTAAGGGTTGTTTTCCATTGTTCAATACAAAGCACTTACAACCAAAACTCCTAAGGTGAGAAATATTTGGTTTCCTACCCTTGTAAAGTTTGTATGGAGTCTTTGAAATCAAGGGTCTTATTGAGACTCTATTAAGAATATAAGTTGTTGTATTTACTGCCTCAGCCCAAAGATATTTAGGTAGGTTGTTCTCACATAGCATAGTCCTAGCCATTTCTTTTAGGGTTCGATTTTTCCTCTCTACAACTCCATTTTACTAGGGTGTTTTAGGTGCAGAAAAATTATGATCCAACCCCTTTTCATTGTAAAATTTTTCAAACTCATCATTTTCAAATTCTTCTCCATGATCACTCCTTATGCTAACTATGGCTAGTCCTTTTTCATTTTCTACTTTCTTACAATGACTTAAGAAAGCTGATAAAGTATCATTCTTATGAGCAAGAAAATAAACCCAAGTATATCTAGAATAGTCATCAACTATTACAAAGCCATAAGATTTTCCTCCTAAGCTAGTTGTGCTTATTGGACCAAATAGATCAATATGAAGCAATTCAAGAGGTTTAGATGTTGACACAATCTTCTTAGACTTGAAAGATGTTCTAACTTGTTTTCCTAGTTGGCAAGCATTACATATTTTGTTGCTTTCAAATTTTATATTTGGCAGCCCAACAAATAGATTTTTCTTGATTAATTTTGACATGGTATGCAAGCGAACATGTTCTAATCTCCTATGCCATAACCAATTATCCCTATTAGCATTTGCAACTAAACATATTTCATTATTTATTTCAAGATCCTGAAGAAATATCACATACACATTCTTCAATCTCTTTCCTATAAATGAGATTTTGTTTGTACTTATATCTATTACTTCACACTTGTTTGAATCAAAGCATACTTTAAATCTTTTGTCACATAATTGACTAATGCTCAATAAATTATGCTTCAAACCCTTAACTAACAACACATGACTGATTTGAGTTTGGGAGTTCTTACCAACTATACCTATCCCATGAATTCTATCTTTTGAATCATTACCAAAAGATACGGTTCCTCCATTTCTTTTGTCCAGCTGAGCAAATAACATTTCATCTCTTGTCATGTGCCGTGAGCAGCCACTGTCCATGTACCAAGGCTGCTTCTTATTGAGTTGAGCTTTTGAACATGTCTCCTTTAAGTGTAGCTCAACCTACAAAACAACATTTCAGTTTTTCTTTATAGGTACCCATACTTTGATGGGTCCTTGAGTGTTAGTTGCAATATAGGATCCTTTAAGAACCCAAATTTTTCTGATTTTCTACACATTTCTTTTCTTAAGATAATCACATGATAAATGACCATGTTTACCACAATTATAACATCTAGGTAATGCTTTAGCTGAATTTTTATTATGGTATACATCTCTTTTTGAAGATTCATTTTTCAAACATTTGAGAGTTGTGTTTTCATCAAGTAATTTTTGCAAAGCATCAGACTTATTATCCAGCTTTAATTTTAAAACTTCAAAGTCTGTTTTTGAGTGTTCTAACTCAATTTGCAAAATATTTCTTTGCTCAAAAACATATTTGAACTCTTGTCTCATCTTTTCCAAATCATTTTCAATAGATGCAGCCTTTTTCTTTAATGTTTTGTATTTTGAAAAAGGTTTTTCAAATTCATCATAAAGGCACTCATACTTATCTTGTAAATCATCAAAAGAATTAATGCAGGGGGATGAGGTTACCTTTGTTTCATCCTCTTGTGGCATTAAACAGATGTTTGCTCTTTCCTCAGATTTTTCATCATCAGTTTTAGAGCTTGATGTGTCACAGTCCGACCATGCAGCTGCCACCATTGCTTTCTTAAATTTCTTATTTTTCTTTGGAATCTCATCTTTCAACAATGGACACTCAGACTTGAAGTGACTAGGTTTCATGCATTCGTAGCAGATCAGCTCATCTTTTTTGTTGGAGTCATTTTTGTTCCTTATTTTTCATGAAGCACTTTGATCTTTTCTAAATCCTCTTTTAGCTAATCTCTGGTTTCTTCTACCCATAAGCTTTCTGAATTTTCTTGCAACTAGAGTTAACTCTTCATCATCCTCACAAGACAACTCTTCCAGCTCTTCCTCAAGGATGCTGGCTTTAAGTGCAATGCTCTTTTTCTTTTCTTTTGCTTCCCTCCTATCTTCTTCTTCTTCCTTTTTAAGCTCCAGCTCATGAGTTAGGAGAGAGCCACAAATCTCATCTAAGGTGATAACATTTAGATCTTTTGCCTCTCGATTTGCAATCACTTTAGGCTTCTAATTTTTTGGTAGAGTCCTAAGCAGTCTTTTTACTAATTCATGTTTAGGGACAAGCTTGCCTAGCTGACTCAATTTATTTGTGATGTTTGTAAACCTATCAAACATGTTGGTTGTCAAACCCTGCTTTGTAAAATAATTATAATATCATTCACATGCTCGATAGAATGTTTGTATATTTAGGAAGTTCGAGAAATCGTTAAAAGACGATATTGCCCCTAATGGTATCATTAAGTCGATTAAGCCTCGAACTAGTTCAAATAGGAATTTTAA
>NC_030853.1:11184740-11265912 GCF_000208745.1 Theobroma cacao | reverse complement strand
GGGGCCCACGTGTCACTGTAAACGAAATTTCATACTTTAATTATCTTTATTACTATATAACTAAATTTATTTTACTTTTACGCTACAAAAGTTATTTTAGGAAGACTTTGAAAATATTGTGTTTTAAGAAAATAGAATATTTTATTTAATGTTTTTATTATATTCAAATAGCTATAATTTTACTTTAAATGAATGTTGTAGACTTCAAAATTTAATTTAAATCATGAAATATGTGTTTCCACTTACATATTACATTTTTCGGATTTCAAAATTTAAAAAAAAAAAATTGACGAAAATGCCTCTGTGAGCTAGAAAATAATATTTTATTATTTTGAGTTGGAACCAACTTATATTTTCTTGAAATGCGAGATTTATCTAATTGTCGCTCACCGGGGAGATGCGGAAGTTGATGCTAAGCCTTGCGGGGTTTCGATCGGCATTCGGGGTAATGAGTGCTTATCGGGACGTCGCGGCGGTTGTCACTGGCTCGATGGGAGTTCCGGGTCGTGACATTGGTGATGTCTTCATCAGGCTCCATTTTGAACATTTCATAATTATGTGTTAAGAGAGCAGTTTTGGACTCCTTTACTTGAGAAGTCCCTTCATGGATTATTCTAAGTTTTTCCTACACTTGTTTCACTGTTGTACAGCTTGACACTTTGTTAAGCTCAATGGGGGTTAATGCACAATGCAATGTATTGATGGCTTTAAAGTTCATTTGAACTTTCTTAGTTTCAACCTCTGTCTATTTAGACCTTGGCTTGGGCATCAACTCATTTGTCACCACATTCACGGTTGAAGGCATAAAAGGTCCATCAGTTATGACGTCTCACATTTCATAGTCTATAGCTCTAATGTAAATTGACATTCTAGTGCTCCAATAAGGGTAATTAGAGCCATCAAACAGAGGTGGTCTGTTTCTTGATTGTCCGTTAGCCACTACTGATTTTTGGATAGCCATTTGGATCCTCCCTAAGGATGTTAAGCCTTAATAACAGGGAACTAGCTCTGATACCACTTGTTGGTCCAAATTACATGTGCTAGAAGGGGGTGAATAACACAAATCGGCTCTTGACAAGATGAGGAACTAAGTTTCAGAACAAAGAAAATAAATACAGAGTAAACAATGCACAACAATTTAGAGTGGTTCGGTCCAAGACCTATATCCACTACCTTGATTATCCAACCAAGGATTTTCCAAACAATTCCATTAAGAACCGATGAAATTCACAAGCTTTCACCAAGCTTTACAATGGCTTTTCAAGGCTCAGCCAAAACCTTTTACACTAGTTTTTCATGGGCTAAACTAAAACCCAAAGTGGTTTTTCCAAGGCTCAACCACAACCTACAACAATCAAGCTATCCCAAGCTTGAACAACCCCTTAGATTGACTTCCTCACTTTAAAACTACAAGAAGAGTAGTAAAAGAAAGTACTTATGATCACTGGTTGATCTTATTGGTACAAGATTGAGTGCAAAATACAAATGCAAAAAGTAGGCGTTTAAGTGCAGTGAAGATTTTCTAGTTTTTCAACTCTCTATAGCTCAAATCTCATTCAAGGCTTCTAAAAGACTTGTTTCTAATTGTTGGGAGACCCTTTTATACTTGGAGATGGAACTCTGATGGCAGTTTGGCAGTTTTATGTCCGTTGGAAATAGTTGAGGATGAGTTCTAGCTGTTAATCTGTCTTGTAGTGCTCTGGTTCAATTTACAGACAGAGAGCTCTTAGTCGACTGACTTGGTCGACTAAGTTGGTTCTGTTTCAGGTTACAGATTCTGGCATAGAGCACTTAGTTGACTGACTTGGTCGACTAAGTTGGTTCTGTTTCTCAAACTCTTTAGCTCGCCATTCCTCTAATTTGAAACTTGGTCAACCAACATTCTTCCTTGTTTCACCAATAAGCTTCCTCTTTGTTAGATAGTTACATCTTGTTATTTTTATCCCTCTTTTTCTTTTGATATACTCTTTGAAGAGTTAAATAATTAATTTCGTATATTAATTTTCCTACACACTCAAGTAAAGATATTAGACACAAATAAATGAGAATGTTTTATTATCATCAAAAACTATTGGAGCCAACATAACTCTCGAGACTTTTTGTGGAAGTCTCGATACATTCTTTTCTGGGTAACATGTCTAGAGACTTCCTCTAAAGTCTCTAGACTTTCTCTAAAGTCTCGAGACTTTACTCTTCCCATGAATCAAGTCTCGATACCTTGGCTCCATAATGTTATTTTCAAGTGAAAAATAAAGTCTTTTAGCCCCATTTAAATCCCAACATCCCTCGAACTCATTTGAAATTATTTGGAAGATATTCTTAAGCTAAAATGTGTTCAAAATCATTCATAAACCTTTAAATCCTAAGCTCACCAAGTTGAGTCACACTTTTATCCTTTAGTTAAAAGGTGGGATTTCACACAGATATAGCAAACAACCTATTAGACTTCCAAAATGATTACCAATCACACTTAATGCACTATTATCTTTCCATAGTTTGTTACCCAAAATTGATGGAATAGTTACCACCTTATAGATTTTTGCCTATGCAAGTATACATATCGAAAAGATAGTATAACGATAAGCAGAGTATCGATCCCATAGAGAATTGATCTAAAATTTTACAAGTACTAAAATTAAAACAATTTAGTTTTATTCAAATAGTGAAAATATGAATTCTAATTAAACTAAAAAGTACTCAACTAAAATTAATCTAATTAAAAATTAAAGTGACAAGATAATTGGGTAAAAAGCAAATCAAACAGGCTTAGGATTACAATATCCTTCACACTTCATCTAAAACTTAACTCTCTTCCTTAACTTATTTCAATGAGTTGAATTACTAACCTAAAGTCCTCAATTATTTATAATGGTCTCTTGACTTGTCTTATAAAACTATTTATTTTAATGACAACACAATATCTTATATGAATTGAAATTAAAGCATATTCATTAAGTTTAGGCTCTAATCTGGCTACATATGGCATATCGGTATATCCCTATCCTATACACAAATCAATTACTATGATTATATGCTATCTCAATTTTAGTCTGCACTAAACTCCCTTTCCCAAGTTTGTTTAGGTTCCTTGATCAATTTAATTAGTGGTCAATTAGTTTAAAAGCATTAAGAACAAATTGAAATAAACAATTCAAATCCCATTAAATAAAAGTAAGAAAGAGAATGAAAATTTAGATTACATGTGAGTTCAATTGCAATCCTAGAAAATAAAATTAATTACTGATAATTGCAAAGACAAATAGCAATATATAAATTTCAACCATTGGGAGTAGCAAGAAAAATAAAAGCTAAGGAAGAAAACAAAACGGTTAGTTGCAGCCTTACTTTCTGAGTTTCTACCTAAACTTTTAGCCTCTTGAATGTCCAAAAGTTGTCTTTAGTTTCTCCTAAAAATATCCTATTTATACTAATAATCTTAACCTGAAAGTCTATAAGTTAACCTACTGGCTCTAATTGGGCTTAAAAGTATAATGAGTCCCAAATATCAAATATCATCTTTTACAATTTCCATTCTCGTAACATTACACCTCGTCATCTTTCGATGTTATTTTCTCTATCTTCAAGGTAAAGTTATGGCCAAGTTGTAGCTCTATCTCTTAGCTTTCCAATGGTTCAAGAATCGTATCATTTAGAGTTTTGTAGCGAGAGTTATGGGCAAACTACCAAAGCATATGTAAGTAGAATTTTGGGTCCTCCAACTACCTTACTTTCCCAATTTAAGCCTTATTTTCTTAAATCCTACAAAACCATAAAAGCTAATAAATAATAACTAAATTAAGATAAAAAAACATAAAATTAAAATAACTTGACAAAAATAAACTAAATGGAAAAATAACTAAAAATAACTAAACTCTAACCTAAAATTAAGGACTTAGCTAATATTTAATAAAAAAATTGAAATAAAATAAATTTATAAAATAGAATTATCATAGGCACCCATATTGAATTGCCTCAGCCCGTCTTTAGCATATTACCTTGATGAACAAATATATTACTTGGTTTTTGAATGAATTCCATCCCTAGGAAATAGGTCATTTCACCAAGATCCATTCTAGGTATTAATAGATCATCTACATAAATCAACACTATGAGTTGAGTTGCACCATTTAAGCTTTTGATTTAAAGAGTAGGCTCATTCTCACTTCATTTGAAGCCTTTACTATAGAGATGAGTATCAATTCTCTCAAACTAAGACTTGGGTGCCTATTTGAACCCATAAAGTGCCTTGTTCAACTTCCAAACTTTGTCTTCACTACCAAGTTCCACAAAACCTTTTGGTTGCTCTATAAAAATTTCTTCTCTCAGCATTCCATTTAGAAAAGCTGACCTTACATCCAAGTGTCAAAATTTTCAATTTTCCTTAACACCTAAAGTAACCAACAATCGGAAAGTATCGTGTCTTACAATAGGTGTGAATGTCTCCAACTAATGTACTCCAAACACTTAAGAATATCTTTTCACCACCAATCAAGCCTTCAGTTTGTTTAATGTCCCATCCACATTTTGCTTAGCCTTAAACACCCATTTAACTCCTATGACTTTTTTTTCATTGGGTTTATCTACCAATGTTCATGTACCATTTCTTTTTATCATATAAATTTCTATTTGCATGGCTTGTTCCCATCCTATGACTAAAGTCACACTTCAAAATTTCGAACCAAAATTGTCACGACCCGAAACCCCGCGACGTCCTGATTGACACTCATTACCCGAAATGCCAATCGGAACCCCGCAAGGCTTACGTATCAGTTTTTTACCTTTCCTGTGAGCAATCGTTATTAAACATTCCGTTTTAAACAATTACTAGTCGTTTCCGGCTTAAGTAAATCAAAAGACAAAAATTATTTTATTTTATTTTTTATTTTTTTAAAAGGATTTATACACAAATATTACCATTCAAAATATTGATTAAAATATAGTATTTTTATATAAAAAAATATTTATAGAAATACGTGTAAGCAATCTTTTGTAACGTGGAAGTAAAATAAATTCATACATATAATAATTTACAAAGTTATAATGTACAATAATAATTACAATGACAAGTGGCCCATAAATACAGCAAGTGTTGGTGATAGTAATCTATTGTCTGTGAGATAGAGGGGTCAACTGAAATCTTCGACAAAATCGGGTATCTACAAGCTATCACAGGCCTGAAATATTTGGAAAGGAGGTGGGTGAGATTTTGCAATCCCAATGAGTAAACAGACATTATTATAAATATCTAAAGGCGAGTAAAATGGAGGCAAGTTTAAACAACAAATCACAAACCATTTCATAAGGTTTTCAATTTATTTCTTAAACCATAAAATATTTGTAATTTACCAAAACAGTTGTTAAGGCTTATGACTTTTATCAGAAACAGGGCTTAAGCCAAAAACTAGTCCTTAGGGATACCCTGGCCGAGGCATCTAACCGAGTCCGCCAAGGTTGTTAAGATATTTACATGTTAAACACATGTTAGTTTTGAAAACAAGTCATTCCTTGACGTTGGCCGAGTTACACATGCACGTGGGGGTTCGACGTGAAATGAGCTCTAACACTACCTCGGGAGTTACCCTCCTCTCCTCTACAACTGGAGTAACTATGCAACTGGGTTTACCGTACCCCTCTAATAGGCAATCCACGGAAACCTGTCACTGTAGTGACTAAAACCACCTATTTTAATAAAATTTCGACAGTATAATGTGGCTTTTATTTATTTATGCAGCCTGCATAGTAAAAGACAGCTTACATAAATTCCCAATGCAATTATAAAATATAGCCACATATACTCATATATCATAAGCCATTCATAGGAAAATATATTTTTCAAGACAATTGGCAGCCTCCAATTACTCAATTTCATGATCAAAAGTTTCTTATTTCAGATAATCAACACAATATATTTATTTGTCACATTTATTTCTAAAACATCAAAAGTCCCATTTTAATCTCATTTTCGTTTCATAAAATACATAAAGAGTATTTAAAAATAAACTCTAGATAATTTATAAGAATAATAGGTTTACTCACAGTTTGTACAAATTAAATGTTTTCTAGGTGCCCCGATCACTGTTCGTCGGGTACGACTTCCTTGCCTTTACCGGAAGGCTCTCCTCCTAGACACATTGCAAAAATTACACAATTCACGACATTGATGCTAAAACACTATATAATTGACTTAAATCCTATACTAATGCATGGTATGAAATGCAATAGCCTAAAACGGCTTAAACGCGGTATTAACCTATTTTTGGCACTTTACTTGATAAATTGCTAACACGCCCCATTTTAGCTCTAAATTGTCCCATTTTCTCTCCAACATTTCTAACCATTAAATATCAGCCAATAACCGTCTAAAATCACCAAAATCAGCTCACTTTCCTCCTTGAAAAATTCGGTCAAACATGGAATATTAACTCGGTTAATTTTCCACTTTGTTTTTCTATCACATTTAACCATTTTTCATCATTTTCTCTTCATTTCTCTTAGAATAAAAATCAGTTCATCATCATTGTACATCACTGAATATTCGGCCAAGGGTGGGTATTGTGAGAATTTCATCCTACAATTCCTATTTGAACTAGTTCGAGGTTAAATCAACTCAAGTGTACCGTTAGGTACAATACTGGGTTTCATCTATTCTTAGTGGCTTTTCTAGCGTAATAACATGCTACTCAGTGCATGTATGTCATGACATGTGTTTATAGGGTCGGGTTTTACAATCTACCCCCCTTAAAATAAAATTTTGACCTTAAAATTTCACTTACCAGATTCGATAAATAGATGCGGGTATTGGTTCCTCATCTTATGCTCTACTTCCCATGTCATTTCCTCCATTCGAGCACTTTTCCACAACACTTTGACTATTGAAATACTCTTGTTCCTCAATACTCGATCCTTTCGATCCAAGATACTCACAGTTGCACCTCAAACTTCAAATCGTCATGCAACTCGATCGGAGCTGCTTCGAGGATGTGAGAGGGATCTGGTACATATTTCTTAAGCATGGTGATTTGGAAAATGTTGTGGATCCGATCTAACTCCGGAGATAGTTCTAACCGATAAGACACTGGTCTAATTCTCTCAATGATTCGGAATGGTCCAATATACCTCGGGTTAAGCTTTCCCCACTTCGCAAATCTAAATACACCTTTTCACGGAGAAACCTTAATAAAAACTCTATCATCAATCTCAAACTCCAAGTCTTTTCTCCATTTATCTGCATAGCTCTTCTGCCTATCCTGGGCTACCTTTAGCCTCTCTCGTATAACCTTGATCTTGTCATTAGTTAGATCGATCAATTCCACACTAACAAACTTTCTTTCACCCATTTCATCCCAACAAAGTGGAGTACGACATTTCCTTCCATATAAAGCTTCGTACGGTGCCATACCAATGCTAGACTGGAAGTTATTGTTGTAAGCAAATTCCACTAATGGCAAGTGTCTAACAGCTGTTGTTGTAAGTAGTGCTAAATTTTAATTTGGTTCCGAGAGCTTCTTGAAATTTCGACCAGAGTCGAGAAGTGAATCGAGGATCTCAGTCTGACACTATAGAAACGGGAACTCCATGTAGCCTCACAATCTCATCTATATAGAGCTGAGCCAGCTTCTTAATAGAGTATGTACTATGGATAGCTAAAAAATGAGCGGACTTAGTCAACCGATCTACGATCACCCAGATCGCATTCTTTCCCCTCTGTGTCCGCGGCAATCCCAAAACAAAATCCATAGTTAGATGCTCCCATTTCCACTCGAGAACAGGTAAAGACTGAAGTGTACCTGTTGACCTCTAATGCTCAGCCTTAACTTGCTGACATACAAGACACTTTGCTACGAATTTTACTATGTCTCGCTTCATACCTAGCCACCAATAATTCTCCCTGATAGTCCTATACATCTTGGTGCTTCCGGGATGTAATGCATAGGCAGATGAATGGGCTTCCTCCATGATCGCCTATCTCAGCTGGTTTCCCTCAAGAACACAAACTCGGTCTCTAAACATCAAGACGTTATCCTCTCTGAATCTGAACTCACTGACTCCCCCATCGGTCAATTTTTGAATTTTTTTCTTAACTCATCATCAGACCTCTGAATGTCCTTAATCTGATTAAGTAACGAAGGTTGCACACTGAAGCTTGCCAATAAGGATCCATCCTCACCATTTCTTAACTGGACCCCAAGAGATTTCATCTCTAATAATGCTAGAAAATAACAACTCTGAAGTGCGGTTAAAGACGATGAAGACTTACGACTTAAGGCATTAGCTACAACGTTCTCTTTTCTCGGATGATAGTCTATCACCAAGTCATAATCTTTTATCAACTCCAACCATCGCCTTTGCCTCAAATTAAGCTCCTTCTAAGTGAGCAAATATTTTAAACTCTTGTGATTCGTAAATATCCGACAATGCTCACCATACAAGTAATGCCTCTAGATTATTAAAGCAAACACCACTGTTGCTAACTCTAAATCATGGGTAGGGTAATTTGCTTCATGCCTCTTTAGCTGTCTAGAAGCATAAGCCACAACTTTTTCATCCTGCATTAGTACACACCCCAACCCTAACTTTGAGGCATCACTATAAACTACAAATCCCTTACCACTCACAAAAAGTGTTAATACTGGAGTAGATGTTAACCGGTTCTTCAGCTGCTGAAATCGACTTTCACACACATCGTCCCACTTAAACTTAACTCCCTTACGAGTTAGACAGGTCAAAGGAGCTATTATTAAGGAAAATCCCTGAACAAACCTCCGATAATAATCGGCTAATTCGAGGAAACTACGAATCTTTGTCACTGTCTTAGATTACTCCCATTGTAAAATTGCCTCTATCTTCTTGGGATCAACATATATTCCAGCTCCCGATACTACGTGTCCCAAGAATACCACTTCCTCTAACTATAACTCACACTTCAAAAACTTTGCATACAACTGTCTTTCCCGCAAAGTCTATAATACTATACGCAAGTGGGTAGCATGCGCATCATTATCTCTCGAGTAAACCAGGATGTCATCAATGAATACAATAACAAACTTGTCCAAGTAAGGGTGGAACACCCTGTTCATGAGATCCAAAAAAATTACCGGTGCGTTAGTTAACCTGAAAAGCATGACCAAGAACTCATAATGATCGTACCGAGTCTTGAACGCTGTCTTGGGTACATCCTGTTCTTTAATCCTCAATTGATGATACCCAGACCTCAGATCAACCTTAGAAAACACTGTAGCTCCCTGTAATTGATCGAAAAGATCATCAATCCTCGGCAACGGATACTTGTTCTTAATGGTCATTCTGTTAAGCTGTCGGTAATCTATACATAACCGAAGTGTACCGTCTTTCTTTTTCACAAATAAATCGTTGCTCCCCACGGAGATGTACTAGGGTGTATAAAACCCTTGTCCACTAACTCTTTCAACTGTACTTTCAACTCCTTCAACTCTGCTGAAGCTATTCTATATAGAGGAATAGAGATAGGGGCAATACCCGAAAGTAAGTCAATGGTGAATTCGAACTCATGATCAGGAGGAAGTCTCGGTAATTCATCAGGAAATACATCAGGGAACTCACTTACTATGGGGACATTATCTAACTTAGGTTCCTCCCTCGATATATCAATCACGTGAGGCAAGTATGTCGGATATCCCTTTCGCACCAATTTCAAAGCTTTGAGAGCTGAGATTACACAAAACGGTAATACTCGACGCTCCCCCATAAATACAACTTCTACTCCCTCTGAACTCTAGGGAATCACTTCTTTCTTAAAACAATCCACCTTTACTCGATGAGTGGACAACCAATCCATACCTAAGATCAAATCAAAGTCCTAAATCTCCAAAGGGATTAAATCACACATAAATTCTTTTTCCCCAACTTTAATACCTCAGTCTTTATAATACGTATTTCTTACTAACCGCTCACCCAGAGGAGTATGCACTACAATCTTTTCCTCTAATGCTGACAGGTTCCTATCTGAGAATTATGCAAATGATATGCTCACGTATGATCTATCGGAGCTCGAATCTATCAAAACATGTGCATCTCTATCAAACACAATCATAATACTTATCACTGTGCTAGGTCGAACTTGGGCTTCATCTTCAGTCACTGCAAAAACCTTAGTTGAAATCTAGGGCTACGGTCTGAAAGATGGCTACTCTGGGGTATTACTCCCCATGCCTGATCGAATCACTAGGCCCTGTCTAGACTGTGATCCTGAAGTGTCTCTCTACGGTATACTAAGACGAGTCGGAGGAGTAGAAGTAGCTACTATATCCCGTCTCAACTGAGGACAATCTCTGTTGATATGCCCCTGTTGGTCGCATTGAAAACACTTTACAAGTTTTCTACATGACCCAACATGAAATCCTCCTCAATTACGGCATCTGTCCAATCCTCCTGAAGTCCCCCCCGGATTACTCATCACTGGCCAATCAAATCTAGAAGATCTCGACTGTGACTGTTGAGATGGAGGTCTAGAGGATGCCACAGACGCTGAGGTAGTACTTCCTGCAGTAGATGTCTAATCTCTACCTCTCTTTGAAGACTGACCCAAGAACGTAGGCAGATTCTTTCTTTTTGCAAACTCAGCTCAGATCTGTCTATTCTCAGTGGCGAGTTTCTCAACCCGTAAGGCCATCTGCACAACTTCTTTATACGACTCCTTACCAGTCACTATCATACGCTCCCGTATCTCATTACGAAGTCCCTCCTCAAAGTAGTTTACTTGGTCTTGCTCCAATCTCACCAACTCAGGTACATAAGACATCAGCTCGTTAAAACGAGTGTCATACTCCTCAATGGTCATGTTCCCTTGTTTCAAGCTCAAAAATTCTCTTTTTTTCTCTTTCTGATGGAAATAGGTGTAGTACTGATCATCGAACTCTTGAAGGAAATCCGTCCAAGTCAGCGGTATAGGAGAGCGAGACTTTACTGAACTCCACCAAGTACGGGCTCTCCCCTCAAATAACCGTGTAGCCACCTTCAAATTTCATCTCATCATCTAATCTCATATTTGCCAGTGTCTCCGATACTTGAATAATCCAATCCCTAGCTGCGATCGCATCTAACTCACCAGTAAACGAGACGCAACCTAACTGTCTAGCTTCCTTCAATTTCTTAGAAATGGAGACGTCCGGTGTCTGGGGTGGAATATGAGGTGATGGTACTGGGGCTGTTACAAGGGAAACAGCGGCTGAAACTGGACCAGCCTGAGCCTGGCCCGTAAGAGCAACGAGAAAAGTCGCTAATGCTTGAGCTACCTTGGGTGACATGGAAGGTACGCCAGGAGCAGCAACAGGTGGTGGAGGAGGTACAGAAATGTCAGTAGACTCAGCAATAAGAGCTGCTCTAAAAAAAGATGCAGTTAACTCCTCTTCTATGGAATCCGACCGACTTTGTCTAGGGCGACCTCTTCCCCTACCGGTAGATCTAGTGATATGTGGTAGCTCACGTCAAGGAGGTATAATGATCTACAAAAAGAACAAAATTGGTTTAGACAACTTAAGACCCTATATGCAACTACATGTAACTAATCTTAACTAGGCCACACTGACATTGTAAATTATTTTAAAATAACTTTAAATCCAAGAACTTTAAAAATCAAAAAACTTCTTTCAAAACCATAACCTTTTAAACTAAAAGCTCTGATACCAACTGAATTATCACGACCCGGAACCTCCCTCGGGCCTATGACAACCGCCGTGACGTCCCGATTGACATTCATTACCCGAAATGTCAATCGAAACCCTGCAAGACTTACGTATCAATTTTTTGCCTTTCTTGTGAGCAATCATTGTTAAACATTTCGTTTTAAACAATTACCAGTCGTTTCCGGCACAAGTAAATCAAAAGACAAAAATTATTTTATTTTATTTTTTTATTTTTTTAAAAAAGATTTATAGACAAATATTACTATTCAAAATATTGATTAAAATATAGCATTTTTATATAAAACAATATTTATAGAAACACGTGTAAGTAATCTTTTGTAACGTGGAAGTAAAATAAATTCATACATACAATAATTTACGAAGTTATAATGTACAATAATAATTACAATGATAAGTGGCCCATAAATACACCAAGTGTTGGTGATAGTAATCTACTGTCTGTGAGAAAAAGGGTCCAACTGGAATCCTCGACAATATCAGGTATCTACAAGCTATCACAGGCCTGAAATATTTGGAAAGGAGGTGGGTGAGATTTTGCAATCCCAATGAGTAAACAGACATTATTATAAATATCTAAAGGCGAGTAAAATGGAGGCAAGTTTAAACAACAAATCACAAACCATTTCATAAGGTTTTCAATTTATTTCTTAAACCATAAAATATTTGTAATTTACCAAGACAGTTGTTAAGGCTTATGACTTTTATTAGAAACAAGGCTCAAGCCAAAAACTAGTCCTCGGGGATACCTTGGTCGAGGCATCTAACCAAGTTCGCCAAGGTTGTTAAGATATTTACATGTTAAACACATGTTAGTTTTGAAAACAAGTCATTCCTTGGCGTTGGCCGAGTTACACATTCACGTTGGGGTTCGACGTGAAGTGAGCTCTAACACTACCCCGGGAGTTACCCTCATCGCCTCTACAATCGGAGTAACTATGCAACTGGGTTTACCGTACCCCTCTAATAGGCAGTCCACAGAAACCTGTCACTGCAGTGACTAAACCCACCAATTTTAATAAAATTTCGACAGTATAACGTGACTTTTATTTATTTATCCAGCCTGCATAGTAAAAGACAGCTTACATAAATTCCCAATGCAATTATAAAATATAGCCACATATACTCTTATATCATAAGCCATTCATAGGAAAATATATTTTTCAAGACAATTGGCAGCCTCCAATTACTCAATTTTATGATCAAAAGTTTCTTTTTTCAGATAATCAACACAATATATTTATTTGTCAAATTTATTTCTAAAACATCAAAAGTCCCATTTTAATCTCATTTTCATTTCATAAAATACATAAAGAGCATTTAAAAATAAACTCTAGATAATTTACAGTAATAATAGGTTTACTCACAGTTTGTACAAATTAAATGCTTTCTAGGTGCCCCGATCATTGTTCGTCGGGTACGACTTCCTTGCCTTTACTGAAAGGCTCTCCTCCTAGACACATTGCAAAAATTACACAATTCACGACATTGATGCTAAGTCACTATATAATTGACTTAAATCTTATACTAATGCATGGTATGAAATGCAATAGCCTAAAATAGCTTAAACGCGGTATTAACCTATTTTTGGCACTTTACCCGATAAATTGCTAATGCGCTCCATTTTAGCTCTAAATTGTCCCATTTTCTCTCCAACATTTCTAACCATTAAATATCAGCCAATAACCCTCTAAAATCACCAAAATCAGCTCACTTTCCTCCTTGGAAAATTTGGTCAAAATGGGACATTAACTCTGTTAATTTTTCACTTTGTTTTTCTATCACATTTAACCATTTTTCATCATTTCTCTTCATTTCTCTTACAATAAAAATCAGTTCATCATCATTGTACATCACTAAATATTCGGCCAAGGGTGGGTATTGTGAGAATTTCATCCTATGATTCCTATTTGAACAAGTTCGAGGTTAAATCAACTCAAGTGTATCGTTAGGTACAATACCGGGTTTCGTCTATTCTTAGTGGTTTTCCTAGCGTAATAACATGCTACTCAGTGCATGTATGTCATGACATGTGTTTATAGGGTCGGGTTTTACAAAAATAATGTTAAGCATTGCCAACTCGTAGTGGCATTACCAATCAAAGTTACATGTATTATCTAAACATATGTCTTAATAATTTACATGGAGTTTGTCTAAACACAACAAAAAGTACTCGACTTCTAGTGGAGAAACTCAAATGAATGTACAGCTACTGAATGCCGAGACACCTACTTAGGGTTGAATATACGAAGACACTTCAACCTAGTTACCAGCTGCCTCTTGATTTGAAAACATGAAGATGAAAACGGTGAGTATAAACCCAGTGAGTGAACAAGGAAAGGAACAAGCAAACAATAAGGAAGGTTTAAAGAAAATCATGATGCATTTATCTTTAAAACAATGCAATTTAGTTTAGCTCTTATCAAAACCCCTTATGTAAACCCCAAATGAGTAAATCACTTGATAAAAAGGGTCCATGATCAACAAAGGATTTTAAGAGTGAAAACTTTAATGGCATTCGTGCAATTCAAGTCAAGTAAACGACGGGTCCTCACTGCAGCGGAAAGGCATTCTCGCTGCAGCGAGATTTCGACCAACATTACCCCTCCAAATCCAAGAGTTTCTCACTATAACGAGAATGAATCTCGCTGCAACGAGAAACAAAGCACCATGAAAAAGTTTCCTTTCTTTCAAGAAAAAGCCATCTTGCTAAAATGACAAAAAATCAACATGAAACGCATAATAATTCCCAAAGTTCAATATGCAAGATTCACATGTGCAACACCATATATCATACTCATGAACTTTCTATAACACACATATCTATATATGTATATATAGATATCCATCACCATACACACCCTCCCATCATCATCAGCACAAATGCACTTCCACTAGCACATGGCTGGGTCAGCATCGGCTAATGCGCACTCCTACTCGCACATAGCTGGGTCAGCATCGACTTATGCACACTCCCCCTCGCACATAGCTGGGTTAGCATCGGCTTATGCGCACTCCCCCTAGCACATAGCCGGGTCAATATCATTACACAACATTATTCGTATACACACACACACACACACACACACACACACACACATATATATATATATATATATATCAACACAGTATAGGAGCACATAAGTCCATCCTATTACACATTTCACATTTCACAACATCAAAATATTTTATCAAAGGCTTGTTCCCAAGGCACATGTTTTTAAAGACAAGTTGGAATAAATCATTCAATGTTTCATACCAATACAATTATGTCTCCCAAAACGATTTTGAAATGCAAGTTCACTCACCGGTATTTGTTGAATCTTTACTCGACTTCAACCTCCACTAATGATCCAAATGGAACTGTGGGGCCTCGTTGGGACCTTTGTAGCTTTACAATTGAATTTCTTTCCCGAAAGCTTTCAAACTATCATGAAAATCTCACTTTCTCTCTCTAAAATGCCTAACTAGTGAGAGAGTGTAATAAGGAAAGGTTTTTGAGGATTTTATGGTGAAAAAGTAGAAAAGCACAAAGAACTTTATGAAAGGGTACACAAAAACATGAAAAATCGGGGTTAATTCAAGGAAATATATGGAAATTCAAGGCAAGCTTCCATGGGGGGGTGAGACAACGTGGGAGAGGAAGGAGAAGAAGAAAAAGTGCTGGAAATTTGAAGAACATCCTAGAAACTTAGATTTTTATGGCTTAAGTTTATCCATTTCTAGCAAAATTACCAAAATGCCCTTAACTATGTCATTTTATTTTTCCATTGCCTTTATACAATCTTTTTACTTATTTGACACTAAGACAAGGTCCATAAGGGTCTAGAAATGCTCGGGTTCATGAAAACTTAAAAATTTTAACTCAAGATGCAAAATGACCGTTTTACCTTTTTTGTTCCCTTCCATTTTAATTTAGTCATCCCAACACTCATTTAACTCCAATTTCCTTCTATTACCTTCTTCTACACATGTACAAACAAAGTATAAAGTTTGTACTTCAACGTGGTGTCCCTATAATATTTAAAATATTTATTTGCCCGTGCTATCTTTACTTAATAAAGACACGCGGCCCCATTAATGTCATTTTTCTCTAAAATTCTCTCATTATTCTTGTCCCCCACTTAGATTGACCATATACTCCTTCTTCATGAAAAATTTTGACACTGAGTAAAATATTAATATTTTAATATTATTTTATTAATAAAAATATTATTTTATTTCAAAAATTTCCTCTTACCTCCTCTTGTCTCCTTGGCACCCAAAATACCTTATTATGCCTTAATTGACTTTCGAATCACTTTTTATCCTACAAATTCTTCTCCGATAAAAATATTATTATTTTATTATTATTTTCTCGCATGCGGAATATTTTATTCTAAACTATTCTTTAGGCCTACTTGGACCTTAATAACATTAGAAAACTACTTTTAGGGGCTCATCAGGAGAAATGATGAAATTATCCCTAGTTCGTGTTATCGCGTCTACTGCTAGTTACGGGTCAATAGGGGTCAAGGTCTCACATTCTTCCCCACTAAAAGAAATTTGGTCCCCGATTTTAAATTCAACTATAAGGTAACTTACCTTTATGCATCAAAGAGGTGTGGATATTTTGTCTGCATCTCCTCCTCGACTTCCCACGTTACCTCTTCACTGGTGTGGTTCTGCCACACCACTTTCACTGATGCCACTTCCTTTGAACGAAGCTTTTTGACTTGCCGATCAAGGGTAGCTACCAGTTGCTCCTCATAGGTTACATCATCTTGCAACTGAATGGTTTCATACCGTATTATATGTGATGGATCCGGGTTATACTTCCTAAGCATTGACACATGAAACACGGGGTGAATATTCAAAAGGTATGGCGGTAATGCCAAACGGTATGCCACTACTCCAATCCTTTCTAAGTTCCCGAAAGGTTCTATATACCGAGGGCTCAATTTTCCCTTCTTGCCAAACCTCATTACTGCTTTCATTGGTGAGACCTTCAAAAATACATGATCTCCCACTTGAAACTCCAAATCTCTCCGTCGGTTGTCAGCATATGACTTTTGTCTACTTTGTGCTGATAACATCCTCTGTCGAATCATGCGTATTTTCTCGGTGGCATCTTGTATCAACTCAGGCCCCAAAAGTTTCCTTTCTCCCACCTCCAACCATCCAATGGGTGACCTACACCTTCGTCCATATAATGCTTCAAACGGTGCCATTTGGATGCTAGCTTGGAAACTGTTATTGTAGGCAAACTCCACTAAGGGTAGATATTTGTCACGTCCCAAATTTTGGGCCATGATCGGCGCATGGGCCCAATGGATGTAGTCCACTAAGCCCAAGCAAGCCTAATAGTCCGACGTGTTCATCATTCCATCATAAACTGCTAAGTCATTTTTTAAAACTTAAAATCAAAATAGTAATAGACATTGCCAACTCGTATTGGCATTTCTCATTTATTATATACATACATTGTCTACAATATGTATTCCAATAATGTACATTAGGTTCGCCTATACATCTCAAAAAGAAGACTTGACTTCCAACGGAGGGACTCGAATGAATATACAGCTACTGAATGCCGAGACACCTACCAAAAGATGGACACAGGTCTACAAGGATACCTCGTCCTAGTTACCGACTGCCTCGTGATCTGAGAACATGAATTTGAAATGGTGAGTATAAACCCAGTGAGTAAACAAGGAAGGGAACAAGCAACAACAAAGGAAAATTTAAAATCATGATGCACTAGTTTCAAAACAATGCAATTTGGTTCATTCCTAATAAAACCCCTTATCGAGCCCTTAAGTGATTAATCATTTGAAAATCATCAACCCATACATAGTGAATCATTTGGAGAATGAAAGCTTCAATATTGCACAAGCAAGCTACAGCGAGAATGCCTTTTCGCTGCAGCGACGTTGGAATTTAGTTATTAACCGAACGAGGGTTTCTCAACTGGCCGAGGGTTTCTCACTAAACCTCCTCATTTTAAACTTAACTCTTTTAATCCTTAATGTTAGAAGTCCATGCTCCCATATGGTAGCAAAAAAGTGAAAGATAGGGTAGCAATTGGATAAGATAAGAGACCAAAACATAAAGTTTTTCGCTGCAGCGAGATTCAATCTCTCTTCAGCAAAATTTCTATCCAGAAACAGAATGTTTCTCGTTGCAGCAAAATTGTAACCTAAAAAACAGAAAGTTTTTCGCTGCAACGAGAAGCTATAGTGTCATTCTCGCTGCAGCGAAAATGCATCCTCGTTGCAGCGAGTTTTTGACCAGCCTACCCTTTCAAAACTCGAGAGTTTCTCATTGTAGCGAGAATCATTCATGCTGCAGCGAAATATAGGGCATCAATGCAAAATTTACCCTTTTCCCAAAGGAAAAACCACCCTGTTTGAAATGTTCAAAACGAATATGAAACACATAACAATTTCTCAAGGTTTAACATGTCAAGTTTCACATGCATTACAACCATAAACCATTATCCATCAATTTCCTATAACACACATATTTACATATATATATATATATACGCATATACCCATCATCATCATCACACCATCCCATCATCATCATCACCAGCTCATGCGCACTCCCTACTCACACATGGCTGGGTCATCACCGGGTTATGCGCACTCCCTACTCGCACATAACCGGGTCATCCTCGGCTTATGCGCACTCCCTACTCGCACATAGCCGAGTCAATATAATTACACAACATTATATTCAAGCATATATGTATATCAACATAATGCAGCCACATAGAAATCCATAATAACCACATATCATAACATAAACCATTTCTCAAGAGCTTGTTCCCAAGGCATTCATTTTTGAGAAAAGTTGTATAAAATCATTCAAACACTTTGTACAAAACAATCATATTCCCAAAACAATTTTGATAGGCAGTCCACTCACCGGTTTTTTGTTGAGCC
Organism: Theobroma cacao; assembly: GCF_000208745.1. Classification (NCBI taxonomy): domain Eukaryota; kingdom Viridiplantae; phylum Streptophyta; class Magnoliopsida; order Malvales; family Malvaceae; genus Theobroma; species Theobroma cacao. Next base: position 11,247,305 of record NC_030853.1, on the reverse strand, counting down.
TTTAAATGACTTCAATTCCCCTAATAATCCAATTCGAAGGATGGGACTTCATTATAACCTAGGATCACATTAGCATAAGCAATAGGTCAATTCACACACTATGAACCCTAAAAGCTATCTCTTAGCTAGCTTTCAATTGCCACTTTAAATGGCTATCTATGTTCACTATCTTAATCACTAAAAAGTAATGAACATACTAAACAATAAAACAGCTCATAAATCCCAATTACTAACCATTTTCTGCAGCTAAAAATTGAGCTTAGTTAACCACTTACCCTAGGGCTCCTTTGTAGTCAAATTCCCTTCCAATTGCTTCAAAATAAATGGTGTAATTCTCTTTTTCTCTCTCTAAAATGTCCAACTAGTGAGAGAAAGTGTGAAAACCAGATTTTTAAAGGGTTTTAAAGTGAGAGGATGAAAGAATTCAAAGGTGTGAAAACTAGAGCTAGAGAGAGAAAATCACTCAAGCTTCAAATCAAGCTTCCATGAAGTTTTGAAGAAATGTGAGAGAGGAGAAGAAGAAGAAGACCAGCTGCTAGAAATTCAAGAAGGTGCTGAAAATTTCCAGATATTTATAGGCCAACTTATCCATTCCCATAAAATTATGAAAATGCCTTTCCACCAATTAACTTATTCTCCTCTAATCTTTAATGCAATCTTTTTGCTCTTTTAACACTGGGACAAGATCCATAATGGTCTAAACATATTCGGGTTCATAAAAACATAAAATTTAAAGCTGAGGTGAAAAATGACCATTTTGCCTCTATAATGAAAATTGTTGAAACTTCTAGTTTTCTTCGTGTTTTCATCAGCACACATCATTTATACTATCTTATGCCTATTTAGGCCATAAAATATCATAAAACTTTCTTCTGGAAGCTTATTAGAGAAAATGACGAAACTACCCCTAGCTCATATTATTACATCTATACTTAGCTACAAGCCTATAGAGGTTGGGGTCTCACAATATCGATCCCACTTGACCCCAAGGTCTATTACACAAGCCCTCAACATATCTTCTAATGTCTGTATCGTGCGTTCAGACTGTCCATTTGTCTAAGGTTGGAAAGTTGTGCTGAAATCCAACTTAGTGCCCAATGCTTCCTACAACTTTCCCCAGAACCTACTGGTGAACTGTGCTCCTCTGTTAGATACTATAGAAATGGGGATACCATGCAGTCGTACTATCTCATCCACATAAACTCGAGCATACTGGGTAGCCTCGTAAGTAGTCTTAGATGGAAGAAAATGAGCTGACTTCGTTAACTGGTCTATTATGATCCAAATCGAGTCGTAACCCCCACAAGTTTGAGGCAAACTCGTTACAAAGTCCATGGCAATATGCTTCCACTTCCACTCAGGCACTAGTAATGGCTGTAATAGCCCAGTAGGCTTTTGATGCTCAACCTTAACCTGTTGACAAACCGGGCACTTAGAGACAAACTTAGCTACATCTTTCTTAAGTCATTCCCACCAATATACCTCTTTCAAATCTTGATACATCTTTGTAGCCCCTGGATGTACCACATAGGCTGCCGTGTGAGTCTCCTCAAATATTTCCCTCCTCAATCCATCACTGTCAGGCACATAAAGTCTAGTTCCATATCTCAACACTCCATCTGTGCCTTTGGTAAACATCTTCCCTTTCCTTCTTTGAGGGTCCTCTAAGGCCTTAGCTATGAACTCATCTTTACTTTGTGCTTCCTTAATCCGGTCCATTAAAATAAGCCTCACTCTAAAATGCACTAGCAATGCATTTGCCTCCGAAACTTCCAAATGCATACCCATGTCTCCCAAGCTATGCATCTCCCTAATCTTCTATCCGCGGAGATATGTGCCAAGCTTCCCATAGATTTTCAACTCAAGGCATCTGCCACTACATTTGCCTTACCGGGATGGTAGAGAATAGTACAATCATAATCCTTTAGCAACTCCATCCACCTACGTTGCCGCAAGTTAAGATCCCTCTGCTAATATATATACTTCAGGCTTTTATGGTCCGTATATATCTCACAAGTCTCACCATACAAATAATGTCTCCAAATCTTTAAGGCGAACATGATTGTTGCCATCTTCAAATCGTGTGCAGGGTAATTCTGCTCATGCCTTTTTAGTTACATTGATGCATACGCGATCGCCTTCCAATGTTGCATTAATATACACCATAAACCAACCCGCGATGCATCACAGAATACCGTATAACCATCGGTGCCTTGTGGTAGGCTTAATACTGGAGCTGTGGTTAGACATGCCTTAAGCTTCTTAAAGCTATTCTCACAAGCATCTGACCACTAAAACTTTATATCCTTACGTGTCAGCTTAGTCAGAGGGGCGACTATTTGGAGAAGTCCTTGACAAAACGATGATAATATCCAGCCAAACCTAAAAAGCTTATAATCTCCGTAACTGAGGTCGACCTTGGCCATTTCTCCACTGCCTCAACTTTCTTTGGATCGACTTGTATCCCATCCTTAGATACCACATGCCCCAAGAATGCTACTCTTTCAAGACAGAACTCACACTTGGAGAACTTGGCATATAATCGATGTTCTCTCAAAGTTTGGAGCACTATCTTAAGATGCTGCTCATGCTCCTCTCAGCTCTTTGAGTAGATTAAGATGTTATCAATAAACACCACCACAAACTTGTCCAAATAGGGCTTGAACACTCGGTTCATCAAATCCATAAAGGTCATAGGGGCATTCGTGAGCCCAAATGACATCACTAAGAACTCATAGTGCCCATATCTTGTTCGAAATGCAGTCTTGGATATATCTTCATTCCGGATCCTCAACTGATGGTACCCCGATCGTAGATCTATCTTAGAGAAACATTGTGCTCCTTGTAGTTGATCAAATAGATCATCTATTCTTCGGAGGGGGTACTTATTCTTCACCGTTACCTTATTAAGTTGTCGGTAGTCAATACATAATCTAAGTGACCTATCTTTTTTCTTTACAAATAGCACTGGTGCTCCCCATGGTGAAACACTAGGTTGGATGAAACCTTTATCCAATAAATCTTCTAATTGACCCTTAAGCTCTTTAAGCTCCGCAGGTGCCATTCTATATCGGGGTATGGATATAGGTCTAGTGTCAAGAATCAAATCTTTGCAAAATTCAATCTCTCGCTCTAGAGGCAAACCTGGTAGTTCCTCAAGAAATACATCCTTGAACTCATTCACCACCAACACTTGGCTTTTATCTCCAACCTTCGCCTGAGTATCCCTTACCACAGCGAAGTAACCTAAACAACCCTGTCTTAATAACTTTAGAGTAGACATGACCGATATCAAATTAGTTGGAGCATTACTCATATCCCCCTGAATACTAAATGAGGGCTCACCGGGAAAATCAAATTTCACCAATTTATGATAACAATCCACACTGGCATGGTAGGGTGCCAGCCAATCCATTCTCAAAATCACGTCAAAGTCTAAGGTGTCTAACACCACTAGATTCACCAAAGTGTCCTTGTCCTTCACTCGAACTACACAAGACTCATATTCCCATTCAACCACAAATACCTTCTTTAAAGGAGTAGACACTATTAATTGTTCCTCTCTTCTACCACGATCTTTACCTAAACGAGATGTAAAACATGGAGAGATAAAAGAATGGGGTAACGCCAGAATCAAACAATACTCAAGCATTCATATTGCAAACAAAAAGAGTACTTGAGACCACTGCATTAGATGTCTAGGCCTCTTACGGTGTTAAAGTATATACCCTCGCTTGACCCCTACAAACAAAACTTTGACGTTCGGACCCAGATGGCATGCCTGAGAGGAAGTAGCAACACCTCTACCTCTGGATCCGCTAGCTTCCTGATCCGAAGAGGTGGCGACTGAAGGAGCAGATGAAGCTGGTTGGGTGAAGTCACAAGCAGAACCTTACGATTGATGAGCCGTTTGGCAATTCCTCCTAATATGTCCAGGTTGACCGCATGAGAAACAAACTCCCGCAGCACGAAGGCATCTTCCTCTATGTCGTCCCCCACAAGTTTTGCAACAACGGATAAGTTGATTTCCTTGCCTCGAATCTTGCTGCCTCCTAGAATTGAGGGTTCTCTGTCTTGCCCCAATACTAGCACCAAGCGAGTCACTCCCTTGTTAGGGTAATCTTGAGTTCCTTTGTGGACCCTGATCGTGAGAAGGTGAAATACCACTGCTAAAGTCTCTACGACCTTGATAACCCTCTGTCTTGGCCCTTTTTGCTTTATCCCTCGTAGCCCTACTTTCACTGGTCCTCATCTCAATCCGCTGAGCATAATCCACTACTGCGGAATAGGTATTGAAATCTCGGGATGCCACAGCCCTAAACAATGGCTCCACCAGTCCATCCACAAACCTTTGAATCTTCATCTCTTCAGTGGACACTAGATAAGGTGCATACCGAGCCAGCTGCGTGAATTTGATGTCGTATTCTAACACCATCATACTCGACGTCTGTACTAAAGCCTCAAACTCCCTAGCTCTGGCATTACATACACTGAGCGGTAAAAATCGATCTAAGAAAGCTATACTGAACTCACTCCAAGTCAATGGTGTTGCATTCGTTGGTCTGCCTCTACATAAAGAGCTATAACACTCTTGCGCCACATCTTCTAGTAGGAAGGCGGCTAGCTTGACTGATCGGACACTGGAACATGCCAAAGCTTTACAAATTTTCTCCATCTTATCTAAAAAAATCTAGGGCTTCTCCGATGCATCAAACCCTCAAAATGATGGAGGCTTAAGCTTGAGAAAATCAGAAAGAGAAATCTCTAAATGACCCCTCTTGACCTCATGATGTGGGCGATCAGCCTGTCCTTGGGAGGTAGGGAATTCTTGTACTGTAGGTCTCCCCTCCACTATCCTCTGTATATCATCCATACGGGTCGCTATCATCTCTACAACCTGGTTGACTCCCTGTAGGCCGATCGCCAAATCCTCAATGGTAATACCCCCGGTTGTTTGTCTATCTACATCACCCGAAGAATGTCCTTCCTCTCGCCTACTCATAGGTGTGTCTGCCCTCACCGATCTAGTGGCCCTGCCACATCTACCTCGACCTTTAAGGGTGGATGCCTGTGGCCTATCTGTCAAGTCATCAAGAGCATCTTGCTCCCCAATCCGTCTTGAGGGGGCTCGTGTCTTAGGCGACATTATTACCTAGACAGGAGCAAATACTTGTTATTAAATACATTTTTAAGCATACATAAGGCAAAAATGTGGTTTCTAAGATAGGGAATCTATGAGGTCCCTTGGTTGTAAAATGTGCTGCGGTTCACACTTTACAGCTGAAGTTTCCACATAAAGACCTGACACTCCGTTGGACCAACAAAGGAAGTCCTAGGACCTAGACAACCTAGGGCTCTGATACCAAGTCTGTCACGACTCAAATCTCGTGCCATGACCGACGCAAGGGCCCACTGGACATAGCTCACTAAGCCCAAGCAAGCCTATCTATATTATCCTACTCATTATTCCATATGAATTACTAAAGTCACACTTCAAAATTTCGAACCAAAACGATTTTGAAATGCAAGTTCACTCACCGATATTTGTTGAATCTTTACTCGACTTTAACCTCCATTAATGATCCAAATGGAACTGTGGGGCCTCGTTGGGACCTTGGTAGCTTTACAATTGAATTTCTTTCCCAAAATCTTTCAAACTATCATGAAAATGAAATTTGAAGAACATCCTAGAAACTTAGATTTTTATGGCTTAAGTTTATCCATTTCTAGCAAAATTACCAAAATGCCCTTAACTATGTCATTTTGTTTTTCCATTGCCTTTACACAATCTTTTTACTTTTTTGACACTAAGACAAGGTCCATAAGGGTCTAGAAATGCTCGGGTTCATGAAAACTTAAAATTTTAACTCAAGATGCAAAATGACCGTTTTACTCTTTTTGTTTCCTTCCATTTTAATTTAGTCCTCCCAACACTCATTTAACTCAAATTTCCTTTTATTACCTTCTTCTACACATGTACAGACAAAGTATGAAGTTTGTACTCCAACGCGATGTCCCCATAATATTTAAAATATTTATTTGCTTGCGCTATCTTTACTTAATAAAGACACGCGACCCCATTAACATCATTTTTCTCCAAAATTCTCTCATTCTTCTTCTCCCCCACTTAGATTGACCATATACTCCTCTTTATGAAAAATTTTGACACTAAATAAAATATTAATATTTTAATATTATTTTATTCTAAAAATTTCCTCTTGCTTCCTCTTGTCTCCTTGGTAGCCAAAATACCTTATTATGCCTCAATTGACTTTCGAATCACTTTTTATCCTGCAAATTCTTCTCCGATAAAAATATTATTATTTTATTATTATTTTCTCGCATGCGGAATATTTCGTCCTAAACTATTCCGTAGTCCTACTTGGACCTTAATAACATTAGAAAACTACTTTTAGGGACTCACCAAGAGAAATGACGAAATTATCCCTAGTTCTTGTTATTGCGTCTACTACTAGTTATGGGTCAATAGGGGTCAAGGTCTCACATCCGTCTTAATTCTTCTTTGAACTTCACATCTTGGGAAATAGAAACCTTCTTGCTTTCAATATTATATAAATGATACTCTTTTGATTTTTCACAATATTCGAGAGGAATAGCAAATTTGGACTTAGAGTCAAGCTTTGATATCTTGGCTTGAGGTATTTGTGCATAACTTATGCGTCCATACACTTTTAAATGAAAAACAAAGGGTTTTGTACCATACTAGGTTTCATGAGGTGTCATAGATTCCAAAGCTCTAGTTAGAATGAAATTCAGCAAGGTCACAACAACATGAGCAACTTTTGCTTATAAACACTTAGGTAACTCTTTTTCAAACAAAAGGCATCAAGTCATATCCATGAGTTTTATGTTCTTTCTTTAGCAAACCCTATTTTGTTGGGAGTAGTAGGGAATTGTAAACTTATGCTTTATTCCCTTGAGAGCTATGAAGTTCTTGAATTCATCTAATGTATTCTTGGAGCCATTTTTAGTTCTTAGCACTTTAATGGTTTTCTTTGCTTCATTTTCAACTAATGTCATGAACTTTACTAAACAACCAAACACATTAGACTTGTGCTTTAAAAAATAAATCCAACAATATCTATTGAAGTCATCAATAAAAATCACATAAAACTTACTCCTATTCAATGACGTAGTCTTCATAGGTCCTCCCACATTAGAATGATCTAGTTGAATACAACCAGAAGTTTTCGTATTGTTGTGCTTGTGAAAAGGATACTTGGTTTGCTTACCATACAAATAGGTATCACACAAGTTATTAGTCTCACACAAGATAAGGAGATCATTTGCCAGATTAGCAAGAGCCATATGTTTGAAAGATGCATTATTTACATGCCCAAGCCTCCTATGCAATAGCTTGGTGTCAATTAATACACAAGCATAAGTGAAATGTTTCACTTTCATCTAGTCAAGCAAAAAAATTTTATTCCTTATTAGAACGATGAATAACTCTTATCTAAATGGATCATATATTGTATAAGACTTGTCTTTGAATAGTAAAGCAAAGTCTTTTTCCATTAGTTGTCCAACACTTAGTAAGCTTTGATTTACTTAAAGTACAAATAAAACATTGTTGATACATTTTGTACTTGATATTGTCTTTACAACTACTGTTCCAATTACAGAAGCTCGAAGGAAATCCCCATTTCTGATTTCAACTTTCGACCTAAAGCTCTTATCCAAGCTTGTGAAATTACTATCATCATCAATCATGTGATTAGAACACCCACTGTGAATTAGTCACATATCTTTCTCGTGCCAACAGATTAGCTTTATTTTGCAAAAAAAACTCATCATCTACTTTTTTCTACTCCATGACAGTTGCCTTTTCTTTAGCACAACCTCCCTTGTTTTTACAAACTTTTTCAATGTGTCCTAACTAGTTACAAGACCTGAACTTTACATTTGGCCTATACTAGCAAAATTTATCAATAGATTCCATTTCTTACAATACGAGCAATAAGGGTATTCCATTTTTTGCTTACCTTGTTTTTTGTCACCAATTTTCTTTTCTTTTTCCTTATTCTCATTATCATATCTTTTAAGGTTGTTGCCATTGGTTCTCCTATCTTTGGTTCTAACCATTAAGGCTCCCTTAACATGATCCTTGTAACTAATGGCTCTTTTCGCTTTTGAGCCTGAAAAGCATTGACCAACTCAATCACTATTAGCTTCGACAAATCCTTGGAGTACTGTAGAAAATAGATTTTCACCTCAACCTTCTCTAGCAAACTCATAAAGACTTTATTAACAATCCTTCTCTTAGGAAGGTATTTTCCTACCATCTGTTGTTGATTTATCGAGCAAGTGTACATATCGTTAACAAGGAATATAATATTAAGTAGAATTCATTCCCACAGAGAATTGAATTAATTCCTAATTGCTAATTACTAAAATTTTAACACCCTAATCTTATCCAAACAACTTAATTATTAAAAAGAAAAATTGAAACTAATAACTAAAAATTGATCTAAAATCTATCAGTAAAATTATTTTATTAAATTTGAGTGACTACCATACCTAAGACTATGATATCCCTCAATACTTCATCAGAATATTGTCTCTCTCTCTCTCTCTTAACTTAATTTAATTGATTAAGTTGTTAACCTAGAGTCCTAAATTATTTACAACTTTTTGTCGAGTTTTTCATAAAAATACCTTTCCCAATTAATTTACTATATGTCTATGCAAATTAAATTGAAGAAAGATTCATTAAATTCGTGCTCTAATTTAGGCTACGTATGCTTATAGGTGTATATCTACCCTACATGCAAATCAAACCACCTAATCAACTAAATGCATTAGATCATACGTTATTCTATTCAAGGTCTACCTAAATCTCCTTTATCAAGGTTTAACCTAGGTTTCCGATTCAATCTAATTGGTGATAAGGCAAGTAGAAGCATTAAGAACAAAATAAAATAAAAAACTCAAATCCATCAAACATAAGCAAAAGAGAAATAAATAAATCAGACTACATATTGAGTTCAATCATAATCTTAGATAAACAATTTAGTTCCCCATCGAGTCACACATCATCATCAAATGAAATTTAAACATTAAAAACAAAACCAAGAGAATAAGAGAATAAAAGGGATACAAAAACTCAAGAATTATATTCTAGATATCCAAATCTCCTTGAATCCTTCAAATTCTTCTTAGCTTCAATGACTTTGTGGCTTGACTCTCAGCCGGCAATCTGATGTTTCGTTCTCTCTTCCTAAAAGTCTTTCAAAAGTTATTTTTTGTAGGGCTTTGAAGTTAGGCCAAGTTGGATGAAGAAAGAAGTCATTTCCAATCAGGATTTCCTCATTAGACTACGCATTAATTAGCAGAAATCGTAATTGCTCTAGGATTGCTACAGTGATTCAACTTCGACATAATTTTTAACCATCTTCCATGTTGAATTGGGCTAATTAGTAAACATGAAAGTTGTAGAGTTTTCTCTTATCTTTCCAATGATCTAAGAATCACTTCATTTGAAACTTTGTATAGAGAGGTATGACTGAAATACTAAAACATATGTAGTGGAAGTCTACACCTTGAAATTGCTTTTCTTCTTCCACTAAAATTCTTCTTTCATCAAACACCTACAAAAGCACAAATAAATCAATAACAACCTATCTTAATCACATTAACACCAAATTAAGCATAAAATTAACTAAAATTAGATTGACTTACCTAAATTAACTAACCTAAAATAATTAAATAAAACCTATTAATTTCTATTTATTACTACAAAAACTAAGCTAAATTATTATCAAAATAAAGTCCAAATAACTTTATATCATAGAGTTATCACCATCTTCAACTAGTTTACAACCTTCATAACTTTGTCAAAATAATCTTTTATATTTTCATTATCTCTCATCTTCAAAACTTCAAACTCTCTTAACATATTCAATACCTATATTTGACAAGTAGGATCACTTCTATGAAACTCTTCTTTCAACCTATCCTAGACTTCTTTGGGAGCTTTACATGCCAGGATACATGTGAAAATGGAGTCGGATACAACTGAATGGAATCATAAAAAGGCTTTATACCTCATAGAAAATTTTTTTCTATGTTGTTTTAATTAAGCTATTGTGGGATTCGACCTAAGCTCTAGTAGGTCACCTCCCACCTTCACCACTTCCCATAGATCGAATGCTCGCAAATATGCCTTTATTTTAACTGCTTAAGAAAGAGTAGTTTTCTCTTAAGAAAACAAGAGGAGCCATAGCATTGAAGTTCACAGAGGCCAATTTCAAAGCTTTGAGATGACTTGATGAAAAACCCAAAATAAGGACTTGAAAAGAAAAGCTTACAATGCTTCCATTTTTACAAAAAACAACTTAACAAGGTCCTTTAAAATTGCTTTAAGAGCTTTGATACTGTAACACCCCATACTTTGGTATGGTGGCTAATAGAGCTTATTGGATATCAATTGAGGTTAATTAAAGTGTTTAAAAGTGTTGAAGGGTGAAAAGAATATTTTAGAATAAAATATTTCCTATGCGATAAAATAATAATATCTTATTAAGGTCATCGTTATGGAGTAAAAAGGAGTGATGGAGCTAAACCAAGATAAATTAAAACATTTTGGAACCTCGAAAGCCAAATGAAAAATTTTAGAATTAAATAATATTTTATTAATAAAATATTATTAAAGTAATATTGAGATATTTTTGTTGTGAGTGATGGACAAACTCACATAAATTAAGCATTTAACTTAAGTGGGGGAGTTATAATATAATAGTGATAATTTGATGAATAAAATATTAGTTTATTGATTTTAGAATATTATTTTAATGAGTGAAATTTTAGTGATGTAAGTATTAATAATAGTTTATTTGAGTTTGGAAGGAATGGAGACATAGAAAGTTAATTGAGATAATGAGGATATATGGGATAACGAAATGTGCATGTGGATTCACTATTACATGCAAAAAAGAGAAAGTTAGTGGGGAACATGTGGGGCCCCCACCATCTGAAATAAAAAGAAGAATAAAAATAAAACCTATTGCATGTAATAAGATTAGTGCATTAGATGGCCAAAAAAGGATAGAAAAATGTGGGATGCATGTGACTTGAATAGTTTAATGAATGACCAAATAAAATATAAAATAAAGGTTATGCATGAAATATGATTGGAGGAATGAGGTTGTCATAACTCGGTACTCTCCTCGAGCCCGTGATAATCGCCGCGATGTCTCGATAGACATTCATTATCCGGAATGCCAACCAAAATCTCGTAAGGCTTTAATATCAGTTTTCTCACCTCCTTTGCGAGCAACAGTTGCTAGTATCATATTTTAAAAGATTATAAGCTATTTCCAAACCAAAATAATAAAAAAATAATTTTCGTCTCTCGAGGGTATTTTGGTCATTTTTTACTAAAAATTTCAAAACCAGCTAATAATGTAGTATGTGAGTGCAAAACACATATTTCATAATAAAAAATAAGTTTAGATGTCTAAAACATTCATTTAAAGTGAAATTATGACTATTTGAATATAATAAAAATATTCAATAAAATATTTCATTTTCTTATAAAATAATTTTTATAGAGTTATCTGTAAGGAATTTTTCTCGCATAAAAGCGAAATAAATTCATACATACTGTAATACAGATAGTCAAGGTATGTAATTTAATTTACAATGACACGTGGGCCCCGAAATGACAAAAGTGAACGAAGGCTGTGAATCTACGATTTTTTAAGAAGTAAAGCCAATTGTAGCCTTTGACGATATCAGCTATCTGCAAACTATCCTGAGCTTGAAATGGGTGGAAAAGAGGGTGATGAGATTATATAATCCCAGTGAGTAAACAAATATCATCTAAAATATCTAAAGTCGAGTAAATGGAGACGATTAAAATAGATCATCATAAAATGGTTCATAACTTCAAAACACATTTCAAATCATCTAAGCCAGTTACATTTCATCCAAACTATACAACGAGGCTTATGAATCTCTTAAAAACTTGGCTCGTGCCAAAACTCATTCTCGGGGATACCTCGGTTGAGGCATCTAACCGAGTCTGCCAAGGTTGTTAAAAAGTTATATACGCACAAAACACATTTTTACATTTAAAAGCACGGTCGTTCCTTGGCGTTGGCTGAATTCACTCTCACGTGGTGGTTTGGCGTGAAGTGAACTCTAAACTTTACCCGAGTATGTCACGACCCGGAACTCCCATCAAGCCCGTGACAACCGTCGCGAAGCCTCGACAGACATTCTTCACCCCGAATGCCAATTGAAACCTAATAAGGCTCTCGTATCAGCTTTCGCATTTCCTCGGTGAGCAATAGTTATCAAATATCGTAATTCAAAGGATTACGAGTCATTTCCAAATCAGAACATAACATATTGTTTTTCTGGCTCACAAGGGCATTTTTGACATTTTTCGTCGAAAATCTCAAAACTTGTTAAAAATGTAGTAGGTAAGCAGAAAATATATATTTAGTGATTTAAAAACAAATTAAGTATCTAAAACGTTCATTTGAAGTGAAAATTTGACCATTTGAATATAATAAAAATATTCAATAAAATAAACTATTTTCCTGTAAAATAATTTTTTATAAAGCTATCGGTAAATAATTCTTATAGCATGAAAGTTAATTATATTCATATATACTATAAAGCAAATAACCAAAGCATAAAATTACTTTTACAGTGACATGTGGGCCCACATCTAACCAAAATGTATTGGAAGCTAAAAACCTACAACTTTTTCTGATTCAAGTCCAAATGAAGGTCCTTGTCAAAGTCAGCTAACTATGAAATTCCCCGAGCTTGAAATGTGAGGAAATGAGGGTGGTGAGATTATAAAATCCTAGTGAGTAAACAGACACAATCTAAACTATCTAAAGGCGAGTAAATGGAGACGAATTAAATTAAGTCATCATACTGTTATTTCATTACCTTTCAACTCATTTCAACCAAATAAATAACTAGGCTTATGATTTCTTGAAAAGCTTGGCTCGTACCAAAAATCATTCTCATACTTAGTTATCAGGGTTACCTTGATCGAGGGTTATCCCAACCGAGTCCTCCAAGGTTGTTAAATGTCTTTACATCCGAAATTTTAGCCATGCCTTGACGTTGGCTGAGTCTCACTCTCACACGGTGGTCCACGTGAAGTGCACTCAAATCTTTACCTCAGGAAATACTTCATCCAACATCTCCCCCTGAAGGTAAATATATAATTGAGTTATCGTGCCCCTCTCATAGGCAGTCCACGAAAACCCCCACCACTACAGTGGCTATGGATTATTTTATCTATCACCTGATTTATAAAATCTTTTTCTGCATGACATGGCAATTTATCGCAACCTAGCTTCTTAAGGCTGAATACACAGTACAAATAATTATAACACTAAAAATCAGTTTAGCCATTCATGCTCATATATTGTCATAAGCCATTCAATTTAAAACCATAAATTTACAACACAAGCAGGCAGGCTCCAATTACTTTATTTTCAAAACTAGTATTCAATTTTTCAGAAAATTTATAAAATCACAATTTCTCCTAAAACATAGCAATTTACCATTTAAACCCATTTTCCATAAAATCACACAATTGAATAAAACTACTCTAGATAATTAAGACGATAATAAGTTTACTCACAGTTTTAGGAGTCGATGTACTCCTAATCCCAGTCTCCAAGCACAATCTCTGTACTTTTACTAATGTAATTTACTCACCACCTATCCATAATGTACAATACATAATTCACCACATCAATGCTTGACCATTATAAAATCAATTCAGGCTCGGTGTATATGCATGATATGATATGAAACTTATCCGACTACCGCTTAAATGCGGTGCTGACCTAATTTGGCCTATTACCCGATTAAATGACAATTGTGTCCGATTTGGCTCCAAATTGCTCCATTTCATTTCTAATATTTGAATTCACTAAATACAATTCCAATAATCTAAAATTCAGCGTAACAACCATCACAATTCTTCTTGAAAATTTCGGCAATTGTGGTGCACTATCACTAAAAATTTTCTCATTCCCTTTTCTCACCATAAATCATCATTTCATCAATTTTTCAGCCAATTCACTTGATCACAAAATCAATTCATTACTTCTACACTTCACATAGGGTTCGGCCATTTAAGGTTCATGGGGAAAATGGATTCTTTTCTTGTTGTTTTGTTTCTAAACATGCTTAACTAACTAAAAACACTAACATAACTTAGAATCAAATCAATCTAACATCATTCTCTCTCCATACCCATTCCAACCAGCCATGAATTCATCATGAAAACATGTAATTTAACTATGGAAAACAAGGAGAAATGCATGGGAAAGGTAGATCACAAGTCAAAATCAAGAAATTTTACCTTTTGTCACTTGTTTCCTTGAATTTTCACCAATTTTTCCTTGAATTTCTCCACCTAGGGTTTTTGTTTTTCTTTTCTCCCTTTGCTCATCTTTGCTCTTGGTTTGGTCGGCCATATGAAAGAAATGAGTTGATTTTTATGCCTTTTTAATAAAGAAATAATAAAATAATAAAAGTATGACACATGGCATTTCCTTATTGGTTCAAATTTTAAATATTTCACTTTTAATTCTTTAATTCTCCACCACACATTTCTCATGTTTATCCATTTCCATGATGAATAAAATCCCTTGGTCTTGACAAGTGTCGGGGGTGAAAATTTATCGATTTGCCCCTAGGGTGGCAAAATTACCATTTCGCCCATATACTCCAAATTATACCGAAATTAAAATTTTTCACTTCTAAACCTCAAATCATACTCTAATAAGTCGAATGGGGCCAAAAAAATATTTTCTAAAATTCCCATTTTGTCTTCAGGTGACAAATGACCATTTTGCCTCTAGATAGTGAAAATTTCGATTTGACTCCAAATTGATCCTCGAACTCTGAATTACCATTTTGAGTCATCCATGGACTGTGAAACTTTTAATTTCACCTTAAAATCCCCATTTTAATTAGTTCGAGGTATAAATCAACTTACTTGTACTTCTAAGCACGATACTGACTTTTAAATATTCTTCCGGGGTTGTTCAAATATACAATCACTCTATTAGTCTCATGTGTAACATGGTAGATAATTTAGGGCTGGGCTTGAACACAGTAGATACCCTACGCGCCTCTCCGACCGAGGTAAGAATATAACTGGATTTCGTGCCCCTCTAATAGGCTAGCCCACAGAACCCGCCACTACAGTGACCAATCTATAACCCACCAATTCAATAAAAATTCAACAACATGACATAGCAATTTTATCATTATCCAGCCTATCAAGGTAAACAACAGTTTATACATTTTTAACACAAATACCCATCTAGCCATTCATGACCAGATTATCATAAGCCATTCAATTCAAAACATAATTTATAACATAGCAAGTAGTCTCTAATTACTCTATTTTCAAAACCATCATTCAATTTCAAGACAATTTTATAAAATCATTTTATTTAATCACATTTTTCATAAAATCACAAAAACGAATTAAAATTCACTTCAAATAATCAAGATGATGAAAAGGTTACTCACAATATCGGGAGTCGAAGTACTCCTAGTCCCGATCTTCGGGTACAACTTCTTTGCCCTTACCGGAGGATTCACCACCTAGACATAATGCATAATCAAGCAATTTACCACATTGGTGCTAAACCGTTATAAAACTAATCTAGGCTCTATATGAATGCATGAAATGGAATGCGAATTGTTCGGATCATCGTCTAAACATGGTGTTCTACATAAATTCAATTGTGTACCTAAATAAAACGGTATTGGCCTAATTCGATCTATCACCCGATTAATTGGCCAATATGTCCAATTTAACTCCAAATAACTCCATTTCTCTACCAAAACTCCAAATCATCAAACACAAATTAAATAACTTGAAATATGGTAAAATCATCCTCACATTTTCTCTTAGAAAAATTCGGCCATGGTGGGTGCATAAACACTATGGTTTTTCCCACTTGATTTTTACACCATATATTATTAATTCCTAACCAAATCACTTGAAATAAAATTAAGTCCACCATCAACACACCATAGGAAAGATTCAACCAATGGAGGGTGATGAAGAAAATGAATTTTTCTTGTTTGCTTTTCATGCTACACATCACTAACTAACTAAAAACACTAGAATATATTGAAATCTAACCAAATACAAGTTTGAAACTCCTCCCCCCATGTCTGGCCAAAAAAGGTATCCTCATGCAAACTTGATTCTCAACCATGGAAAATGAAAAAAAATGCATAGGAAAGGTAGATCACAAGCTAGAATTGAAGAATTTTACCTTTTGTCACTTGATTCTTTAAAATTTTGTGAATTTCTCTTGAATTTCTTAGCTAGGTTTTTGTTCTTCTTCTTTTCTTCCCTTTTCTTCCTTTGGCCGACCAAGAGAAATGAGTTGAGAGGGTTTATGTGCTGGTTTTTAATGTAAATTATAAACAAATATAAGCTTGCCACTTGTCACCATACCATTGGTCCATGTTTAAAAACTTAATAATTAAGCTTTCTTCCACCAGCACATAAAACCCTTCAATTATCCATGATATAAAATGCTAATGGCTGAAATTCATGGGCATGACAAGTGTTAGGTGGTGTAAAATTACAATTTTGCCCCTGAGGTGGCAAAATGATTATTTTGCCCTTATCCTAAAAAAAACGCCGAAATTAAAATTCTTCACTCCTCAAACTCAAATATACTCCAAATGATCAATCTTAGTCAAAAATTTCATCCAACACTCACATTTTAACCTTGGGTGGCAAAATGACCATTTTGCCCTTGGGTAATGAAAATTCCATTTTGACTCCAAATTGATTCTTGAACTCCGAATCACCATATTAAATCATTCTGAGAATTTAAAATTCTAAATTTCATCTTAAAATCTTTATTTGGTCTAGTTCAAGGCTTAATTCAATTTAGTTGTAGCATTCAGTACACTACCATCTTTTGACGATTTTTCGGGGCTTTCCAAGTATGCAAGCATATTGTCAATCACATGACTGACATGGCAAGTATTTTATAAGGTCGGGCTTGACAGAGGTAGTGCATGACATAAAGAATGAAGAAAGAAAGGATGAGGTAGTGGGGGTGGTGGATGGAGGAGATAAATGAGGATAAATATTGGGCCAATGAATAAGGGAATAAGTTGTGCATGAAAATTGAGTGGGTGATGAGTTGGTCCAATGGGAATTGAAGAATAAAAGAGAGAAGAGAAAGGTGGGGAAAGGCTTGGGAAAACCCATGCCTTTGAGAGGAAAAAGAAAGAGAATCGGTTTTGAAAGCTTCACCCGAGAAGAGAGAAGAAAGAAAAAAGAAGAAAAGATAGGAGCAAGTTCGATCTTGGAGAAAAACTGAAAGGTTTTCTCCCATACGCCATTGTTGAAGCTTGAAGGAAATATTGGTGGTTCGGCTTAGTGATTCAAGGGTAAGGAAGGTAAAAGCTATCATTTGCTTGAATGCATGCCTTATGAACCGGTTGTGATATGAGATTATGCTTGTGGTAGCAAGGATCTTCAAGGATTCAAAGAACCAGGTGCACACATGTGGGTTAATCTTAGAAGTATGGTGATTTAAAGAAAGACAAATGATGGGTAAGTGTTTTTAACCTTGAGATCATAAGTGGAAAGGAAAAATGAAATGTGTATTGATTATTTGTGCTTGTGGCAACAATGGTGACCGAAGATGTGAGGAGTTATTGAGTTGCATGTGGAATTCAGGGTAAAATCGGAAGGTAAGCATGCAATGTGGGTATGCTATGTTATATTGGATTTGGTTTGTTGAAAGTTTATAGATTGCATGTTAGATTATTGTGAATAATAAAGGTGAAAAATGTGAATTTAGATAAAAGATTCATTGATTAAGTTACTGCCCATATATGTGTACAATTGAATATAAACATGAAAGCAGACATAATAAGAAAGGTCGGATATTGCGAGGAATTCTTGAAAATAAAGAGAACTAAGAATATGGTATATAGAGCAGCAAATATGAGCCGAATTGTGGTGACGTTCACTAAGTATATTAGGTTTAATTTGCTATCAGGAAATTGAAAATTATAGAAAAGTTACTGTGGGTGTAAATCAAGGAGGATAATTGGTGACCAGCAAGCGAATTAGCTAAAGGCGCATCGAATCAATGACAGAGTAGCATCCCACCATTGTGAGGTGAGTAGAGGGTGTCTATTTCAAAAGATTCCATACTATATAATGTTATATGTATAGTAACTTGTCAATGATTTATTCAATGTCATTGTGGAAAGCATGAGTTGATATAAATGATAGGCGATTGTGAATGCCATGATATTTTAGTTAGCTTTATATATACTATATAAGCTATATATGTAAAGGGTTTTAGAAATCAAGTGTGAGACCTTAACCTTTATAGACTCATAGTTAGTAATAGACACGACATCCCTAATCAAGGGTAATTTCATCATTTCCTTAGTAAGCCTGTCACGACTCGGAACTTCCATCAAGTCTGTGACAACCGTCACGACGTCTCGATAGACATTCATTACCAGGAATGTCAATCGAAACCTCACAAGGCTTAACATAAGTTTTTCTCGCTTCCCCTGTGAGTATTAGTTACTAAAATCATGTTTTGAGAGATTATAAACTATTTCCAAATCAAAACAATAGAAAAATAATTTTTTTCTCATAAGGGCATTTTGGTCATTTTTTCTTAAAAATTTCGAAACTAGCTAAAAATGTAGTATGCAATTATAAAACACATAATTCATAATAAAAAATAAGTTTAAACGTCTATAACCTTCATTTAAAATGAAATTATGATTATTTGGATATAATAAAAAAAATAAAAGAAATATTCAATAAAATATTCTATTTTCTTATAAAACAATATTTTTAGAATTATATGTAATTAATTTTTGCAGTGCAAAAGAAAAATAAATTCATACATACTCTTACATTAAGCCAGAGTATTTAATTTAATTTACAATAACCAGTGGGCCCCTGAATAACCAAAAGTAAAGAAGACTGTGAACCTACAGTTTGAAGGATGCAAATCCAAGGTAGCCTCGATGCAATCAGCTATCTACAGTCTATTCTGAGCCTAAAATGGGTGGAAAGGAGGGTGGTGAGATTATATAATCCCAGTGAGTAAACAAATACCATCTAAAATATCTAAAACCGAGTAAATGGAGACAGATAAAATAGTTTAACATACTGTAATTCTTCACCTTTCAACTTGTTTCAACCAAACAAAATCAATTCATATAAATCGAGTAATCAACATGTCTTATGAATTTCTTAAAACTTTGGCTCTTGCCAAAATCATTCTCATACTCAGTTATTAGGGATACCTTGATCGAAGGCTATCCCAACCGAGTCCGCCAAGGCTATTAAAAAGTTATGTACGCATAAATCATGTTTTTATTTTGAAAACATAGCCGTTCCTTGGCGTTGGCTGAGTTCACCCTCACGTGGTGGTTTGGCGTGAAGTGAACTCTAAAGTGTTAACCTCAGGAGTTATCCATCCACGCCTCTCATACTAAGGTATGAATATAATAGGGTTACCGTGCCCCTCTAATAGGCTGGTCCACGAAACCCGTCCACTGTAACGACTAATTTATAACCCACCATACAATAAAAATTCAATAGCATGACATGGCAATTATTTTATTTTACAGCCTCTCAAGGCAAATTAACAGTTCATACATTTTCAACACAAATACCAATTCAACCATCCATGCCAATATTATCATAAGCCATTTAATTCAAACCATGATTTATAACACAACAATTAGTCTCCAATTACTCCATTTTAAAAACCATAATTCAATCTCAAGACAATTTATAAAATCATTTCATTTAAACACATTTTGTTTATAAAACGTAAAGATTTACCATTTAAACTCATTTTCCATAAAATCACAAAATCGGATAAAAACTACTTTAGATAATTAAGACGATAGTAAGGTTACTCACTATTTCGGGAGTCAAATTTTAAGTACTCCGATTCTTGATCCTCGGGTACTATTTCTTTACTTTTGCCAGAATGCTCACCATCTAGTCATAATGCACAATAAGCCATTTACTACATTTGTGATAAATTATTATAAAACCAATTCAGGCTCTATACTAATGCATGAAATGGGATGTGAAATACTCGGGTAACTATCTAAATACGGTATTCAATATAAATTCAATTAAGTACCTAAATAAAACAGTATTGGCCTAATTCGATCTATCACACGATTAATTGGCCAATACGTCCAATTCAACTCCAATTAACTCCAGTTTTCTTCTAATTCTCTAAACCATCAAACACAAGTTAAATAACTTGAAATATAGCAAAATCATCCTCACATTTTTTCTTGGAAAATTTGGCCATGGTGGGTGCATCAACACTATAATTTTTCCTACTTGATTCTCACACCATAAATCACTAATTCTTAACCAAATCACGTAAAAAAAAAATCAAAATCATCCTCAATATTCCACATGGAGAATTCGGCCAATGATGGGTGATGGAAGAACATGAATTTTTCTTGCTTGATTTTCATGCTACACATCACCAATCAATGAAAAACACTAAAATACATTGAAATCTAACCAAATCAAGCATCAAAACTTCTTTCTAAGTGTTCAGCCAGCAAGATACCCATCATGAAATCATGTGATTCAACCATGGAAAATGCAAAAGAATGTATGGCAAAGGTAGATCACAAGTTAGAATTGAAAAATCTTACATTTTGTCACTTGTTTCCTTCAATTTTCACACATTTTCCTTGAATTTATTTCACCTAGGGTTTTTGTTCTTCTTTTCTTCATTTGGTCGGCCATATGAAGAGAAATAGGCTGATTTTGTGCTAATTTATAAGGAAAATAATAAATGGTTAAGAATTTGCACATGTCACCATTCCATTGGTCCATGTGTCATACTTACCCATTAAGCAATCTTTCTCCACCACTTAAATTTCCTCAATTATCTACAATAATATTGGGTAAAATCCATGTGTTGGATAAGTGTTGGGTGGTGTAAAATTACAATTTTGCCTTTAGGGTGGCAAAATGACTATTTTACCCCTATGCTCGAAAAAATGTCTGAATTAAAATTTTTCACTTCTCAAACTCAAATTATGTTCTAAATAGTCAATCTTGATCAAAAATGTCTTCTAACATTCCAATTTTAACCTCAGGTGGCAAAATGACCATTTTGCCCCTAGGTCATGAAAATTCTAATTTGACTCCAAATCGATCCTCGAACTCCAAATCACCATTTTAAGTCATTCTGGGGTTTTAAAATTCTCAATTTCATCTTAAAATCTCTATTTGGTCTAGTTTGAGGCTTAATTCAACTTAATTGTATCATTTGGTACATTATCGTCCTTTAACGATTTTTGAGGTACCCAACTAAGCAAATATGCATTCTTATGTAGGAATGGCATAATAAACATATCATCGAGCTGGGCTTGACAAAGCCCATAAAAGTAAGATTTTAAACAATATTAAGGCCTAAGTAGGCTTAAGGCATAAATGAATGATGAAAATATGGGTAAAATGGCAAGGAAACAAAAATTTTGATGATTTTCACGATAGGGGCAAAATGATCTTTTTCACCTCGAGTTAGAATTTTTAAGTTTTCATGAACCCGAGCATTTCTAGACCATTATGGACCTTTTTCTAGTGTCAAAAGAGTAAAAAGATTGCATAAATGATTAGAAAAGAACAAGCTAATTTATGGAGGGGCATTTTCTTAATTTAAGTGAAGTGGATAAGTATGGGCTATAAATATCTTGTTCTTCCAGCAGCTTCTTCATTCTCCGGTAGCTTTTCTCCTTCTTCTTCTTCCATCTCACGTTGTTTCCATCCTCCATGGAAGCTTGATATGAAACTTTCATAACTTTCTCTCTCTAGCTCTAATTTTCATACCTTTGTGCCCTTTTGACTAGAACCCTAGTGCTTTTTCACTTTTTCACTTTAAAACCCTTGAAAAATCTCACTTCCATACTTTCTCTCACTAGTTAGGTGTTTAGAGAGAGAAAAAGAAAGAAAGCCCTTATAATGGCTAGGGATTATTGGAAAAAATTTCAAGGTTACAAAGCTATTAAGGTGAGTAGTAAACTAAAGTTGATTTTTAGTGTTGAGAATGATTAGTGGTTAGACTTGGGGGTGATTTAGTAGTTGGGGTTGTTCATTCACTTTAGAGTGATAAGGGTAGTGAGAATAGATAGCCATTTAAATGGCCATTGAAAGCTAGCTAAGAGAAAGCTTTTAGAATTTATAAGTATGTGGCTTGAATTAATGGTGATGCTAATGTGATAATAGGTTCCAATGAAGCCCCATCGCCCCATTGGGATAATTAGAGAAGTAGAGTCGACTAAAGGTTCAACAAGATACTAGTGAGTGAACTTGCATTTCAAAATTTGTTTTGGGAATGTAAACTTATTTGCACAATGTACTTGAATGATTTTATCCAACTTTCCTTAAAAACAAGTACCTCGGGAACAAGCCTTTGATAAATTGATTTTATGTTGTGACATGCAGTTGTTATGGATTCATGCACTACTACATTATGTTGCTATATATATAGATATATATATATGTTCTGCATGATGGTTGATATTGTGTGATGATTATAACCGTGTGTGTACACGATGTGGGGGGATACACATGCCGGTAATGGTGGTGGTGAGGGAGATGGATGATGATAGTGCTATATGCACGATGTGGGGGGATGTACACTATGGCACTGATTGTACACGATGTAAGGGGATGCACATGATGACTCCGACTATGTGCAGGATGTGGGGGGATGTACATGAGCTGGATGTGATGATAGTGGTATTGGTATTTATCCATGTATGTATATGTATATATGTTTAGAGAATGAAAACTCATGTATATGGTTTATGGTTGAAATGCATATGAAATTGGCATGTTGAACTTTGGAAACCTCTATGTGTTTTATGTTGATTTTGTCATGTTAGCAGGATGGCTTTTTCTTGAAAGGAAGGAAACTTTTTTTTTCACTGCTCTGTTTCTTGCTGCAGCGAGAAACTCTCGGGTTGGAGGGGTAAGGCTAGCCAGAAATCTCGCTGCAGGGAGAAACTTTTTGTTTTGTGACCAAAATTTTGCTGCAGTGAGATTGAATCTTGTTGTAGCGAAAAACTTTTTGTTTTGCTCCTCATTTGGTTCGGTTGCTACCCTATTTTCCATTTTTATTGATACCATAGTTGAGCATGGAGTTCCAACATTAAGGAATAAATGAATTAAGTTTAAAATAAGGAGGTTTGGTGAGAAACCCTTAGCTAGTTATTTGACCTGTTTCGCATGAATGCTATTAAAGTTTTCACTCTCCAAATCCTTTGTTGAGCATGGACCCTTTTCATATAGTGATTTACTCATGTGGGGTTTACATGAGGGGTTTTAATAAGAACTAAAACAAATTGCATTGTTTTGAAAAATGAATGCGTCATGATTTCGTTAAACATTCCTTAATGTTTGCTTGTTCCCTTCTTGTTCACTCACTTGGTTTATACTCACCATTTTCAACTTCATGTTTTCAGATCAAGAGGCAGTCAATAATTAGGTCGAGGTGACCTCATAGATTCGACTATTGGTAGGTGTCTCGGCATTCAGTAGCTGTACATTTGCCCTGAGTCTTTTCGCTGGAAATCGAGTCTTCTCTTTGAGGTGTATAGACAACCCTGATGTAAATTATTAAGATACATGTTATAGACAATGTATATATATATACTTGATCGATATGCCACTATGAGTTGGCAATGTTTAGTATTATTTTGATTCAAAGTTATGAAATATGACTTTAGTAATTTTGATGGAGTAATGAACAGATCATGTAAATAGGCTTGCTTGGGCTTAGTGGGCTGTGTCCATTGGTCCCATGCGCCGGTCATGGCCCGGAATTTGGGTCGTGACATCAAGGAACAAGCTCTTTACCATGGTTTATGTCAAAACGTGCCATACTTGTCTTTGGGTTATGCATCCATGAATAAGCTTTATGTTCACCATGCTTTGATTTAATATTTAAACCTTATGCAAAGGTTTTAGATCATGAATTCTTACAAACGGATTTGTAATGTGATAATTCTATTTCATAGAATTATTTTAGTTCAATTTTGTATTAAATATTAGCTAAGTCCTCAATTTTTAATTATAATTTAGTCATTTTTGGTTGTTTTTATAATTAGTTTATTTTTAAATAAGTTATTTTAATTTTATGTCATTTTTTAATTTGGTTATTATTTATTAGTTTTTTTTATTTTTGTAGAACTAAGAGAATTTGGCTTAATTTTGGAAAGTAAATGTTGAAAGACCCAAAAGTTTGCTTGCATATGCTTCAGTATTTTGGTGATAATAGTCGCACTACAAAACTCCAAATGATACGATTCTTAAGCCATTGGAAAGCTAAAAGACAGAGCTACAATTTTTAAGGATACACTTTACCCAGTTTTACATTAAAGATAGAGAAAATTGCATTAGAATATGGATGGATGTACTACAGTGGGAATGGAAACTTTTAATGACTGACAATTGATGATTGGGCCTCTCATTACACTTTTAAGCCCAATTAAATCATAAGTCAACTTAGGAAACTATAGGTTAAGTTTGTTAGTATAAATAGGTTATTTTTAAGAGACATTAGGTTAGACAACTTTTGGAGATTCAAGAAGCTAGAAGTTGAGGTTGAAACTTGAAGAGCAAGGCCGCAGATATTTGTTTTGTTTTCTTCCTTGGCTTTTATTTTTCTTGTTACTCTCAATGGTTGAATTATATACAATGCTATTTGTCTTTGCAATCATGAGTAGCTAATTTTCTTTTTCTAGGATTGCAATTGAACTCACATGCAATCTAAATTTTTAATCTCTTTCTTACTTATTTTCAATGGAATTTGAATTGTTTATTCTAATTTGTTCTTAATACTTTTAATTACTTGGCTGCCAGTTAAATTGATTTAGGAACCTAAACAAACTTGGGAAAGGGAGTTTAGTGTAGATTAAAATTGGGATATCATATGATCATATTAATTGATTTGCGTATAGCATAAGGATATACCTATAGGCCATATGTAGCTAGATTAGAGTATGAACTTAATGAATCTATTTTAATTTCAATTCACATAGGGATATAGTGTTTTGGTTAAAATAGATATTTTTATAAGATGAGTTAAGAGACCCTTATAAATAATTTAGGACTTTAGGTTAGCAATTCAACCCATTGAAATCAGTTAAGGAAGAGAGGTAAGATTTAGATAAAGTGTGAGAAATATTGTAATCTTAGGCTTGTTTGATTTGATATTTACCCAAGTTATTATTACTTTGATTTTTCTTAGTTTAAATTTTGGTTAAGTATCTTTAGTTAGTTAATATAGTTATTTGATATTGATTTTTTTGGATAAGATTAAATTGTTCTAATTTTAATACTTAGTAAAATTTTAGATCAATTCTCTACGAGATTGATACTCTGCTTGCTTATAAACTGTCTATTTGATACAAATACTTGCATAGTAAAATTTTAACTGACAAGTTATTGGCGTCATTGCTAGGGAGTTGTTTCTAGAATTTTTACTAATATTAATACCAAGCAATTTAATCTTACTTCAAATTTTATTTTTTTGTTTTAATATTAGATTTTGTTTGCTTGCAGATATCTTTAGTCATTGTATGCAAAGAAGGAACAACTTGGATCTTGTTCCTTTTGATCTTGAGATAGAAAGAACTTTCAAAAGACGTCAAAAGAAGAATTTGAAAATTGCAGCTTTAAATCATACAATGGCTGAGGATAACAACAATAATGGCAATAATGCCATTAATCTGGTTCCCGAAGCAAATAAAGCATTATGGGATTATGTTGTTCCTCTTTTGCAAGGTTTGCACCAAAGCATTAGGAAACCTTCCATCAATGTAAATAATTTTGAAATTAAACTAGCTTACATTCAGATGATTCAGTCTTTAGTCCAGTTTGGTGGGTGTGAAACCTTGACCCCCATAGATGCGTAACTAGAGATAGACTGATGAGTGCATCAAATTCACATATTTAATTGGAGATTAAATACTTAATTAGTCTAAGTTGGACTATATTTAGGATAAAATTTAGGTATTTTTATTTATTTTATTGCTTTAATTTAATTTATGTTTAAATATTTATTTTAAGTTAATGATGTTAGTTTTACGTTATTTATAATTATTTTATGTTTTTATAGGAGTAGCATAAAAAATAATTTCAATTGGTGAAGAAAGGTGCATAATGGACTGTTGCTCTATTTGCATATGTTTTTGTTTTTCAAGAAAGATAAGAGGCAGGGCTACAACTTTGATGTTTACGACTTTGCCCAGTTCTAATAAGAAAATGGTCAAAATCTTTGTCAAAATAAAAGTACTGCACTAGAAGAACAAAAAGGGGCATTTTTGTAAATTACGTGAAACTTTGATTGACTTTAGAGATAAATATCTAAAGTTCTAGCACTTTCTTCATTTTTCTCTCATTTCTTCTCTCCTTTTTACAGAACTTTTCATCCTCCATGCAAAGAAACTTTACCTCCATAACCTTCTTATACTAACTCCAAAATTCATGTTTTTGCACACTTTTTCATAAGGTTTTTCATTCTCTTTCACTTTTTCACCTCAAAAACCCTCAAAAAAAGTTTTTCTTCTACACTTTCTCTCACTAGTTGAACATTTTTAGAGAGAGAAACTCTTCAAATTAGCTTGAAAACTCTTGAAGGAGTTTTTCCCTTTTAATCCTCACTAAGAAAATTCAACTACAAGTCCATCAAGGTGAGAAATGAGTTAGGGTTGATTTTAAGTTGTTAAAGATGGCTAATAATTAGATTTGTGGGCTGTTATATTTTTTATGGTTATATTATGTGTCATAGGTTCCAACGAGGCCCCACATGTCCATTTAGAGCATTAGTTGAAGTTAGAGTCGATCAAAATAATCAACAAGGACAAGTAAGTGAACTTGCATTAAATTATTTTTGGGAAATACATATGTGTTGAGATGAAGCACTTAAATGACTATATTTGACTTTTTTTTCTCTAAATCATGCTTGGGTACAAGCCCTTGATGAAACGTATTATGCTGTAAAATGTGTAATGAGATGAACCCATGTGTTCCTATATTCTGATGATATATATGTTATGCTTTGAATGATAATATTGTGTGATAATTGTAACCGTGCGTGTACGGTGTGGGAGTGCACATGCCGATGATGATGGGTGATTCCAACTATGTGCGTGTGGGAGTGCACATGAGCTGATGACCTGTTGATGATGATTCCAACTATGTGCAGTGTGGGAGTGCACATGAGCTGATGACCAGTGGATGATGATTCCAGTTATTTGAGGTGTGGGAGTGCACATGAGTTGATGAGCCGGTGGTTGTATACATGTTTACACATACTATAGAAATGTTAGAGAAAATATTATGTGATTACAATGAATGTTGAATGTTGAAATTGTTAATTGCTTCCAAATTGATTTTCAATGTAACGAAAAACTCTTTATCTTGCCTGTTTTGGTTGGATATTTGCTGTAATTTTCACTCTTTTCAACTTCGTTGTTGATCATAGATCCTTCACTTTACGAGATTAAATAACCAAAGGTTGAATTAAGGGGCTTTACAAGAAATTAAGCTAAATTGCATTATTTTTAACATAAGTGCATCATGTTTTTTACAACTTTCCATATCGTTTGCTTGTTCCCTTCCTATGTTCACTCACTAGGTTTATACTCACTCTTTTAAACTTCATGTTTTCAAACTCAAAGGCAGTTGGGACCTAGATTGAGGTGTCCATGTATATTCGTCTTTTTGGTAGGTACCATGGCATTTAGTAGTTGTACCTTCACCCAAAGTCGCTCCACTGGTAGTCAAGAGTCTTTTGCCTGTGTATGTATACGCGTGATGTAAATCACTAAGATTCATAGTATAAACAATATATGTATATTTTGATTGATGATGCCACTATGAGTTGACAATGGGTGATATTATTTTGGATGATCTAAATGTAAGTATTTGATTGCCATAGTATATGACTGAATATTTTTATAGTTGAGAATTACGAAATGTGACTTTAGGAATAATTGTTGAAATGATGATCGGGATTACATAAAGAGGCTTGCTTGGGCTTAGTGGACTATGCCCATTGGGCCCATGAGTCGGTCATGGCCTGAAAATTGGGCTGTGACAGTGGGTACCTAGTGATGATCCTAATTCTCATTTGGTAAATTTCTTGGAGATTTGCGATACGTTTAAATACAATGGAGTAACTGATGATGCTATTAGATTGAGACTATTTCTGTTTTCTCCAAGGGATAAAGCAAAGAGCTAGCTTAATTAATTGCCCAATGGGTCTATCACTACTTGGCAAGACTTGGCTCAAAAGTTTCTAGCAAATTTTTTTCGTCTGCCAAGATTGCAAAGATGAGGAACAATATAACCTCATTAACACAATTTGATAGTGAATCCTTGTATAAAGCTTGGGAGAGGTTTAAAGAATTACTAAGAAGATGTCCACATCATGGGATTCCTGACTGGTTGCAAGTTTAGACATTCTGCAATGGACTGGTTAGGTCAATAAAAACCACAATTGATGTTGTTGCTGGTGGGGCATTAATGAGTAAGAATGCTGTAGATGCTTGTAATCTATTAGAAGATATGGACTCAAATAATTACTAATGGCCTTCAGAAAGGTTAGGTTCAAGAAAAGCTATTGGAGCTTATGAAATTAATGCACTTGGCACCTTAACTGCTCAAGTAGCTGCACAAGTGGTTGCACTGTCTAAGAAGTTTGACACATTGGGAGTTCATGCAATTAAAAATTCATTTTTAGTTTGTAAGATGTGTGGAGATGGCCATTCAAATGATCAATGTCCTTACAATTCTGAATCAATCCAATTTGTGGGGAACTTCAATAGAAAGCAGAATAACCCATATTCCAATACTTATAATTTTGATTGGAGAAACCACCCTAACTTTTCATGGAACAACAATGCAAGGCCTTCAAATCCAAAACCCATCATGCTTATTGGTTTTCAACAACAAGGTAGACCACCAATTCTTGAAAAGAAGTCCCAAGTGAAAGAACTTCTCTTACAATATATATCAAAGACTGATGCTATAATTCAAAGTCAAAGAGCCTTCTTGAGAAATCTTGAGACCCAATTGGGACATCTTGCAAATTCCATCAACAATAGACCTCAAGGTTCCTTACCTAGTGACACACAAATCAATCCTAAAGGTAAGGAACAATGCTGAGCAATCACTTTAAGGAGTGGAAAAGAAATTGAGGGGGTGAATGAAAAAGCAATTGAATCTGAGAATGTTGATAAGGAAAGAATGTGTGAGAAAGATATTGAAGTTGAACAGAAAGAAGATGACAAGGCTGAAAATCAAGGAACTTCTCAAGTCATCCATCCTCTACCACATTTTCCCCAAAGGCTCCAAAAACAAAAGCTTGAAAAGCGATTTCAAAAGTTCACCAATGTCTTCAAGAAATTACATATAAATATTCCTTTTGTTGAAGCTTTGGAACAAATGCCCAGCTCTGTCAAGTTCTTGAAGGACATCTTCTCCAAAAAGAGAAAGATAGGTAAGTTTGAAACTGTCTTCCTTACAAAAGAGTGTAGTGTAATTCTCTAAAATAAACTGCCACCAAACTCAGATCCAGGTAGTTTCACAATCCCTTGCACTATTGGTAATTTATTTTTTTGCAAAAGCTTTGAGTGATTTAGGTGCAAGTATCAATTTAATGCCTTGGTCAATTTTTGAGAAACTTGGTTTGGGGGAATGCAAACCCACTTCTGTTACTTTGCAACTGGCTGATTGCTCCTATGTGTACCCAAGGGGAATTATTGAAGATGTTCTTGTCAAGGTAGATAAATATTTTTTTCTAGTTGATTTTATAATTCTTGACATGGAAGAAGATAGGAAAATTTCAATCATCCTTGGGAGGCCATTCTTAGCAACTGCTAGAGCTTTGATTGATGTTGAAAAATGTGAGCTCACTTTGAGAGTTCAAGATCAATAGGTAACATTTAATATTTTCAAAGCTTTAAAATTACTTGTGACATCTGACGACTGTTTTTCTGTGAGTGTGATAAATAACTTTACACAATATGTTTTCTTAGAAGAAAATCCCAATGATCCTTTTGAAGCATGTTTAGTTGCTAATTCTAATAGGGATGATGATGAATTTATTGAATATTCAAATTCGTTAAATGTTCACTCCAAACTTAGAACTAATCATCAATTTGAGTCTTTAGATGTTTCAGCTTCTTTAATGCTAGCTTCTAAGCCTTCCATTGAGGAACCACCTACTTTGGAACTCAAACCTCTGCCTGTACACTTGAGGTATGCTTTTCTTGGAAAATCTTCTCCTCTTCCAATTATTATTTCAGCTTCTCTTACTAACATGCAAGAGGAGAAGTTATTGAGAACACTTAGAGAATTCAAGAAAGCAATAGGGTCGACCATAGGGTGGACGAAATTCTCCTTGAGGAAAATCACAAAGCCACAATTGAACAACAAAGAAGATTGAATCCCATCATGAAGGAAGTGGTCAAGAAAGAAATCATCAAGTGGTTTGATGCTCAAATAATTTATCCTATTTCTGATAGCTCATGGGTAAGTCTAGTTCAATGTGTTCCTAAGAAAGGGGGAATGACTATGGTTGCCAATGACAATAATGAACTCATTCCAACAAGAACTATGATTGGATGGAGAGTGTGCATGGATGACCTCAAGCTCAACAAAGCTACAAGGAAATATCACTTTCCTCTTCTATTCATTGATCAAATGTTGGATCCCTTAGCTGATAAGGAATATTATTGCTTTCTAAATTGTTATTTTGGTTATATCCAAATTGCTATTGCCCCTGAAGATTAAGAAAAGACTACAATTACATGTCCTTATGGCACCTTTGCTTTTAGAATAATGCCATTTGGATTATGTAATGCACCAACCACCTTTCAAAGATGTATGATGGCCATATTCACAAACATGCTGGAGAAATGTTTGCAGGTATTTATGGATGATTTTTCTATCCTTGGAAATAATTTTGATGATTGTCTCTTAAATCTTCTAGGGTACTCAAGAGATGTGAAGAAACAAATTTGGTGCTCAATTGGGAGAAATGTCACTTCATGGTGCACGAAGGTATTGTTCTTGGGCACAAGATCTCTAATAGCGGCATTAAGGTAGATAAAGCAAAAATTAAAACAATTGAGAAATTACAACCTCTAATAAATGCCAAAGGTATTAGAAGCTTTCTTGGTCATACTGGTTTTTATAGAAGATTTATTAAAGACTTCTCAAAAATTTCTAAACCACTTAGCAATTTATTGGAAAAAGATGTGCCATTTAAGTTTGATAATGAATGTCTTGTTGCTTTTGATGAACTGAAGAAAAGATTAATTTTTGCACCTATCATAATTAGTCCCGATTGAACTCTCCCTTTTGAACTAATGTGTGATGCAAGTGATTATGCGGTAGGAGCTGGTTTGGGACAAAGGAAGGATAAAATCTTTCATTCCATTTATTATGCTAGCAAGACTTTGAATGAGACCCAGAAAAATTCTACCGCAACAGAAAAAGAGCTTTTGGCTGTAGCTTTTTCTTTTGACAAATTTTGCTCCTATCTAGTTGGGACAAAGGTGATAGTATACATTGATCACTCAACTATCAAATATTTGATTGCCAAGAAGGATGCTAAGCCAAGATTGATAGAGTGGATTCTTTTGCTTCAAGAATTTGATCTCGAGATTTGTGATAGAAAAGGAACAGAAAATCAAGTGGCAGACCACTTATCAAGATTGAAGATTAAAGCTCGAGGTAAAGATTCAACCTTAATCAAAGAGACTGTTCCTGATGAACAAAATCCTTCAAGTTGGTAAGAAATCACTTCCTTGGTATGTTGATCTCGTGAATTATCTGGTAAGCAATATTATTCTCTCTTATTTAAATTTTCATCAGAAAAAGAAATTTTTGCATGATGTTAAATTTTATTTTTGGGATGAGCCTTTCTTGTTTAAGTAGTGTAAAGACCATATCTTTAGAAAATGTGTCCTGAAAGAAGAAATTCAAAGCGTGCTTCACCACTGCCATTCTTTAGATTATGGAAGACACTTTGGAGGAATAAGAACTGCTACTAAGGTCCTCCAATTAGGTTTGTATTGGCCTACATTATTTAAGGATGCTAACAATTTTGTTTTGTATTGTGACAGGTGCCAAAGATTGGGTAATATCTCCAAGCAACATGAGATGCCTTTCAGCAACATTTTTTAGATAGAAATTTTTTATGTATAGGGGATTGACTTCATGAGCCCATTCATATCTTCATAAAACAACAAATACATCTTGCTTGCCATAGATTATGTCTCCAAATGGGTTGAAGCGGCACCCTTGCCTCATAATGATTCAAAGGTGGTGATGAATTTCATAAAGAAGAATATTTTCACTCAATTTGGCACTCTAAGGGCAATTATTAGTGATGAAGGGAGTCACTTTTGCAACAACTATTTTAATGGATTTTTGGCAAAATATGGAGTTAAACACAAGATTGCAACTACGTATCATCCTCAAATTAGTGGCCAAGTGGAAGTGTCAAATACAGAAATTAAGAGGATTTTGGAAAAAATAGTGTGTCCCACAAGAAAAGATTAGGCAAGATGATTGGATGATGCACTGTGGGCATATCGGACTATTTACAAGACCCCAATTGGCATGTCTTTGTACAAGTTGGTCTTTGGCAAAGCTTGTCACTTACCGGTGGAACTTGAGCATAATGCTTATTGGGCTATGAAGAAGTTAAATTTTGATTTACAAGCAGTGGGTGAGCAAAGGTTGTTGCAATTAAATGAACTTGATGGATTCCACCATCAAGCTTATGAGAATGCCAAACTCTATAAAATGAAAACAAACCAATGGTATGATAAGAAGATAGTGGAATGAAGCTCTGAGCCAAGACAATCAGTGCTGTTCTATAATTCTTGCTTGAAATTATTTTCGAGAAAACTCAATCAAGGTGGTCTAGTCCTTTCATTGTCAATGAGGTATTTCCACATGGAGCAATCGAAGTTAGGGGGACAGATGGTCGAAATTTAAAGTGAATGGACAAAGATTGAAGCATTATTAGGGAGGTGAAATTATTTATCAAAAGTCATCAATTCACTTGCTTAACATGGTCTAGAGTCTTAGTCAATCTAGCCAAAGACTATAAATGAAGCGTTTCATGAAAGGCAACCCAAGCTCTTCAACCTTACTCATTTTCATCTTTTATTTAAGTTTTGTTAGTTACAATATATATCTTGTGATCTAATTTTTTTTTTATGTTTCCTTTTACAGGTAATTAGTTTCAAAAAAAAATTTTTTTTTAAAAGAAAAGTAAGAGCCGTGGCCCTCAAATTGAGTGCCATAGCCCTGAAATGAGGACAAACAAGGCTGAAATAGAATGTTTCAGCACCGTGACCCTCAAAGGGAGAGTTACAGCACTAAAAAAAAAGGCTTAAACAAAATGTGTGAGCGTCGTGATGCTGAAACCCAAAGTGTACTGCTTTGAGTGTGGACAGATGAGAGATATGGCCCTCACAAGTAAGAGTCGTGGCGCTGGTCGAGCCCAACCCTACTTTTTTTATTTTAAATATATTTTCCTTTCTTTTCTTCTTCTTCGCCCTACATTTTCCAATTGCCTCTCTCCCTCTATCTTCTTCCTTAAAACTTTTCTGCTTCTCTCTCACTTCAAAGCTTGTTTCTTGGATTATCTAAGTTGCATTAGCACTCATTATCCTTTCTACACTTTCCATAATCTTTCAAGTAAGGATGTTCTTTTCATTTTTACTTAATTTTAGGAATTTTTGAGATTTTGCTTTGCTTGTCTTGATAATACTTGTTAAAAAAAATCATGGAATCTTTAACATAGATGAGTTCTTGTGTTTTGATGAATGATGGCTTATTTAGTGCTCTTCTTGATTGGAGTATGACTACATACAAATTGCAATATTTTGAATCTTTGGAGTTGTTGATAACAGTTAGTTGATTAAAATAAATAAACCGTTCTTGAAGAAAGGTGGGTATGTGCACTTTGTGTAGGTCAAGAACATGGGTAGCAATTGTTCTAAGAATTGTTTATGCTGTTAGTAATATGGGGTATTTGATATTTTTGGAGTACGATGCCTACTTAGAGATTGTTTAAAAACAAAAAAATGTTTGGTAGATGATGACTAGGTACACCGTATTGAACTTTGTTTAGGCAAATGAAATTATGTTTAGTGTCTGCTAATTAATGATTAAAATTCTTGAACATTTTTTATAAGTGCAATTGCATTAAGGTTCATCGACTATTTTTGACTTGCGGTTGATTGTTGTGAAAATGGGATATAATTTTTAAAGATTGTGATATCAGATTGTCAATTTTGAGGATGTGCTATGGGCTTGTTGAGATGGTTGAATTGAATTGGAAAGCAATTACTCAAATTCTCATGGCTAGTTGTTTGACATATCTGATAAGTAGCACTAAATCCAAATATTATTTGGATTTGTTTTGATAATTGAATTTCTTTTGTAGGAATGGCACCTAAATGATCCAAACCAAGCTCTAGTGGCGTCTTTGATAGATCGAAGTTCATCTTTGCCGATGTCTCTGCTAGATATCATACATCGTTGATGAACAAAGTGCCAATTCCTGAACGAGAGATTGATATCCCCATCCTTCCTTATAAGGAGATTCATCACATGCTTTGAGACAGACATGGGCAATTATTTAGTAACCAACCTGAAGCTGCTTGCAATGACAGCACCTCGATCACTACTGGCGTTCGAGTCTTGTGGGAGAACCCGCCAAGTCCCGAACAAGCCTTAAATGAAATTTTAGTTATTACTACATCTTCCTGCCACCAATCTATAAAATTACTTTGAACCGCATGACTCTTTGGAATAAAAAATTAACATAATTGTAATAAGCAATCTTGACCTTTATTTGCCATAATCGTAAAAATACATTATAGTTTATAATTTACTAACTGTACATTTACATTGACACTATTTACCAATACATCACACTATGGACGACTTGACCTCCAGCAGGGGAGCGACTCGAAATAAGGTGCTATGAGATAAGGGGATGTGTCTCACAAACTCAGTAATCATCGGCTCCATGAGTAGGGCGTAGATGGAAAACAAGCGTAAAGCAGATAATTTGAATAATAAAACCAAATATAAAAGGATAATCTTATGAATCCAAATCACAAGTAAGGTATTTGTGCCTTGTAGAAATGATGCTATAAATCATAATGTAATACTTTCCTTGGTAATCAATGCTGAAAATAAAGCATAGTAAAATAATTTTCAATGCTCAAAATCATCCTTTTCCTTTAAAAGCATAATAGTCGTATAAATCATACACGTTTCCAAAATGTGTTTCATGTAAAAATAACCATGTACATTCACGTATATCAACTCAAAATAAACTTATAAAGCGCTGAAAGCTTGCAACCAAGTAGGGGAGTTGCGGCAAACATTAACTCTCCACCATGCAAAAGAGTATGAGTATAAAACTCTCAAGGCTCTTGAGTAGGTAAACATAGTAATCATTCGTGGACCCACTTCCACGAAATACCAATCCGAGAGCCCCGCTCCACCGGATTCCCACAGCCATGACAGTCTCAATGATGTTGGCTGACATCGAAGAAATCAGGTGGTCGTAACCACATAAATCAACTTCTGGCCTAGCCACATATATCAACCCATGGCCTCACCACGTGTATGTCACAGACCGTGGCCCTAGCCACGTCTAACAGCCTGTCGATGACCTAAAAGTTCTCTAGCTACAGCTCACTTGTGCACAAGGGTCACACTATCTCGATGTGACATTTGGCCTACTCTCAACGCTCTTGGTTTGTCAAAACCATTTTCCAAAACCAAATCAAGTTTTCCAAGACTTTTGCTTTAAATCATTTGCAAACAAGGTTCGATAACCTTTCAAATTGCTTTTCACATTAAAGGCATGGTGTAAACACTTGTATAAAGATCGGACTAAAACTGGCTCTCAAAAGTTTGCATTTAAACCATTTTGACAAGTGCATTTAACCATGCATATCATGCAAAGATACAAGGCATGGATTTTTTATGCAAAACAGTTCAAAATGGCTTGTTTCCCAATTTCTAAAACTCTTTACATGCATGTATATATATATATATTCTACACAAACAATTTCCAAATCAACTTGCATCCACAATTTCCTATGGTTTCTACCAGTTCATGCTTTCCACAATAGCAGTGTATAAATCATTGTAAATCCATTTTAAAATCACCTATTAAGGCTAACAACCCATGCTATCCACAGTTGCATTTAAAGAAAACTGGCAACGTTTATTGAACTATAACAATATATATAGTATAGATCTTTTGAAATAGACACCCACTACTCACCTTACAATAGTAGGACACTACGTCGCTATCGGTTTGGGTGCGTTTCTAGCTAATGTTACTTGTCGGTCACCCGTCACCACCTTCGGTACGCCACCACGGCAAACCTTTCTCACTTGTACACTTCCTAATAGCAAGTTAACTCAATATATTTAGTGAATGTCACCACAAGTTTATTCATATTTTCTACCTTATGTACCACATTCTTAGTTTTATGCTTTTATATCACATCCCATTTTCTTTCTTATTCAAACATTAATCATCATTTTAGTAACTTACATCATGCTAGAATCACCATTCTTTCTCACTTAACCTTTGCATATTCACGTTCATCTTGACATATGTTTACCAAAGAAATTCATATCTTTTACTTGCGTAATCCTTTATATTATATGTACTGACAACTTATTTATAGCATTAAGTTCCCATTTCAACCTTTCCAAGCAACTTTCATCCAAATCCATCTTATATTTCATAATATTAACCACATATATGGCAGCAACAATCATTCTAAATCTCACTCAATTATTTCCAAGTTTACATGCATAATTGTCTATCTAACTTTCAATGCTTTATTTCTCAATCCTTCATTCACATTATCCCTCCATATTTCTTTCAAACAACATAAGAAGCAAACTTAACATTTCCAACTAGCTCACGCATTTTAGATTCTTTCAACAACCATTATCCTTCACAATATGCCTTTCAAGATCCCTATCAACATAACAAAAGCCATTTTCTTAAGATCTCTCAACTATACTTAAAGCATTATTCATTTTTACCTTAAAGGTTGCTTGATCCGCACATGCACTCCAACATTCCTCTAAAACTTCAATCACCAGGCTGCCAACATGATTCACAAATTAGTTCTTCAAAAAAATCTTACCATCCATTGGCCTTAAAACTCATTATTATGTTTACCGTTTCTCTTTCACTTAAATCTATCATGCATTCACGGGTTTGATGGCTTGCATGTCACTAAATCTCCTCCAATCTGTTGGTCCTAAATAAAGGTGCTAGAACGGAGATGGATAACACTTTTTTGAATGTCACTAAACTTGACTTCTAATTGAGGGCAAGTTAAAGGTCAATGATGAGAAGTTAGATGTAAGATGAACGAATGATTTAGGGAAGAATGAAATGAAAAATAAAAGTGGGCAAACAATACACAAAGATTTATAGTGGTTCGATCAAAGACCTACATCCACTACCTTGATCTTTCAACCAAGGATTTTTCAAACCAAGTCACTATAAATGGTGGAATTCCCAAGCTCCCACCAAGCTTTTACAATGGCTTTTTGTCACAGCCTAATCCCAGGCCATGACCGGAGCAAGGACCCAATAGGCACAGCCCACTAGGCCCAAGCAAGCCTTCCTATATGAATCTGTACATTAGTCCATCTATCATTCATATTTCTTTAATATCTATACTTAATAGTGTTCGAACACTAATTTCTTCGAAGACAATTCGTAGAACCCAAGTAAATACTCGCACTGGCATCATAAATTGAAATATACATAGATAGTTTGTCAAATGTATCTTAACAATTCACATTAAACATGTATGTGCATATACAAAGACCTTGACCGTCAGTGGAGTGACTCTAGGAGACCTACCGAAAAATAGATAAGAGAAAAGACCTCAGCCTAGGAATCCAACTACCTTCAAACCTGAAAACTAAAACATTAAGTTGAAAATAATAAGTATAAACTCAGTGAGTGAACTTAGGAAGGGAACAAGCAAATGATACAGAAAGATTTTGAAAACACGATGCACTTATTTTTAAAACAATGCAATTTAGTTTAATTTCTTGTAAAGCCCTTGATTCAACCCTTGATTATTTAATCCCTTAAGGTGAAGGATTTATAATCCACAATGGAGTTAAAAAGAGTGAAAACTATAGCAAATATCCAATCAAGACAAGCAAAACAGAGGGTTTCTCACTACAGCGGAAAGGCATTCTATAGCATATAGTACAATCACATTTTTATTTTCATAACTTGTCTATAGCATATATATATATATATATATATATACACATGAAAACCACCGCCACCTTACTCAGCTCATGTGCACTCCCTACACGCATAAGGCAATATCATCATGTGCACTCCCTACACGAACATTTCAATATCATCATGTGCACTCCCTACATGCATATTTCAATATCATCACACGAACTCCCACCCACATCATTATCGACATGTGCACTGCCACACCGCACACCACCGGCACCGTCACGTGCACTCCCACATCGCTCGTGCATGGTTATAGCTATTATACAACATTATCACTCAAAGCATAACACACATATCCACATAATATAGGAACACATGAGTTTATCACATTAATATTTCACAACATTAAAACGTTTCATCAAGGGCTTGTTCACATGCAAGTTTTAAAGAAAAACCAATAAAATATTTCAAGTAGTTAATCAAGCATATAATCATTTATTCCAAAATATTTTAATGCAAGTTCACTCACAGTGTCTTTGTTCATGCTTTGATAGACTCTAATTGCGTTTAATGCTCCAAATGGAGATGTGGAGTCTCGTTGGAACCTATACATACAATAGCATCACACCAACTCAATTTACATAAATACTATTCCAAAAGTTGTTTCCTAAATCAAGTTTTACTAGTTATTCCTAACTAGCTTCCAATTACCATTTAAGTAGTCATTGTTCATACTAGACATGATTAAATAACCTTCAACAATAAATCAGCCCACAAACCTAATTATTGACCATCATCAACAACTCAAAAATCAAATCTAACTCATTATCACTATGGTGGCTTTATAGTGGAATTCTTATCAAGAGTTCTTCAAGCTATCAAGGAAAGTCTATCTCTCTCTCTCTCTCTCAAAATGTTCAGCTAGCGAGAAAAAGTGTAGAAGAAGAGCTTTTGAGGGTTCTTGAGGTGTAAAAGTGAAAGAGTATGAAAAACCCTATGAAAAAGTGTACAAAAGTATGAGAATCAGAGTTAATTCAAGAAAGTTATGGAGGCTTTAAGGCTTCTTTTCCATGGAAGGGATAAAACGTTTAGTGAGGGAAAAGGATGGGAAGAAGAAGAAGAAGCTGCTGGAAGTGAGAAGAAGGTGCTGGAAGAAATGAGATATTTATCCTAAAGTCAA
Source organism: Theobroma cacao (assembly GCF_000208745.1). NCBI lineage: Eukaryota > Viridiplantae > Streptophyta > Magnoliopsida > Malvales > Malvaceae > Theobroma > Theobroma cacao. Next base: position 11,207,744 of record NC_030853.1, on the reverse strand, counting down.
TCAAAGTTTCACAAAATTTACAAAAATGCCCCCTTTTTGTTCTTTTGGTGCAGTACCTTCACTTTGACAAAGATTTTGACCACCTTTCGTTCAGAACTAGGCAAAGTGGTAAAAATAAAAGTTGTAGCTCTACCTCTTATCTTTCTAATGGTACAAAAATACGTCATTTGGACTTTTTTGGTGGGAGATATGATTGAAAAATCGAAACATATGCAAATAGAGTAACAATTAATTATGCACTTTTCTTCACCAACTGAAATTATTTTTGATCTTACTCATATAAAAACATAAAATAATTATAAATTACGTAAAACTAGCATCATTAACTCAAAATAAACATTTAAACATAAATTAAAATAAACTAATAAAATAAATAAAAAAACCTAAATTCAATCCTAAATCTAGTCCAACTTAGACTAATTAGATATTTAATCTCCCATTAAATATATGAATTTGATGCACTCAACAGTCTACCTATAGTCACGCAGCTATGGAGGTCAGGGTTTCACAATTAGCCACCATATTAAAGTACATGGTATTATACTTTTTATAGGCTCAACCACAACCTTTAATAATGGTTTTTCTCGAGATCAACCAAAACCCAAAACTAACTTTTCCTAGGTTGAGTTAGAATCTATACACCCAATCAAGCTAACCCAAGCTTGAACAATCCACTTAGAGTGACTTGCACACTTTAAGTAATCAAGGAGAACAGAAATCAAGAAACTTATGATCACTAACCTAATCTGAATGGTACAAGATGAAGAGCTTAACTCTATTACAAGGATTGGAGTGAAGTGCAAAAAGTATGCAGAGAGTTTTTTCTATTTGTGAGCTCTTTTTGATCTTGGAAGCATCTAATCTTGTTCGTAGCCATTGGGGAGGGTTTTTATACTTGAAAAACCAACTTTGATGGATGTTTGACAACTTTAGACCTTTGGAAATAGTTTGCAGTTAGTTCTAGCTATTAATTTGTCTTTTAGCATTCAAATTCAAATTTTCAAACAGAATGCTTTTAGTTGACTAACATACTTCTTAGTCGATTAAGTCATTTCTATCTTCTGATCCCAATTTCTGGCAGTGAGCTCTTAGTCGACTAACCATGTTTCTTGGTTGACTAAGTCTTCTTTGTTTCTGAACCAGTCATCTCCATTTTTGAGTTTTAGTTGACTAACTCCCTTGGTTATCTGACTAATAGGCTTTTGTTTTGTGGCTCAATTGTAGCTCTTTATTCTTATGAGTTTTGATATTTGCTTTTTAGTGATTAATTCATTTTTGACATACATTTTCATCCTGCACTCAAGTAGTATAGTTAGACATAAATGAGTGGAAATGTTTTATTATCATCAAAGACTAATGGAGCCAACAATCTTCCCCTTTTTTATGATGACAAAACATTCCTTGATTAAAAGCACAGTGTCTATTAGTTTTTTTTTTTGTGCTAGATTAGGATTTCTCCCCCTGAGTGTGCGCTCCTCCTTAATGTATGCATGATCTTTTGAAGTTATTTTATTATCCAACTTAGTAGGTGAGCAAGTTTTTATTTATTTCTTAAAGAAAATAATAGGTATAGATTCAAACATTTGATAGAATATCTTCATACAGGCTTATAAAACAATCAGCAATAGGTGACAGAATGAAAAAATATCATCAATATTGTAACTAACTGTCATCAACATATTACCAATAGACCATATCCATTCCAAAAACAAATGTCATTAATGCCATTAACAATCCAACAAAAATAACAAAAAAAACATAACAGAAATAAGTTATCAGCATCCAATTTTTAACCATCAGTAAACAAGATAACATAAACAGCCCAACATCATCAGAGTCAGATTCAGATTCTTAAATTACCCCTAAATTACTTCTACTTTTTCCCTAAATTTATTCTACTTTCTATCTCCCTTTTTGCTTTCTATTTCTCCCCATTTTTGTCATCAACAAAACAGGGGTGGTCTACTAGCTTAGGAAGAGTCAAAGAGGGTGGATTCATCAGTTCCAAAATGAACATTGAGGGGTTCTAGGGATGACACAAGTGATGATCTCTATGGTGAGGAATCAGAAGAAGATGTGTCTGAACATTGAGAGGATCTTGAATAGAAGATTTGACTGAAGGTTTTGCTTTGTCAGCCAATCTTGAAGACTTTCTCCTTTTCAAAAACTTGGTCTTTGTTGCCATAGTCTTTCTGCCATTTTCAATCGGTTTAGGTTTATCTTGTGCAAATGCAGCAATTTCTCCTTTTTCTTTACAAGTTTGTTCACTCTTCCTTGTGGTATGAACTGAATTAGGGGATGCTTTTGTAGATGCTATTTTTTGTGCTTTGCTTTTTGTTGCTCCTCTTCCCTTACCATCTGGTGAAAGACATCCATGAATAAAATTTCCTCAAAGTTTGTGGGAGATGGTTTATCTATCTGTGCCTCATCATGCTGTGGAGAATTGTCATTAAATGATCCTATGACTTTTGTGTTATCACTGTCTTCTTTTTCAATTTCATGTTCAAGAGTGGGTGTTTTTCTTGCTGTAGCAGATTCGGGTTCATCACCTTCAACTTGAAAAGTAGGATTCTCAACAGGCTATCCTGCTAGTGCAAAACTTGGCGCTATTGAGGTATCCTCAGTTTTAGGACCAGAAGGTGACTTTTTTTTCTCCTTCATCAAATCTCCTAGCTCTTGTAAATTTTCTTCAATTTTCCAAATTCTTACAGACTGGTTAGTGAGTTTGCCGTCAATTCTCATTAATAAATTCAAATCATCTCATTTGAAATCTGAGAGGAAGTTGCCTTAGTCTATGCAGAGGTAGAATGCTCTTCCCTTAAAGTGTTTTTAGGGGTCTTCATAAATTTTTCTCTTTCTAGCTTGTACCCTTTTTTGACAAACTTCCTAGATAGATAGCCTGATCCCTGCTCTTAACTTGATCTATTTCATATCTGGAACTCCACAATCCTTTTTTCATTACTAGAGAGGTGATTATGTTTCCAGAAGGTAGAGTCATCTTGTTAACTCGACATGTTCCTTTCATTCTTTCAATCATGAATCTTCCTAAATTGAGGGGGGGTAGCATTAAAAGCATGCTCCATTAACTTCATATCATTTTATTTTAGTTTCTTAACTGACTAAGTTTTCCTCTTATCCGACTAAGTCTATCATAAAAAAAAAACAGAATGCTCTTAGTCAATTAAGTGATTCTCTTAATCAACAAAGTATCTACTATCTTATGAAAGAAAAGCTCAAAAATTTTCCTAAAGCTTCTATACATTAACCATTCCTAGATTTCTTCTAATTTCACAAAATCTTTCCTCATTTAAGGGTTTGGTAAATATATCAGTCAATTGATTTGAAGTGTTGACAAATTCAATCGTAACGTCTCTTTAAGCACATGATCTCGGATAAAATGATGTCAAATTTCAATGTGCTTTTTCTAGAGTGCTAAACTGGATTTTTTGAGATGTTAATTGCACTTGTGTTATCACAATATATACGTATATTATGCATGGTTACTCCAAAATCTTTTAATTGTTGTTTAATCCATAAAATTTGAGTACAACAGCTACCTAAGGAAATGTATTCAGCTTCTGCTGTTGAAAGTGTAACAGAGTTTTGTTTTTTACTTGACCAAGATACAAGCATGTTTCCTAGAAGCTGACAAGTGCCAGTAATACTTTTCCTATCAGTTTTACTTCCAGCAAAATCAACATCAAAGTAACCAATAAGACTAAAAGATGTTCCTCTAAGATACCATAATCTTAAGTTTTGTGTGTCCAAGAGATACCTAAAGATTCTTTTTATAGCACTTAAGTGTGACTCTTTAGGTTGTGATTGAAACTGTGTACAGAAGAATACACTAAATTGAATATTAGGTCTGCTAGCAGTTAAGTAAAGCAAAGATCCAATCATACGTCTATAAAGCTTTTAATCAACACTCATTCCTTTTTCATCTTTATCAAGCTTAGTAGAGGGACTCATTGGAGTGCTGATTGACTTCAACTTCAGCATATCAAACGTTTTCAGCATGTCTTGAATGTATCTTTCTTGATTGATAAAGATGTCATCCTTGCATTGTTGGATTTGAAAGCCAAGAAAGAATTTCAGTTCACCCATCATGCTCATCTCAAATTCACCCTACATTTCTTCAGCAAAGTTCTTACACAAAGCCTCATTAGTAGCACTAAATACAATATCATCCACATAAATTTGAACAATAATCAAATCATTCAAGTATTTTTTAATGAATAGTGTTATATCAATACTTCCTCTCACATACCCTTTCTCAACTAAGAACTTTGAGAGTCTTTCATACCAAGCTCTTCAAGCTTGTTTTAATCCATATAAGGCCCTATGTAGTTTGAAAACATAATCAGGCTTTTCAAAATCCTTAATTCCGGGGGGTTGTTTGACATAGACTTCTTTTTGAATGAGACGATTTAAAAATGCACTTTCACATCCATTTGAAATAATTTAAGTTTATGAAACATGCAAATGCAAGCAATAATCTTATGGCTTCTTGTCATGACCCAAATTTCGAGCCATGACCAGTGCATGGGCCCGATGGATGTAGTTTACTAAGCCCAAGCAAGCCTATTAATATGACCTGTTCATCATTCCATCAAAAGTTGCTAAGTCATATTTTATAACTTCAAATCAAATTAATATTAAGCATTGCCAACTTGTAGTGGCATTACCAATCAAGTATACATGTATTGTCTAAAACATATGTCTTAATAATTTACATCATGTTTATCTATACATATAAAAAAGGAGACTCGATTTCCAGCAGAGAAACTCGAGTGACGTACGGCTACTGAATGCCGAGATACCTACCAAGGAAACGAATCTACAAGGGCACCTCAACTTAGTACCGGTTGCCTCTTGATCTAAAAACATGAAGTTGAAAACGGTGAGTATCAACCCAGTGAGTGAACAAGGAAGGGAACAAGCAACAATAAGGAAAATTTAAAGAAATCATGATGCATTTATTTTTAAAACAATGCACTTCGATTTAGTTCTTATCAAAACCCCTCATCTAAACCCCAAATGAGTACATCACTTGATGGAAAGGGTCCATGCTCAACAAAGGATTTGAAGAGTAAAAACTTTAATGGCATTCATGCAATTCAGTCAAGTAAATGACGGGTCTATAGCGAGAATGCCTTTTCGCTGCAGTGAAGTTTGGGCTCAAGTTATCAGCTGGACGAGAGTTTCTCAAATGGCTGAAGGTTTCTCTCTAAAATTCCTCATTTCAAACTTAATTAAATAAATCCCTAAATGTTGGGAGTCTATGTTAAACTATGGTGTAAATGAAATGGAAAAATATGGCAAAAACTAGCAAGATAGCATAATGGACAGAAAGTTTCTCGCTACAGTGAGATTCAGTTAGCCAAAACAGAAAGTTTCTTGTTGCAGCGAGAACCAGGTCTAGTAAAAACCCTCAAAACTTGAGAGTTTCTCACTGCAGTGAGAATGATTCTCGCTGCAGCAAGAAACAGAGCACTAAGAAAAAGTCTCCATTCCCTCAAGAAAAGACCATCCTACTTGAATGACAAAATCAACATGAAACAGAAATAAATTCCCAAAGTTCAACATGTCAAACTTTCACATGCATTACAACCATATACCATATTCATGAGCTTGTGATAACATACATATCTATGTATGAAAATATATATATATATATATATATATATATATCAATCATCATGCACACCTTCCCNGGAAATATATATATATATATATATATATATATATCAATCATCATGCACACCTTCCCATCATCATCAGCTTATATGCACTCCCACTAGCACATGGCTGGGTCATCATTGGCTTATTCGCACTCCTACTCGTACACAGCCGGGTCAGTATCAACTTATGCACACTCCCACTCACACATAGCAGGGTCAGCATCGGCTTATGCGCACTCCTACTCGCACATAGCTAGGTCAGTATCAACTTATGCACACAACATTATTCATATATATATATATCATCACGGTATAGGAGCACATAAGTCCTTCCTTTTTCACATTTCACATTTTCACAACATCAAAATATTTTATCAAGGGCTTGTTCCCCGGCGCACATCTTTAAGGAAAAGTTGAAATAAATCATTCAAATGTGTCATACAAATACAATTATATCTCCCAAAACGATTTTGAAATGCAAGTTCACTCACCGGTATTTGGTTGAACCTTTAGTCGATTCTAACTTCCTTAATGGTCCAAATGGGACAGTGGGGCTTCGTTGGAACCTATCATCACATTAAAATCACAATTAACTCAATTCTCATAATTACAAGTTTTACAAGCTATCACCTACTAGTTTCCAAGTGCCATTAAATGGCTATCCATTTTCACTATCCTAATCACTCCTAAGTGAATTTACAACCTCAACTACCAAAACACCCACAAGTCTAAACACTAATCATTTTCAACACAAAAAAATCAATTCTAATTCATTACTCACCTTGGTAGTTTGTAATTGAAATTCTTTCCAAAAACTTTCAAGCTAATATTGAAGCTCCCTCTTTCTCTCTCTAAAACACCTAACTAGAGAGAGAAAGTATGGAAATAAGATTTTTCAAGGGTTTTAAAGTGAGAAAGTGAAGGAGTACGAGGGTTATATGCAAAAGTGCACAAAAGCTTAAAAATTAAAGCTATTTTGAGGAAGGTTATGGAGCTTTCATATCAAGCTTTCGTGGAGGATGAAAGCAACGTAAGATGAAAGGAAGAAAAAGAAGAAAAGTTGCTGGAGAATGAAGAAGCTATTGGAAGAAAGAGATATTTATAGCTCAAGCTTATCCACTCCACTTAAATTACCAAAATGCCCTCAACAAGTTAGCTTGTTCTCCTCCAATCCTTTATGAAATCTTTTTACTCTTTTGGCACTCAGACAAGGTTCATAATGGTCTAGAAATGCTCGGGTTCATGAAACTTAAAAATTTGAGCTCGAGGTGAAAAATGACCATTTTGCCCCTATCGTGGAAATCATCATCATTTTTATTTCCTTTGTCATTTTACCCATATTTTCATCATTCATTTATGCCTTCAGCCTACTTAGGCCTTAATATTGTTTAAAACTTGCTTTTAGGGGCTTACTAAGGAAATGACGAAATTACCCCTGATCAAGGATATTGTGTCTACTTCTATCTACGAATCTATAAAGGTCAAAGTCCCACACTTCTATCCTAGCAACAAGAGCAAATGTCTCATCATAGTCAATGCCTTCATCTTGATTATATCCTTGAGCCACTAGCCCAGCTTTGTTTCTATGAACATTACCTTGCTCATCTACCTTGTTTCTGAACACCCACTTTGTGCCCACAATTGGGTGACTGAATGTCCTAGAAACTAGTGTCCATACTTAGTTTCTTTCTAATTGTTCAAGTTCTTCTTGTATGGCCAATATCCAACTTTCTTCTTTTTTTGCCTCTTCAAAGCTTTTAGGCTCCATTTGTGAGATAAAGGCTGAGAATTCACATGCTTCGCTAATTCCTCTTCTGGTTTTAACTCTTTCTGAAGGATCACCAATAATCTACTTTTGTGGGTGATCGTTAGAATATGTCCAGCTCTTTAAAAGGTCATTATGTTGACATTCAGTTCTTTGCAGATTTTTTAAGGGTGGAGGTTCTGCTTCTCTTCCAAGGGAGTTTTCTTCATTGTTTTTCATGTTTTCTAGGCTCATTTCTTCCATTTGTCTTTCAAAGTCCTTTGCATCATTTTCATCAATAAGAACTTCCTTTCACAAGGCATTAGATTCATCAAAAACTACATGGATGGACTTTTCAATTGTTAAAGTTCTTTTGTTAAAAACTCTATAAGCTTTTGAGTTCAATGCAAATCCTAGAAATATTGCCTCATCACTTTTAGCATCAAACTTTCCAAGAAAATGTTTTCCATTGTTCAATACAAAGCATTTGCAGCCAAAACTTCTTAAGTGAGAAATATTTGGTTTTCTACCTTTGTACAATTCATATGGGGTTTTGATATCATGGCCTTTATTAAGACTCTATTAAGAATGTAGGTTGTTGTGTTGATAGCTTCTGCCCAAAAGTACTTTGGTAGATTATTTTACAAAGCATGGTTCTAGCTATTTCTTTTAAAGTTCGATTCTTCCTTTCTACAACCCCATTTTGTTGAAGTGTTCTAGGTGTAGAAAAGTTGTGATCTAACCTTTTTCATTACAAAAATTTTCAAAAATCATCTCTTTCAAACTCACCTCCATGATTACTTCTAATACTAACAATGACAAGTCTTTTTTCATTCTTAACCCTCTTACAACGATTTACAAATGTAGGTAGTGCATCATTTTTATGAGCAAGGAAGTAGACCCAAGTATATCTAGAGTAGTCATCAACTATCACAAAGCCATATGATTTACCTTCTAAGCTAGTTATGTTGATTGGACCAAATAAATGAATATGCAACAATTCAAGAGGTCTAGAGGTTGAAATCATCTTCTTAGTTTTGAAAGATGTTTTAACTTGTTTACCTAGTTGACAAGCATCACAAATTTAATCATTCTCAAATTTAATTTTAAGCAATCCAAGAACCAAATTTTTTCTCATCAATTTTGAGATGGTATGCATGCTTACATGTCTAAGTCTTCTATGCCATAACGAGTTATCATTTTTATCATTTTTTTATTTTTTGAATTTTTTTTTATAATTAAGGGATGAGGGATTCGAACCCTGCTCTTTAGGCAAGGGGATTATGCACCAACTAATGAGCCAAATGCTCGGGTGCAGCTATCATTTTCATCATTTGCCATAAGACATGTTTCACAATTAAGCTTAAGATCTTCACTTCACATATTCTTAATTCTTTTTCCTATGAATCAAAATTTTGTTGGTACTAATGTCTATCACTTCACATTTATAAGAATCAAAACACACCTTAAAACCTTTATCACACACTTGACTGATACTTAATAAATTATGTTTTAAACCTTTAACAAGCAACACATTACTAATTTGAGGATGAGAATTCTTACCAATAGTTTCGATACCATGAATTCTAACTTTAGAATCATCTCAAAAAGATACAGTACCTCCCTTTTCTTGTCTAGCTAAGCAAACAACATTTTGTTTTCAGTCATATGTCTTGAACAGCCACTATCCATGTACCATGGTTGCTTCTCCTTCAATTGAGCTCTTGAACATATGTCTTCTTAGTTTGGCTCAACTTGCAAGACAGATTTTCAGTTTTTCTTAATAAGTACCCATACCTTGATGAGTCTTTGAAGGTTAGCTGCTACATAGGATACTTTTGGAACCCAAATCATTTTTGTTTTCTATGTGCTTCTTCTTCTATAGCAGTCATATGATAAATGACCAAGTTTATCACAAACATAACATCTGGATGAGAAATTATCAGAATTTTTCTTAAGGTATGTGTTTCTTCTTGATTTTTCTTTTCTCAAACTCTTAAGAGTAGTATTTTCATCAATTGCTTTTTGTAAAGCTTCAATTCTGTTATCCAATTCCAATTTCAGAACTTCAAAATCTATTTTTGAATGTTCTAATTCAGTTTGAAGAATATTTCTTTGTTCAAAAACACAGTTGAACTCATGTCTTATCTTTTCCAAATCATTTTCAAGAGATGTAGTCTTTCTTTTTAAAGCCTTATATTTTGATGCCAGCTTTTGAAACTCATCATAGAGGCATTCATATTCTTCTTGAATTTCATCAATTGAAATATCACAAGGAGTAAAAGATACCTCGGATTCATCATCTCTGGCCATCAAACTTAGGTTAAGTCTTTCTTCCACTTTCTCTTTTTCAACATCTGAACTTGAAACATCACTATTAGACTAGGTTACAGCCACCATAACCTTCATTGTTTTTCTATTTTTCTTGGGAGTTTCCTCCTTCAGCAGAGGGCATTTTGATCTGAAGTGTCCAGGTTTCTTGCACTTATAACATATTACATCTTCCTTCTTATTGGATTTATTTTTATTTTTGATTTTCCATGAAGAACTTTGATCTCTTCTATACCCTTTCTTAGCCAGCGTCATATCTCTTTTCTCCATAAGTTTTCTGAATCTTCTTGCTACCATGGCTAATTCTTCATTGTCATCACATGACAAATTATCCAATTCTTCTTCAAGAGTGCTTACTTTTAAAGCAATGCTTTTCTTTCTTTCTTTTGCTTCTTTCTTGTCTTTTTCTTCTTCTTCTTTAAGTTTGAGCTTATGAGTGAGAAGAGACCCACATATTTCATCAAGAGTGATGGCATTTAAATCCTAAGCTTCTTTAATGGCAGTCACTTTTGGCTTCCAAGTTTTAGGTACGCTTCTTAGAAGTTTTTTTACAAGTTCATGTTCAGGAATCGGTTTACCTAGTTGACTAAGTTTATTGGTGATGTTGGTGAACCTATCGAGCATGCTAGTGATATCTTCATCAAGTTTCATCTTAAACATCTCATAGTTGTGAGTTAAAAGAGCTATTTTGGACTCCTTGACTTCTGAAGTCCTTTCATGGATAATCCTAAGTTTGTCCTAAAACGTTTTTAGCTGTGGTACAGCTTGACACTTTGTTAAACTTAATGGGAGTTAAGGCACAATGTAAAGTGTTTATTGCCTTAAAGTTCATCTGAATCTTTTTGGTTTTAGCTTCAGTCCATTCAGACCTTAGCTTAGGAATCATTTCATTAATCACAACATTTATGGTCGAAGGGATGAAAGGTCCATCAATGATGGCATCCCACATTTCATAGTCTACTGCCCTTATGTAGATTAACATTCTAGTGCTCCAATAGGGGTAGTTCGATCCATCAAACAGAGGTGGTCTATTTATGGATTGTCCCTCAGCAACTATAGATTTTTGAAGAGCCATTTAGATCTCCCTTAGGATGTTAAGCCTTAAGAATGTGGGATAGATTCTGATACTACTTGTTGGTCCTAAATAAATGTGTTAGAGGGGGTGAATAACACCTTTTTTAATGTCATTAAACTTGACTTTTAATTGAGGGCAAGTTAAATGTCAATGATGAAAAGTTAGATGTAAGATGAAGGAATGATTTAAAGAAGAATGAAATGAAAAATAAAATAGGGCAAACAATACACAAAGATTTATAGTGGTTTGTTCAAAAACTTGCATCCACTACCTTGATCTTTCAACTAAGGATTTTCCAAACCAAATCACTAAAAATGGTGGAATTCCCAAGCTCCTACCAAGCTTTTACAATGGCTTTTCATAAGCTCAGCGACAACCTTTAACAATGGTTTTTCTTGGGATCAACCAAAACTTAAAACTAACTTTTCCTAGCTGAGTTAGAACTTATACACCTAATCAAGCTAACCCAAGTTTGATCAATCCACTTAGAATGACTCGCACACTCTAAGTAATCAAGGAGAATAGAAATAAAAAAGTACATATGATCACTAACCTGATCTGAATGGTACAAGATGAAGTGCTTAACTCTATTACAAGGATTAGAATGAAGTGTAGAAAGTATGTAGAGAGTTTTTTCTATTTTTGTGCTTTTTTTTATCTTGGAAGCATCTAATCTTGTTCTTAGCTATTGATGAGGGTTTTTATACTTGAAAAACTAGCTCTGATGGATGTTTGACAGCTTTAGACCGTTGGAAATAGTTTGGAGTCAATTCTAGCTGTTAATCTACCTTATAGCATTCAAATTCAAATTTTCAGACAAAATGCTCTTAGTTGACTAACATACTTCTTAGTCGATTAAGTCGTCTTTGTCTTCTGATCTCAGTTTCTGGCAGTGAGCTCGTAGTCGACTAACCATGCTTCTTGGTTGACTAAGTCTTCTTTGTTTATGAACTAGTCATCTTAATTTTTGAGTTTTAGTTGACTAACTCCCTTGATTATCCGATTAATAGTCTTTTGTTTTGTGGCTCAATTGTAGCTCTTTATTCTTATGAGTTTTGATATTTGCTTTCTAGAGATTAATTCATTTTTGACATACATTTTCATCCTGCACACTCAAGTAGTATAATTAGACATAAATGAGTGGGAATGTTTTACTATCATCAAAAACTAATGGAGCCAACACAATCAAGCCAATCTTTGTTGCCACAAAACATTTCTTATAGTCACCAATTCATTTTTAAAGAACATTCAAACTAAAACCACAATCCTTACCTTATTTCTCTTGTATCTTGAAATCAAGCTTTATACCTCCATCAACACTCCATGGCTTTCCTCTTGAATGTTGAAGACTGTTTGGTTGATGTAATAGCACAAATCTACAAGATAAAGGATAGAAACCTCACGGTTCCACTTAAATCCTCACAACTCGAGCCTTTCCTTCCTTTTTCTCTTTTCTTCCTCTCAGGTGGAACTTCTCAAAGCTTTCTCTTCTTTCTTTCCTTCTCTAAATGGCCGGCCCTCTCTCAACTTCACAAGACCAATTCACATTTCTTTACTCCTTGAACTTGGTATTTATATGGCCACCCCTTCAACCAATCATAGACCTGGCAATTCATGTTAATGTGTTGTAAACGTGCTAGACACAATTAGACACGAAACATGTTAAGGCTAAACACAAACACGACACGTTTAATATTCGTGTCTTAAATTTAAAACATATACACATATACGTTTAATACACGTGTAACACGACATGACATGATTAACACGTTTATTAAACATGTCAATATACGACACGACACGATTAATAACACGTTTAACACGATTAAATAAAAATATTTACAATTAAATATAATTTTATTATTTTAATTTGAAATCTATAATTATAAAAATAATTATAGCAAAACAAAAATAATAATAATAATATCAAATAATCACCAAAAGTTAAAAATTAGGGTTGAGCATGTATAATTACATTATACCCTTTATAAAATTAAAAAAACTTATTAGAATAATTATTTAAAATTATTTATATAAGGTTAAAATAGTTTTTAACTATTAATTTTTAATAAGTTAATAAATGTGTCACGTATACACATTTAAATACGGTAACACGATTGAACACGATAGCATGATTAAGTAAACGTGTTTAAACATATTTTAAACGTGTTTGTCGTGTCTGACACGTCAAGACACGAAACACGTTAAGACTAAACCCAAAACCTATTTAACTCGTGTCTTCTTGTGTCGTGTTCAAAATTGCCAAGTCTAACCAATCACAATACATGCACACATTCTCTTTTTTGTTTTCATTTGGCCATTTTGCCAACCAATTGTTCTTCATTCACCAATTTCCTTTCGTCCACATTGGTCCATTACCTATCCTTATTTGCTTCTCCGTCCGCCACCTTCACTATCCCATCTTTTCTTCCTTTATTATTTATTTCATGCACCACCTTATTCCTCCAATCCTATTTCATGCACCACCTTTATCTTATATTTTATTTGGTCATTCATTAATCTATTTAAGTCACATGTATCCCACATCTTTCTTTCCTTATTTGGCCACCTAATGCACCAATCTCTTTAAATGCAAATAGATTTAGGCCTATTCTTCCTTTTACTTCACATGGTGGGGGTCCCACACATTCCCTACTAATTTTCTCCTTTTTACATGCACATCTCATTATCTCACATAATCTAACTTTCCTTTGTTAGTTAATTCCATTTAGCTTCAAATATTGTAATTGCACATAAGTCCTCAACTTTTCTTATTTACCATTCGACCCTCTATACTTTTCATCCTTTACAATTTGGTCCTTCATTCATTTCTTTTAAATTCTAATTTCCTTCTATCTTTCTTCCTTTACACTTGTAGAAATAAATATAAAATTTGCACTTCACTAATGTATCACCATAATATTTAAATATATATTTACCCCGCTCTTACTTTACAAAATAAAGGCAAACGGGCCCCACTTTTGTCGTTTTTCTTCAAATTTATTTCTTATTTCTTCTCCTTTACTTAGATCAGCCATATAATCCTCCTTCATGACTAATTTAAACAATAGATAAAATATTAATATTTTAATATTATTTTATTCCAAAATTATTCACTTGTCTCCTCAAATCCCAAAGTGTCTTACTTAGCCTCGGTTCACTTCCAAATTGCCTTTCAACTCGCTAATTCATTGTGAGACCTCGACTCTTATAGGCTTGTAACAAGGTGTAGACACGATAACACAAGCTAGAGGTAATTTCGTCATTTCCTTAGTGAGCCCTTAGAAATAGGCTTTCAAACAATATTAAGGCCTAAGTAGGCCTAAGGCATAAATGAATGATGAAAATAAGGGTAAAATGATGAAGGAAATAAAAATGATAATGATTTCCAAGGTAGGGGTAAAATGGTCATTTTTCATCTCAAGTGGAAATTTTTAATTTTTCATGAACCTGAGTATTTCTAGACTATTATGGACTTTATCTCAATGTCAAAAGAGTAAAAAGATTGCATAAAGGATTGGAGAAAGACAAAGCCAACTTGTTAAGGGCATTTTCATAATTTAAGTGAAGTTGGATAAGCTTAGGCTATAAATATCTTATTTCTCCAGCAGCTTCCTCATTTTTCCACAGCTTCTTATTCTTCCTCCTCCCATCTCACGTTTCTTTATCTTCCATGGAAGCCTCCCTTAAAGCTTCCATAACTCTCTTTCTCTCTAGCTTCAATTTTCATGCTTTTGTGCACCTTTTCATAAAACCTTTTGTGCTCTTTCACTCTCTTACTTTAAAACCCTTGAAAAGTCTTATTTTCATACTTCCTCTCATAGCTAGGTGTTTTAGAGAGAGAAAAAGAGGGAGCTTCTATAATAGCTTGAACTTTTTGGAAAGAATTTTAATTACAAAGCTACCAAAGTGAGTAGCGAATCAGAGTTGATTTTTAAGTGTTGAAAATGGCTAGTGATTAGACTTATGAAGTGTTTTTTAGTTGAGGTTGTTCATTCATTTTAGAGTGATTAGGATAGTGAAAATAGATAGCCACTAAATGGCAATTGGAAGCTAGTTAGGAGATAGCTTTTAGAATTTATAGTTATGTGAATTGAGTTAATTGTGATGCTAATGTGATGATAGGTTCCAACGAAGCCCCACCACCTCATTTGGACCATTAGAGGAAGTTGGAGTTGAGTGAAGAATTAACGAATACTGGTGAGTGAACTTGCATTTTAAAATGTTTTGGGAAGTGCCTGCATGTTTAAATGAATTATTTGAAAGTTCATTTGTTTTTGCTTTAAAAATATACTTGGGGAACAAGCCTTTGGTGAAATGTTTCTATCTTGTGAAAATGTTCCATATAAATGGTTCATGCGTTACCACATTATATTGATATGTATATTATGCATTGGATGTTCCTTTTTGTATGATAATGATGACCCAGCTATGTGCGTGTGGGAGTGCACATGAGCTAATGATGACCCAGCTATGTGCAGTGTGGGAGTGCATATGAGCTGATGATGACCCAACTATGTGCGAGTAGTGAGTGCACATGAGTGGAGTGTGGTGGGATGATATGCATGAGAATGAATCTCACTGCAGCAAGAAACTCTTGGGTTGGAAGGGGGTTACACTAGCTTGATTCTCGCTACAGCGAGAAATTTTCTAGAGATTCTTGCTGCAACGAAAATGAATCTCGCTGTAGTGAAAAACACTCAGGTTCTGGTGCAGTACTTTTACTTTGACAAAGATTTTGACCACTTTCCAATTAGAACGAGGCAAAGTGATAAACATCAAAGTTATAGCCCAGCCTTTTAGCTTTCTAATGGTTAGAAAATCATGTCAATTGGACTTCTGTGGTGGGTGATATGCTTGAAAAATCAAAACATACGCAAACTAAGACTATTTCTCACTACAGCGAGAAACTTGCTGTCATGCTTGCTACCTTGCTTGATTTTGACATATTTTTCTCCCATTTAACTTCATGGATTGATCATGGGTTTTGCAACACTATGAGGTTATTAATCAAAGTTTGAAATGAGGGGTTTATAGTAATAAATAAAATCAATTGCATTGTTTTTGAAACAAATGCATCATGATTTCCAAGTTCTCTTTATCGATTGCTTGTTCCCTTCTTATGTTCACTCACTGAGTTTATACTCATTTTTTTTTTTCCAAATTCATGTTTCAGATCAGGAGGTAATTGAAACATAGATTGAGGTGTCCATGTACGTCCATCTTTTGGTAGCTATCAATGGCATTCAGTAGCTACCCCTTCACTATGGTCACTCCGCTGAAAGTGTAGTACCCCGTACTTTGAGATGGTGGCTAATAAAGCTTATCGGATGCCCATTTGAGGTTGATTACTGAGTCAAAAGGGTAATTTAGAAGTGAACCTGTGAAACTTCGACCTCCATAGACAAGTAACTAGAAGTAGACATGATAACATCGACTAGGGGTAATTTCATCATTTCTCTTAGTGAGCTCCTACGAGTGGGTTTTTTGATTTTATTAAGGCCTAAGTAGGCCTAAAGCATAAATGAATGATGAAAATAAGGATAAAATAACGAAGAAAACAGAAATAGTAATGACTTCTGCAGTAGGGGCAAAATGGTCATTTAGCACATCGAGTCTAAATTTTTAAGTTTTCACGAACTCGAGTACTTCTAGACCATTATGGACTTTATCTCAGTGTCCAAAGAGTAAAAAGTTGAACCGAAGGAAAGAAGAAGACAAAGTCACCTTATGGAGGGTATTTTGGTAAATTACATGAAAAATTGGATAAACTTTAGATACAAATATCTAAAGCTGCAGCAATTTCCATCAACTTCCAACCATTTCTTCTTCCTTTCCCATCTCACGTTTCTTCATCTCCATGGGAGCCTCCCATTAAGCTTCCATAGCTCTCTCAATTAACTTCAATTTTCATGCTTTTGAGCACTTTTTCATGAAACCTTTTGTGCTCTTTCACTCTCTCACCTTAAAACCCTTAAAAGTCTTACTTCCATCTTCCTCTCACTAGCTGGACATGTAGAGAGAGAGTGAGTGATTTCCTTTATTTGCTTGAAGAATTTTGAAAGAGAATTCAACTACAAAGACCATCCAAGTGAGTATAAGTTAAGGTTAAATTTCTTTAGTTGTTGATAATGGCTAACAATGGGGTTTGTGAGTGTTTTATTGTTGAGGTTGTTTATTCACTCTTAGGGTGACTAGAGTGGTGTAAATAACTAGCCACTTAATGGTAACTGAAAACTAGTTAGGAATAACTAGTAGAACTTGATTTAGGAAAGAGCTTTTGGAATTATATTAATGCCAATTTGGGTTGGTGGTGACATTGTGTGTGTATAAGTTCCAACAAGGCCTCACATGTCCATTTGAAGCATTAGTTGAGGTTAGAGTCAAGCAAAAGAATCAACAAGACAGGTGAGTGAACTTGCATCAAAGTGTGTTTAGGAAATACATATGTGTTGGGATGAAGCATTTAAATGATTTTACTTGGTTTTCATTAAATTATGCATGGGAACAAGCCCTTCATAAAATGTTTGATGTTGTGAAAATGTGAAATATGGAAAAAGATGAATCCATGTGCTTTTATATTATGTTGGTATGAGTATATATGAATATGTGTAGTGCATTGATGAATAATGTTATGTGATAATGATGACGCAGCTATGTGTGATGTGGGAGTGCAAATGAGCTGATGTGTGAGTAGAGAATGCGCATAATTCGATGATGACCCGACTATGTGCGAGTAGGGACTGCGCATAAGCCGATGATGATGACCCGGCTATGACGATGAATGAAGTGGGGTGGTGTACGTGTTTATATATGTTTATATGTGTATATGTGATAGAAAGTTTATGATTATAATATGTGATTGCAATGAATAATGAGAAACTTTATTATTGTCAATGTGTTCACTTTGATGTGCACTATAGTAGGAATGGATTTTGTGGCATGTGAAAATCCCTTAATTGTCATCTACCCTGAATCTCGCTGCAACAAGAAACTCTTTGGTGGTGGGGGCACAAACCAGCCCTGTTTCTCGCTACAGCGAAAAAGAATTCTCTCTGCAGCAAGGAATTTCGCTGCAGCAAAAATGGATTCTCGCTTCAACGAGAAACTCTCGGGTGGTCTTAAAATTTTGGTGCAATGTTTCCACTTTTATGGAGATTTTGACCACCTTCTGGTCAGAACTGGAAAAGTGGTAAACATCAAAGTTGTCCAGAGAGTTTTGACCACCTTCATCTTAGCTTTCTAATGGTCCAAAAATTAGGTTAATTGGACTTTTGTAGTGGGAGATATGCTAGAAAAACTGAAACATATTCAAACTAGGACTGTTTCTCGCTATAGTAAGAAACTTGCTGCCATGCTTTGTACCTTGCTTGATTTTGACCTATTTTTCACCCATTTAACTTCATGGATTGATCATGGGTTTTTGCAACACTATGAGGTTATTAATCAAAGTTTGAAATAAGGGGCTTTTAGTAAGAAATTAAATCAATTGCATTGTTTTTTAAATAAGTGCATCATAATTTCTAAATTCTTCCTATCGATTGCTTGTTCCTTTCTCATGTTCACTCACTATGTTTTATACTCATGTTTTTAAACTTCATGTTTTCAGATTTGGAGGCAGTTGGGACCTAGATTGAGTGTCTACGTATGCTTGTCTTCTTGGTAGGTACTATGCATCTCAGTAGAGGTACCTTCACTTAAAGTCACTCCGCTGACGGTTGAGAGTCTTTTGTCTGTATACACATATATGTAATGTAAGCTACTAAGAGTCATGTTATAAATGAAGTATGTATATGTTGGATTGATGATGATGCCTTTATGAGATGGCAATGAATGACAGTACTTTGAGATAATACAAATATGAATATTCGGTTGCTATAAAATATTACTGAAACATTCATCATTGAGAATTACAACACGTGGTTTTTAAAGATGATGGATGGAATAAGGAACAGGATCTCATAAAGAGGCTTGCTTGGGCATAGTCGGTTATGCCCACTAAGCCCATGCTGTGAAACCTCGACCTTCATAGACACATAACTCAAGGTGAAACTTATGTTTAAAGGTTTAATTTGAGCTAATGATGTCAAGCCCAGCTCTACAATATGTTTGTTATGCCATTCCTACATAAGAATGCATGTTTGCTTACTTGGGTATCGTGAAAATCGTTAAAGGATGACAATGTACCAAATGGTACAACTAAGTTGATTTAAGCCTTGAACTAGTCCAAATAGAGATTTTAAGATGAAATTGAGAATTTTAAAACCCTAGAATGACTAAAAATGGTGATTCGGAATTCGAGGACCGATTTGGAGTCAAATTGAAATTTTCATGACCTAGGGGCAAAATGGTCATTTTGCTACTCGAGGTTAAGATGTGACTGTTGGATGAAATTTTTGACTAAGATTGATCATTTAGAGTATAATTTGAGTTTGAGAAGTGAAAAATTTTAATTTCGACATTTTTTCGAGTATAGAGGTAAAATAGTCATTTTGCCACCCAAGGGCAAAATTGTAATTTTACACCACCCAACACTTGTCCAGCACATGAAATTCACCCATTCTTATTATGGATAATTGAAGAATTTTAAATGGTGGAGAGAGATTGCTTAATTGGTAAGTATGACACATGGGCTAATGGAATGGTGACATGTGTCAAATTTTCATCCATTTATTATTTGGCTAAAAAATCAGCACAAAATCAGCCCATTTCTCTTCATATGGTCGGCCAAAGCAAGAACAAAGGAAGAAAAGAAAGAACAAGAACCCTAAGGTGAAAATTCAAGAGAAAATTGGTGGATTTCAAGTAATCAAGCAAGCAAAGGTAAAATTTCTTGATTTTGACTTGTGATCTACCTTTCCCATGCATTCTTTTGCATTTTCCATGGTTGAATCACAACATATCATGAAGGATTCACGGCTAACCGAATTTAAAGAGAGAAGATTTGATGATTTATTTGGTTAGATTTTGAGATATTTTAGTGTTTATAGTTGATTTATCATGTTTGGAAGAAAAACAAGTAAGAAAAATCACATGTTCTTCATGGATTCTTCATTGGCTGAATTTCATAAAGATAATATTGAAAATGAATCTTGTGATGTCTTATGTTATTTAGTTAAAATTTAATGAATTGTAACGGTGGAAACCGAAAATGGTAATGTTTAGCATAAAAAACCGTTTACCCCTCAAGAACCTCCATTGGCAGAATCTTCCTTGCAGAGTATTGATGATGATTTTGATTTTATTTCAAGTGATTTAGTTAGGAATTAGTGATTTATGGTCTGAGAATCAGGCTTGAAAAATTATAGTGTTGATACACCCACCATGGTCGAATTTTCCAAGAGAAAATGTGAGGATGATTTTGCCATATTTCAAAATTGTGTTTGATGATTTGGAGTATTGGGAGAGAAATGGAATTATTTGGAGTTGAATTGGACGTATTGGCCAATTATTCGGGTGATAGATCGAATTAGGCCAATACCATTTTATTTAGGTACACAATTGAATTTGTGTAGAACACCGTGTTTAGACGATAATCCGAACAATTTACATCCCGTTTCATGCATTAGTATAAAGCCTGAATTGGT
This sequence comes from Theobroma cacao, assembly GCF_000208745.1. Classification (NCBI taxonomy): domain Eukaryota; kingdom Viridiplantae; phylum Streptophyta; class Magnoliopsida; order Malvales; family Malvaceae; genus Theobroma; species Theobroma cacao. The sequence goes on along the minus strand of NC_030853.1, from coordinate 11,187,326 downwards.
TTTATAACAATTTAGCACAAATGTAGTAAATGGCTTATTGTGCATTATGTCTAGGTGGTGAGCATTCTGGCCAAAGTAAAGAGATAGTACCCGAGGATCAAGAATCGGAGTACTTAGAATTCGACTCCTGAAATAGTGAGTAACCTTACTATCATCTTAATTATCTAAAGTGGTTTTTGTTTGATTTTGTGATTTTATGGAAAATGAGTTAAATGGTAAATCTTTGTGTTTTGTAATTAAAATGTGATTTAATGAAATGATTTTATAAATTGTGTTGAAATTGAATGATGGCTTTGAAAATAGAGTAATTGGAGACCATTAGATGTATTGTGAATTTATGGTTCTAATTGATTGGCTTATGGCAATATTAGCATGAATGGCTGAATTGGTATTTGTGTTGAAAATGTATAAACTGTTGTTTGCCTTGATAGGCTGGATAATGATAAAATTACCATGTCATGCTGTTAAATTTTATTGAATTGGTGGGTTATTGATTAGTTGCTGCAGTGGACGGGTTCTGTGGACCAGCTTATTAGAAGGGGTACGGTAACCCTTTTATATTCATATCGCAGTTTGAGAGGCGCAGATTGATAACTCCTGAGGTTAACACTTTAGAATTCACTTCATGCCAAACCACCACGTGAGGGTGAACTTAGCCAACGCCAAAGAATGGCTATGTTTTCAAAATAAAAACATGATTTATGCATACATGACTTTTTAACAGCCTTGGCGAACTTAGTTGGAATAGCCCTCGATCAAGGTATCCCTGATAACTGAGTATGAGAATGATTTTGGCACGAGACAAACTTTTCAGGAAATCATAAGTGTCACGACCCAGGACTCTCATCAAGCCCTTGACAACCGTTGCGAAGCCTCGACAAACATTCTTCACTCCGAATACCGATCGAAACCTCGCAAGGCTCTCGTATCAGCTTTCGCAATTCCCCGGTGAGCAATAGTTATCAAATCTCGCATTTGAAAAAATCAATAGTCGTTTCCAAATCAAAACAATAAAATATTATTTTTTGGCTCACAAGGGCATTTTCATCATTTTTCTTCGAAAATACCGAAACCCGCCAAAAACATGGTGTGTGGGCAAAAAACACATGTTTAATAATTAAAAGTAAATTTAGATGTCTAAAATAATTATTTGAAATGAAATTATAATTGTTTGAATAAAATAATAATATTTAATAAAATATTCTATTTTCTAAAAAAAAAATATTTATTGAGAAATTCGTAATTTATTTCTGTAGTGTAGAAGCTAAATATATTCATACGTACTTTAAAACAGATAACTGAAGTATAAAATTTCTTTTACAGTGACATGTGGGCCCTCAACTCACCAATAAGATGCGAGTCTGTGAATCTACAATTTTGTCGATGCAAGGCTAACTGAAGTCCTTGATGCAATCGGCTATCTATCGGCTATCTCGAGCCTGAAATGTGAGGAATTGAGAGTGGTGAGATTATAAAATCGCAATGAGTAAACAGATACCATCTAAAGTCGAGTAAATGGAGACAAGTAAGATATTTCATTTCAGTATGTTTTTCATAACATCAATAATCAATTTACTCAAATAATCAACTTGGCTTATGTATTTCACAAAACTTGCCTCCTACCAATATCATTCCCAAGGATGCCTTGGCCTAGGCATCTGACCGAGACCACCAAGGCTGTTAAATGTATTTACATTTGAAATTCTAGCCATGCCTTGGCGTTGGCTGAGTCTCACTCTCACGCTGTGGTCCACGTGAAGTGCACTCAAATCTTTACCTCCAAAGATACCCTCCACACGGCTCTCCGATCAAGGTAAGGTATATCTGATTTTGTGCCCCCTCTCTTAGGCTGGTCCACAGAACCTCCACTGTAGGGATTATGAATTATTTTATCTACCACCTGATTTATAAAATGTTTTTGCATGACATAGCAATTTATCGCAATCTAGCCTCTCAAGGCTGAATACACAGTACAAATAATTCTAACACCAAAATCAGTTTAGCCATTCATGCTCATATATTGTCATAAGCCATTCAATTTAAAACCATAAATTTACAACACAAGTAGGCAGTCTCCAATTACTCTATTTTCAAAACCAGTATTCAATTTTCCAGAAATTTTATAAAATCATTTTATAAAAACACAATTTCTCCTAAAACATAGAAATTTACCATTTAAACCCATTTTTCGTAAAATCATACAATTGTATAAAACTACTCTAGATAATTAAGACGATAATAAGTTCACTCACTGTTCTAGGAGTCGATGTACTCCTAATCCCAGTCTTCAAGCACAATCTTTGTGCTTTTACCAGTGTAATTTGCTCACCACCTATCCACAATGTACAATACATAATTCACCGCATTAATGCTTGACCATTATAAATCAATTCAGGCTCCGTGTATATGCAAAATATGACATGCAACTTATCCGACTACCGCTTAAATGCGGTGCTGACCTAATTCGACCTATTACCCGATTAAATTACTAACGCATCTAATTTAATCCCAAATTACTCCATTTCTTTTCTAATACCTCAATTCACCAAACATTATTCAAATAACACCAATTTCAGCATCAAAACC
>NC_030853.1:11152318-11182594 GCF_000208745.1 Theobroma cacao | reverse complement strand
GATAATTATTCATCCTCAATACTTATATAACTAATCTACCTTTGTCATACTAAAAGATTTTTATACTCCTTCTGTCATTTAAACAACTACTCCATCATCCGTTTATATTATTCAAGACAAAAGTCAACTCTTAAGCCTTTTATACAGGGGATTATTATCCTTCTTATACTACATTTGCCTAGGATTACAGTATTACAAGTTTCAACAAGGCACTAAACATCTTTAGGATCATCATCATCTTGATCCTTTTTCGAGTCTGTTTCAAGTTTTCCCTTTTTCTTCTCTTGCCATTTACTTACATTGTTCCCATAGCCTGGGGGAGAATGTCTAACGACAATCACTTAATCTCTTATTCATTCTTAAAACAAACAAGTCTCTATATGCAGACTCATGCATTCTATTCGAATTAACTTAACTTAACGTGGGGCCATGCAGTGTTAGTGTGGATTTCTTAAAACAACTTTAAAACCAAAAGCTTTAAAATTCAAAGCTTTAAAACCAAAATCTCTGATCTTTAAACCATGCTCTGATACCAATAGAATTGTCACGACCCGAAACTCCCATTGAGCCCGTGACAACCACCGCGAAGCCTCAATAGACATTCTTCACCCAAAATGCCGATCGAAACATCGCAAGGCTCTCGTATCAGCTTTCGTACTTCCTCGATGAGCAATAGTTATCAAATCTCGCATTTGAAGAAATCAATAGTCGTTTCCAAATCAAAACAATAAAATATTATTTTCTGGCTCACAGGGGCATTTTCATCATTTTTCTTCGAAAATATTGAAACCCACTAAAAACATGGTGTGTGGGCGAAAAAACTCATGTTTCATAATTAAAAGTAAATTTAGATGTCTAAAATAATTATTTGAAATGAAATTATAATTGTTTGAATAAAATAATAATATTTAATAAAATATTTTATTTTTTAAAAAAATATTTATAGAGAAATTTGTAATTTATTTCTACAGTGTAAAAGCTAAATATATTCATACGTACTTTAAAGCAGATAACTGAAGTATAAAATTTCTTTTACATTGACACGTGGGCCTTCAACTAACTAATAAGATGCTAGTCTGTGAACCTACAATTTTGTCGATGCAAGGCTAACTGAAGTCCTTGATGCAATCGACTATCTACAGACTATCCAGAGCTTGAAATGTGGGGAATTGAGAGTGGTGAGATTATAAAATTCAGTGAGCAAACAGATACCATCTAAACCATATAAAGTCGAGTAAATGGAGACAGTAAGATATTTCATTCTAGTATGTTTTTCATAACATCAATAATCAATTTACTCAAATAATCAACTTGGCTTATGTATTTCACAAAACTTGGCTCCTGCCAAAATCATTCTCGGGGATGCCTTGGCCTAGGCATCTGATCGAGACCACTAAGGCTGTTAAATGTCTTTACATTTGAAATTCTAGCCATGCCTTGGCGTTGGCTGAGTCTCACTCTCACGCAGTGGTCCACGTGAACTGCACTCAAATCTTTACCTTTACAGATACCCACCACACGGCTCTCTGATCGAGGTAAGGTATATCTGATTCTGTGCCCCCTCTCTTAGGCTGGTCCACAGAACATCCACTGTAGGGATTATGAATTATTTTATCTACCACCTGATTTATAAAATGTTTTTCTACATGACATAGAAATTAATCGTATCCTAGCCTCTCAAGGCTGAATACACAGTACAAATAATTCTAACACCATAATCAGTTTAGCCATTCATGCTCATATATTGTCATAAGCCATTCAATTTAAAACCATAAATTTACAACACAAGTAGGCAGTCTCCAATTACTCTATTTTCAAAACTAGTATTCAATTTTCCAAAAAATTTATAAAATCATTTTATAAAAGCAAAATTTCTCCTAAAACATAGCAATTTACCATTTAAACCCATTTTTCGTAAAATCATACAATTGTATAAAACTACTCTAGATAATTAAGATGATAATAAGTTCACTCACTGTTCTAGGAGTCGATGTACTCCTAATCCCAGTCTTCAAGCACAATCTCTGTACTTTTACCAGTGTAATTTGCTCACCACCTATCCACAATGTACAATACATAATTCACCACATTAATGCTTGACCATTATAAATCAATTCAGGCTCAGTGTATATGCATAATATGACATGCAACTTATCCGACTATCGCGTAAATGCGGTGCTGACCTAATTCGGCCTATTACCCGATTAAATTACTAACGCGTCTAATTTAATCCCAAATTACTCCATTTCTTTTCTAATACCTCAATTCACCAAACATTATTCAAATAACACCAATTTCAGCATCAAAACCTTCCATTTCTTCAAGGAAAAATTTGGCCATTACAGTGCACTAACACTTTGATTTTTTTCCTACTTAATTTTCTCTCCATAATTCATTAATTCCTACACCAAAAACTATTATTTCTTAATCAAATCACCTAGAATAACAACCCATTCTTCCTCATTATTCACTTAGAGAATTCAGCTAAGGCTAGGTAATGGGAAAAATGAATGTTTTTCTACATATTTTGTTTACTAACATGCTAAACTAACACTAAACACTAACATAGATCCAAATCAAATCAATCCAAAAATTCTCTCTCTAGACCCATTTGACCAGCCATGAAATCCCCATGAAAACATGCAATTTAATCATGGAAAATAAGGAGAAATGCTTGGGAATAAGAAAACTCAAGCTTAATAGAAAAAATCTTACCTTTTTGATTTAATTTCCTTGAAAATTCACACTTTTTCTCTAATTTTCTCTCTTCTTGCTGGTTTGGCCAACCATGGGGTGGAAGATGGGCTGGTTTTTATGCCTTTTAGAAGGGAAAAATAATAAATTAATAAAGGCATGACACATGGCATCATGTCATTGGCTCGTTTTTTTAAAATTTTGACTTTTCATTTTAATTTTCCACCACACCTTTATTCCATCTTTATCCATTCCTACCATAATTAAATTCAACAAATTTGACAAGTGTTGGTGGTGCAAAATTACCATTTTGCCCCCGATATAGCAAAATTATTGTTTTGCCCCCATACTCTAGAAATACCGAGAATTGAAAATTTTTCACTTCTAAATCTCATATCATACTTCAATACTCAAATCATACTCCAATAAGTCAAATGGGGCCAAAAATCTTTGCTAAAATTTTCATTTTGTCCCCAAGTGGCAAATGACCATTTTGCCCCTAGATAGTGAAAATTTTGGTTTGACTCTAAATTGATCCTCGAACTCCGAATTACCATTTTGAGTTATCCTTGGACTGTGAAACTCTTAATTTAACCTTAAAATCCCTATTTTAATTAGTTCGAGGTATAAATCGACTTACTTGTACTTCTAAGCATAATATCGACTTTTAAATATTCTTCCGGGACTGTTCAAATATACAATCACTCTATCAGTCTCATGTGTAACATGGTAGATAATTTAGGAGTGGGCTTGACAATAAGCCTCGTTGTTTATTTTTGTGAAATGAATCTATTTTATCTTATTAAAATGAGTTTGAAATGCTGAGAAACAATTTTTATACTAATCTGTTTTATTAGTCTCCATTTACTCAGCATTAGATATTTTAGATGGTATTTGTTTACTCACTGGGATTATATAATCTCACCACCCTCATTTCCACCCATTTTAGACTTAGGATAGTCGATAGATAGCTCACTTTGTTGAGGGCTACAGTTGGGCTTGCATCCTCAAAAACTGTAGGTTTACCGCTTTTGATACTTTTGATCGTTCGTGGGCCCACGTGTCACTGTAAATTAAATCTTAAGTTTTGGTTATCTGTATTATATATGTATGAATTTATTTAGCTTTTACGCTATAAAAATTATTTACCGGTAACTCCATTAATATTTTTTTATAAGAAAATAGAATATTTTATTGAATATTTTTATTATATTCAAATAGTTATAGTTTCACTTTAAATGAATGTTTTTGACATCTAAACTTATTTTTTTATTATGAAATATGTGTTTTGCACTCGCATACTACATTTTTAGCTGGTTTTGAGATTTTTGAGGAAAAATGACCAAAATGCCCCTGTGAGAAAAAAATTATTTTTCTATTGTTTTGATTTAGAAATAGTTTATAATCTCTAATAAAAAAATGATACTTAACAACTGTTGCTCATAGAGGAGGTGAGAAAACTAATATTAAAGCCTTACGGGGTTTCGGTTGGCATTCTAGGTAGTGAATGTCTATCAGAACATCGCGACGGTTGTCACGGGCTCGAGAAGAGTACTGGGTCGTGACAATTGATGCTAGATTTACATTACTTATAATTATTTTATTTCGTTATAGGAGTAGGATTTAGAAATAATTTCAATTGGTGAAGAAAGGTGTATAATGGGTTATTGCTCTATTGGCATATGTTTCGATTTTTCAAGCATATCTCCCACTATAGAAGTCCAAATGACATGATTTTTTAGACCATTAGAAAGATAAGAGGCAACTCTACAACTTTGATGTTTGCCACTTTGCCCAGTTTTGACGGGAAGTTGGTCAAAATTATTGCTGAAGTGGAAATACTGTGCTAGGAGAATAGATTCGGACAGGACATTTGAGCCCCACGACGCTGGAAATTGAGAGTCACGACCCTCACCGTAATTTCAACAAATAACAAGTTTAAGGAATTTTTGAAGCTATGACTTTTGGGGGCTACTTAAGGGACCTCTTTTAGAGGATTTTTGACCTTTTCCAATGTCAAAAGAGTAAAAGATTGCACAAGAAAAAAAGGAAGACAAGTGGCCTTGTTAAGGGCATTATTGTAATTGCATGAAGATTTAGATAAGCTTTAACTATAAAAATCTCATTCTTCCATCAGCTTTTTCATTTCTCTAGCAACTTCTTCTTCTCCTTCCTCCCATCTCATGTTTCTCTCCTCTTCCATGAAAGCTTCTCTCAAGCTTCCATTACTCTCCCAAACTAACCTCAATTTTTGTGCTCTACACACCTTGTTGTAGGTTTTTTCATACTCTTTTACTCCCTCACCTTAAACAAACCCTTAAAAGCCTTTCCTTAATACTTTCTCTCACTAGTTGGACATTTTAGAGAGAGAAAAGGAGATTTTTCACAAGAAATTGAAAGCTTTTGAAAGGGAATTCAACTACAAAGCTACAAAGGTAAGTAATGAAATTGAGTTGATTTTTTTAAGTTGTTGAGAATGGCTAGTGGCTAGATTTGTGAGTGTTTTATAGTTGAGGTGGTTTATTCATTTTAGTGTGACCAGAATAGTGAAAATAGATAGTTACTTAATGCTAGTCGGAAGCTAGCTAGAGATGACTAGTGGAACCTGATTTAAAAAATAGCTTTGGAATGATATTAATGCCAAGTTGAGTTGATTGTGATGTTGTTGTGTATGATAAGTTCCAACGAAACCCCACACCTCCATTCGGAACATTAATTGAAGTTAGAGCCCACCGAAACATCAATAAAGACTAGTGAGTGAACTTGCATTTCAAAATATTTTAGGGAAATGTTTACGTGTTTCAATGAATCATTTGGGAATTTTATCGATTTTTGCTTTAAAGTTTCCTAAGAACAAACCTTTGATAAAATTTTTGATGTTGTGAAATGTGAAATATGTAAAAGGATGAATCCATATGTTTTTCTATGATGTTGATATATATATATATGTATATTATGTCATAAATGGTACCATTTTGTGACAAATGCAACCTTGCATGTGCGGGGTGAGTGTGCACTTGCCAGTGATGACGGTTGTGAGGGAGATGGATGGTGATACTGTCCGTCTATGTGCATGATGTGGTAGGATGCACATGAGCTGGCTAAGATGGGATGTCCGGCTATGTGAACAATGTGGTGGGATGCACATGAGCTGGGTGAGATGGGACATCCGGCTAGGTGCACGATGTGGTGGGATGCACATGAGTTGGGTGAGATGGGATGTTTGCTAGAAATTTCCTCTCTTTCAAATTTCATGCTAAATATGGTTCCTCCATCATTAAAGGATTTAATAACCAGGGGTTTAATGGAGGGATTTTAATAAGAACTTGAACTAAGTTGCATTATTTTCAAATAAGTGCATCATGATTATGAACTTTCCTTATTGTTGCTTGTTCCCTTCTTATGTTCACTCACTGAGTTTGTACTCACTATTTTCAACTTCATGTTTTCAGATTAAGAGGTAGTTGGAACCTAGGTTGAGTTGTTCATGTAGTTTCGTCTTCTTGGTAGGTATGTTGGCATTCAGTAGCCGTCTCTTCACCTTGGTTACTCCGCTGGAAGCCCACAGTCATTTTTGTTTGTAAATACGTACAAGTGATGTAAAATACTAAGATGCATGCCTTAGACCATATATGTATATTTAATTTGGTAAGCCACCATGAGTTGCAATGGTTAATATTATTATGAGTTAATATAAATGCAGTTTTGATTGCTATAGCTTATTAGTAAAGTACTTGAAGGGTGGCATTGTGAGTTGTAGCTTTCAGAATAATTGATGGGATGACAAGCAGGATTATGTAAATAGGCTTGCTTGGGCTTAGTGGACTACGTCCATTAAGTCCATGCGTTGGTCATGGCTCAAAAATCGAGTCGTGACACATGTGCCTGTCATAGCCTGGAATTTGGGCTATGACGGGAAGTCTAGAGTCTTTTCATTGAACATACGGACCTGATGCAAATTGTCAAGACATATATATCTTCAACAATAGATGTTTATGTTGATTAATGTTGCCAATACGAGATGGCACAGATGACATTATTTTGAATCACACAAATGTGAATATATGGTTTCGATAGAAAAGTATTGAAATACTCATTGATAAGAATTACGAAATACGGTTGTAAGAACAAATGATGAAATCTTTGAATGGAGCCACATAGATAGGCTTTCTTGGGTTTAGTGGGCTATGTCCATTGAGTCTAGGCGCGGGTCATGGCTCGAGATTTGAGGTCATGACAGACTTGGTATCAGAGTCCTAGGTTGTCTAGGTCCTAGGACTTCCTGTTGTTGGTCCAAAGGAGTGTCGAGTCTTTTTGTGGAAACTTCGGTTGCAAAGTGTGAACAGCAGCACATTTTACAATCAAGGGACCACATAGATTACCTATCTTAGAAACCACCTTTTCCTTTATATATGATTATAAAAAAATATGTTTAATAACAGGTGTTTGCTCTTGTCTAGGTAAGAATGCCGCCTAAAACACAACTCGCCTCAAGACGGATGGAGGAGCAAGATGCTCCTAATGAGATGACAAATAGGCCACAAGCATCCACCCTTAGGAGGCGAGGCAGACGTGGTGGGGCCACTAGGCCAGTGAGGGCAGATACGCTTGTGAGTAGACGCGAGGAGGGATAATCTTCAAGTGATGTGGGTAGACAACCAACCGGGGGTATTACCATCGAGGACTTGGCGATAGGCCTACAGGGCAAACCGTATGGACGATATACAGAGGATAGTGGAAGGGAGACCTACAATACAAGAATCCCCCAGCTCCCAAGGGCAACCCGATAGCCAACATCTTGAGGTTGAAAGGGGTCATTTAGAGATTTCCCTTCCTGATTTCCTAAACCTTAAGCCTCTATCATTTTTAGGGTTTGCTGCATCGAAGAAGCCTCAGATTTTCTTTAGATAAGATGGAGAAAATTTTTGAGGCCTTGGGATACTCTAATACTAGATCAGTCAAGCTAGCCACCTTCCGATTAGAGGGCGTGGCACAAGAGTGGTATGGTTCCTTACGTAGAGGTAGGCTGGCAGATACAACGTCATTGACTTGGAAGGAGTTCAGTATAGCTTTCTTAGATCGATTCTTACCACTTAGTGTACGTAATGCACGAGCTAGGGAGTTTGAGGCATTAGTACAAACCCCAAGTATGATGATGCCATAATACGACATCAAATTCAAGCAGTTGGCTCGATATGCACCTCATCTAGTTTCTACTGAGGACATGAAGATTCAGAGGTTTTTGGATGGGCTAGGGTAAGTTAAAATCCTACTACGCAAGTATACGTATCGAATAGATGGTATATTAGCAAGTAGGGTATCGATCCCACAGGGAATTGATCTAAAACTTTACTAAGTACTAAAATTAAAACAATTTAATCTTATTCAAATAATCAAAATTAAGTAATTAACTAAAACTAATTAACTAATATTAAAACCAACAAGAAAAATCAAAATAATAATAACTTAAGAAAATATCAAACTAACTAAGCCTAGGATTACAATATCCCTCACACTTCATCTAAATCTTACCTCTCTTCCTTAACTTATTTCAATGGGTTGAATTGCTAACCTAGAATCCTAAATTATTTATAAGGGTCTTCTGACTCATCTTATAAAAATATATTTTTTAAACAAAACACTATATCCCTATGTGAATTGAAATTAAAACAGACTCATTAAATTTAGGCTCTAATCTGGCTACATATGGCCTATAGGTATATCCCTATCCTATACGTAAATCAATTAATATGATCATATGCTATCCTAATTTTAGTCTACACTAAACTCCCTTTCCCAAGTTTGTTTAGGTTCCTAGATCAATTTAATTGGTGGCTAGGCAATTAAAAAGCATTAAGAACAAATTGGAATAAACAATTCAAATCCCATTAAAGATAAGTAAGAAAGAGATTAAAAATTTAGACTACATGTGGTTCAATCGCAATCCTAGAAAAGAAATTTAGCTACTCATAATTGCAAAATAAAATAACATTGTATAAAATTCAACCATTGAAAGTATCAAGAAAGATAAAAGCTAAGGAAGAAAACAAAACAATATTTTTCGCCTTGATCTGCAAGTTTCAGCCTCAACTTGTAACTTCTTGAATCTCTCAAAGTTATCTCACCTAATGTTGTTAAAACATATCCTATTTATACTAATAAACTTAACTTAAAGTTCCTTAAGCTGAACTAGGGTTTAATTGGGCATAAAAGTGTAATAAAAGGCCCAAAAATCAATTATCAGTCTTTACAAATTTTCATTCCCGACATAGTACGTCTAGTCATTTTCCAGCGCGATTTTCTCTATCTTCAAAGCAGAACTGGGAAAAATGATCTGCATCAAAGTTTTATCTCTGTCTCTTAGCTTTCCAATGGTCTAAGAATCACATCATTTGAAGTTTTTTAGCTCAAGATATGGCCAAAATACTAAAACATACACAAGCAGATTCTGGGTCTTTCAACACCTTACTTTCCAAAATTAATCCTAATCACTTTTAATCCTACAAAAAAATATAAAAACCAATAAATAATAACTAAACTAAAAGGAATATCATAAAATTAAAATAACTCACTAAAAAGTAACCTAATCATAAAAAAAATAAAAATAATTAAATTATAATTGAAAATTGAGGACTTAGCTAGTATTTAATAACAAAATTGAAATAAAATAATTCTATAAAATAGAATTATCACACCCCCAAACTTAAGATTTTGCTAGTCCTCGAGCAAAAGAAAATCACAAAAAGAAAACTGAATCATAAAAAAAAATCCTTAAACAAAAGATAGAAATACCAAATCATGATTTTTCAATTTTTCCTCAGAAATTAACTCCAATTCCAACTTAAGGTAACTTACAGCTAATCATTAATTTCATGCATCAATTCAAGTGAAAACTTATTTTTCAAATGAACTTCCTGTGTGTGTGAATACTCTCTTACAAAGAATATAATGAAATTCAGATTACTTTATGCCAAATCTAAGCATAGATTAGTATTAAGATCCCATAAGTTTGCTTTTCATCTCTCTCTCCACTAATGTAGATTAACACTTATTCAAGGATCAATAGGTCTTTATCAAGCTTGTAACGTAAGGTTAGGGTCAAGGTATGATAAAGGATATATTTAGGCTCAAATTCACCCTAAGCACTTAATCAATCTAGATCATATAAAGAGCTCAATTTTTTTTTTTTATATAGCACCCCTAAACTTGAAGTAAACTTTCCTTTTGTACCACAGATTTTATTCTTTTCTTTTCTCTTTTCCTTTTTTTTTTCAACCCCAAAACTTATTTTGACAATCATAAACTAGGGGTAATTTTGCTAACAACCATCATTCATTTTTTTTTCACCTTCTCCCTCACTTTATTCTTAAGCTCAAATCATTCCTTAGAAAGATTAAAATACTTAGAGGGTGAAAGGTTCAAATTGCATGGAATTAAATAAACAAGCCAAGGCTAATATAACTGTGTAATTACAAAGAAAAGGTAAATTAGGCTCAAAAAGGGTGACTAAGGATAAATATAACAAGGTAGGCTCAAAAAGGCTCAAACGATCCAAAGATGGCCTAAATCACTTCCTATCCTAAGTGTTATCTAAGATTTCGCCTTGAGAGAGAATCAAACAAATTCTAGAATTCTTGACTTCACTATACTTTTTCATCAACATAAACTTTCTCTAAATCACACAAAAATTCTAAATAAAAAGTATAGTGCTCATATTATTGGAAGTCACATTCTAAACTAAAGCTAACACAAGAATATCACATAAAATTAAATCATAACTATATGCTTCCCAAAAGCTAAGAATCAAAAGATAATTAAAATATCATCCTAGGATTGGGACAATCAAGAATAAGATATAACTATCTCAATTTTTTTTTCAACACAACAAAACATGCAAAACACAAATAAGACATGTAAATAAACTAACAAAATTCTAAATTACTCCCCCAAACTTAGAATGAACATTGTCCTCAATGTGATAAAAGAAAATAAAGGAAAAAGGACAAGAAAACTCCCCTACTCTAAAGCTACAGTCTACATGTCCTCCGCATTGTCACCACCCATCATCTACTCTTAGCAACAAAGCATTCATCAATGATATATGCAGCAAACAAAAAGTTCATGAATCCATTATATGGGTAACAAGAAATTGGCACTAATTTTCAAAATTTTCAGCACTCTAAGCAATAATCATGAGGAAGTATGAAAAACTCATTAACCAACATGCACATATGACACATGCAAGGTTAAAAATTATAAAGTTTGCCAATAACACCAACCGCAACCTTTCTCTACACAAAATAATTGAAAACCAAGTGTTTAGAGGAGTACTTACCTTAGGAGTGCAAGATTTCAAATGAAAAATAAAAATAAATAAATAAATAAAATTCAAGTAAAAAGAAAATGCAAAAAATTTGAGTGAAAAAGAGAAAACAGAGGAAGGTAAGAGATTGGTAGGAGGAGGAAGAATAGGAGTGGGGATGGTGGTTGAAGAAGAAAAAGAGTGAAAGAAAAAGAAAAAAATATAAAAGGGTTTTTAAAAGGCCGCGGCACGCAAAAATTTTTTTTTTTCACCTGAAGCATTACGCTTCGGGCGTCGTGACTCTCAGGGTTGAGCATCGCGGCGCTTAACCATTCTGTTTTAGGGTCGTTGTTCAGCGCCACGGCTCTCCCTTTGAGGGCTGCGGCGTTAAAACATTCTGTTCCAACAGTTATTTTTTTGCTTCATCCAGCGTCGCGGAGTTGAAACATTCTGTTTCATGTGCCTTGTTTTCTTCATTTCAAGGCAACGGCTCTCCCTTTGAGGGCCGCGGTTCTTACCCTTTTTTTTTTTTTACTAATTACCTGCAAAATGGAACATATAAAAAAATTAGTAACTGAAAAGAAATAAATTTTAACTAAACTAACAACAAAAAAAAAAAAAAAAAAGGTTAAAATAAGTAAATTTTAGAAACTTGGGTTGCCTCCCAAGAAGTGCTCGTTTATAGTCACTAGCTTGACTAAAAGCACCCTCTTTTTCAGTTTTTCATCCTTGGAATATGGTCTGAAGCTCATCCTATTAACCATGGTTGTTCCCGTATCCTCACTATAAATCTCAATTATTCCACAAGGATAAGCCTTTACTACTTTGAAAGGACCCCACCATCTTTCTTTGCGTTTCCATGGAAAAAGCTTGAAGTATGATCTAGAAAGCAGCATTACTTGTTGTCCAATCTCGAAAGGATAATTAGATGGTGGTGGAAGATGCTCCGTTGCTGATTGCTCGGGTCTCACAAGCGGAGGTGGTGGCTTAAACTCAAAGATTGGTGGTTGCTCACTTATAGGTGGAGAATTAGGTTCACCTTTGCCTTCATCAATTAGCTCCACCCTATAGCAACAATTTGTAGAGTTGGGATGTTTATTTGCATTGAAAATATTAAACTCAACTACCTCTTCTCCAACTTTAAAAGTTATCTTGCCTTCCCTCACATCAATGATTGCACCTGCAGTGGCAAAAAATGGTCACCCCAAGATTAAAAGAATTTCCAAATCTTCTTCCATCTCAAGCACAATGAAGTCCACTGGAATGTAGAGATGCCCAACTTCAACCAATACATCCTCAATAATCCCAACAGGATACCTGATTACTCTATCTGCTAATTGCAAAGAAACTGTGGTAGGTCGTATCTCATTAAGTCTAATTGTCTCAGCAATTGATAAAGGCATGATTGAAACACCTGCACCTAAATCACATAAGCTTTAGTAAATTTAAATTTACCAATAGTACAAGGTATAGAAAAACTCCCTAGATCTTTAAGTTTTGGTGGAAGCTTGTTCTGAATTATTGCGCTACATTCCTCAGTAAGTGCCATTGTTTCAAACTCTTCCAGTTGATCTTCTTAGTTAAGATGTCTTTCAGGAATTTGACATAACTTGGCATGTTTTCCAAAGCTTCAGCAAAAGGGATGTTTATGTGGAGCTTCTTGAAGACATTGAGGAATTTCTCAAACTATTTATCAAGCTTTTGCTTTTTCAACCTTTGTGGGAATGGTGGTGGAGGATAATTTGCTTCAAAATTCCCCTGATTTTTAACTTGCCCATCATCTGTCTTTTCCACTTTAACTTCTTTCTCAATAATTGCCTTGTCATCATTTATATGCTCCTTTGAAGATTCAATTGATTTTCATTCACCCCTCCAACTTCTTTTCCACTTCTAAGTGTAACTGCATTATAATGTTCCTTACCTTTGGGATTGACTTGTGTATCACTTGGTAAGGCACCTTGGGGTCTACTGTTGATGGAGTTTGCAAGCTGTCCCATTTGGGTCTTAAGATTTCTCAAGGTGGCTCTATAGCTCTGAATTATGGCATCAGTCTTGGACATATATTGCAAGATAAGTTTTTCCACTTGGGACTTCTTTTCAGGAATTGGTGGTCGAGATTGTTGTTGAAAACTAGAAGGCACGTTGGGGTTTGAATTGGAAGGCCTTGCATTGTTGTTTCATGAAAAGTTGGGGTGGTTTCTCCAACCATGATTGTATGTATTAGAGTATGGGTTATTCTGCTACTTGTTGAAGTTCCCCACAAATTAGACTGATGCAGAATTGTTTAAACATTGATCACTTGAATGGCCATCTCCACAATTCTCACCAACTACACATGAATTTTGAACTGTATAGACTCCCAATGTGTCAATTTTCTTGGACTATGCAGCCACTTGTGCAGATAAAATGGCCATTTGCATCAATTTCATAGGCTCCAACAGCTTTTCTCGAACCTGACCTTTCTGAAGGCCATTGATAATTATTTGAAGCCATCTCTTCCAACAAATTATAAGCATCTGCAACATTCTTACTCATCAATGCCCCTCCAGCAGTAGCATCAATTGTGGTTTTAATTGACCCAACCAACCCATTGTAGAATGTCTGAACTTGCAACCAATCAAGAATCCCATGATGTGGGTATCTTTGCAGTAATTCTTTAAATCTCTCCCAAGCCTCATACAATGACTCACCATCAAATTGTGTGAATGAGGTGATATAGTTCCTCAACTTTGCAGTATTTGCAGTTGGAAAGAACTTTGCGAGAAACTTTTGAGCTAAATCCTCCCATGTAGTGATAGAACCATTGGGCAGTGAATTAAGCCAGCTCTTTGCTTTATCCCTCAGAGAGAATGGAAACAGTCTCAACCTAATAGCATCATTAGTTACTCCATTGTATTTAAAGATATCACAAATCTCCAAGAAATTAATTAAATGAGCATTAGGATCATCACTGGGTAATCCACCAAACTAGATCGAAGACTGGATCATCTGAATGTAAGCTGGTTTAATTTCAAAATTATTTACATTGATGGAGAGTTTTCTAATGCTTTGGTGCAAACCTTGCAACAGAGGAACAACATAATCTCGTAATGCTCTATTTGCTTCGGGAACCACATTAATGGCATTATTACCATTATTAATGTTATCCTCGGCCATTGTCTGATTTAAAGCTGCAAGATTCAAGTTGTTTCTATCTTAGGATCAAAAAGAACAAGATTCAAGTTGTCTCTTCTTTGCATACAATGACCAAAGATATCTGCAAGAAAACAAAAGCTAAAATTAAAACAAGAAAAATAAAATTTGAAGTAAGACTAAATTGCTTGGTATTAGTATTAGTAATAAATCTAGAATTAATTCCCCGGCAACGGAGCCAAAAACTTGTCAGTTAAAATCCTACTACCCAAGTATACGTATCTAATAGATGGTATATTAGCAAGCAGGGTATCGATCCCACAGGGAATTGATCTAAAACTTTACTAAGTACTAAAATTAAAACAATTTAATCTTATCCAAATAATCAAAATTAAGTAATTAACTAAAACTAATTAACTAATATTAAAACCAACAAGAAAAATCAAAATAATAATAACTTAAGAAAATATCAAACTAACCAAGCCTAGGATTACAATATGCTTCACACTTCATCTAAATCTTACCTCTCTTCCGTAACTTATTTTAATGGGTTGAATTGCTAACCTAGAATCTTAAATTATTTATAAGGGTCTCCCCACTCATCTTATAAAAATATCTATTTTAAACAAAATACTATATCCCTATGTGAATTAAAATTAAAATAGACTCATTAAGTTCAGGCTCTAATTTGGCTACATATGGCCTATTTGGACAAGTTCGTGGTGGTGTTTATTCATGACATCTTGATCTACTCGAAAAGCCGAGAGGAGCACGGGTAGCATTTTAAGATAGTGCTCCAAACTCTGAGAGAACATCGATTGTATGCCAAGTTCTCCAAGTGTGAGTTCTGGCTTGAAAACGTTGCATTCTTGGGACATGTGGTATCCAAGGAGGGGGTACAAGTTGATCCAAAGAAAGTTGAGGTAGTGGAAAAGTGTCCAAGGCCAACATCAGTTACAGAGATTAGAAGCTTCTTAGGTTTGGCTGGCTATTATCGTCATTTTGTGAAGGACTTTTCCAAAATAGTCGCCCTTTTGACTAAGCTGACACATAAAGATACAAATTTGAGTGGTCAGATGCTTGTGAGGCTTTGAGAAGCTGAAGGCATGTCTCACCACAGCTCTAGTATTAAGCCTACCGCAAGGCACAGCGGGTTTTATGGTATTTTGTGATGCATCGCGGGTTGGTTTAGGGTGTGTATTAATGCAGCATGGGAAGGTGATTACGTATGCATCAAGGCAACTTAAAAGGCATGAGCAGAATTACCCTGCACATGATTTGGAGATGGCAGCAATCGTGCTTGCCTTAAAGATTTGGAGACATTACTTGTATGGTGAGACTTGCGATATATATACGAACCATAAAAGCCTGAAGTATATATTTCAGCAGAGGGATCTTAACTTGCGACAACGTAAGTGGATGGAGTTGCTAAAAGATTATGATTGTACTATTCTTTACTGTGAGACCTCGACCCCTATCGGTTAGTAAGTAGGTGTAGACGCGATATCACAAACTAGAGGTAATTTCGTCATTTTCGTAGTGAGCCCCTAAAAGTAAGCTTTTAAACAATATTAAGGCCTAAGTAGGCCTAAGGCATAAATGAATGATGAAAATAAGGGTAAAATGATGAAGGAAATAAAAATAATGATGATTTCCAAAGTAGAGGCAAAATGGTCATTTTTCATCTCTAGTCAAAATTTTTAAGTTTCGTGAACCTGAGTATTTCTAGACTATTATGGACCTTGTCCCAATGTTAAAAGAGTAAAAGCATTGCACCAAGGATTGGTGGAGAACAAGCAAACTTGTTAAGGGCATATTCGTAATTTAAGTGGAGTTAGATAAGCTTGAGCTATAAATATCATCTTCCAAGAGCTTCTTCTCACATTTTCAACAGCTTCTTCTTCTTCTTCTTTCTTCCCTCTCACGTTTCTTCCTCCATGGGATTTCTCTTCAAGCTTCCATAACCCTATAAAGTTAGTCTCAAATTTCATGCTTTTGTGCACCTTTTCACAAGCCCTTTGTGCTCTTTTACTCTTTCACCTTAAAAAACCCTCCAAAGTCTTAAACCAATACTTTTTCTCACTAGCTAGATGTTTTAGAGAGAGAAAGAAAGACTCTCTATAATAGTTTGGGAATTCTTGAGGAGGAATCCAATTACAAATCTAGCAAAGTGAGTGTTGAAATTGAGTTGATATTTTTAGTTGTTGATAATGTCTAATAATTTGATTTATTGTTGAGATTGTTTAATCATTTTTAGTGTGACTAGAGTAATGCAAATAATAGCCATTTAATGGTAGTTGGAAGCTAGTAGGAATGACTAGTAGAACTCAATTTAGAAAATAGCTTTGGAATAGTATTAATGCCAAGTTTAGTTGATGGTGATGTTGTTACGTGTGATAGGTTCCAACGAAACCCCACACCTCCATTCAGAATCTTAGTCGAAGTTAGAGCCCACCAAAACATCAATAAAGATTGGTGAGTGAACTTGCATTTCAAAATTCTTTGGGAAATTTAAATGTATTTGGACGAAACATTTGAATGATTTTATCCAACCTTTCCTTAAAAATGTGTGCCAGGGAACAAGCCCTTGATAAAATGTTTTGATGTTGTGAAAATGTGGAATGTGTAAAAGGATGAATCCAAGTACTCCGATATTATGTTGATATGTATATTATGCATTGGATGTTCATTTTTGTGTGATAATGATGACCCAGCTATGTGCGTGTGGGAATGCACATGTGTTGATGATGACCCAGCTATGTGCAGTGTGGGAGTGCACATGGGCTAATGATGACCCAACTATGTGCGAGTAGGGAGTGCACATGAGTGGAGTATGGCAGGATGGTATACATATATGTGTGTTATAGAAAGTTCATGAATATGGTATATGGTTGTAATGCATGTGAAATCTTGCATGTTGAACCTTGGAAATTTTAAAGTATTTTCAAGTTGATTTTTTCATTGCAACAAAATGACCTTTTCTTGAGAGAATGAAAACTTTTTGTTGGTGTCCTGTTTCTCGTTGTAGTGAGAATCATTCTCGTTGCGGCAAAAAACTCTCGAGTTTTGGGGGTTACACTGGCCTGGTTCTCGCTGCAGCGGGAAAGTTGCTAAAGTTTCTCGCTGCAACGAGAAACATTCTGTTTTGATTGCTACCTTGTTTGGTTGTTGCCCCATTTTCCATTTCTTTAGCACCATAGTTGATCATGAACTCTCAACATTAAGGAATTTATTTAATTAAGTTTGAAATGAGGGGTTTTAGTAGGAAACCCTCGGCCAGCGAGAATGCCTTTCTGCTGCAGTGAGGACCCGTCGTTTCACTTGACTTCCTTGAATGTTATTAAAGTTTTTACTCTTCAAATGATTCATTGTGCATGGATCCTTTATCATCAAGTGATTAAATCATTAACGATTTAATGAGGGGTTTTTAATAAGAACTAAACTAAATTGCATTATTTTTGAAAATAAGTGCATCATGTTTTCTTTAAACTTTGCTTATCGTTTGCTTGTTCCCTTCCTTGTTCACTCACTAGGTTTATACTCACCATTTTCAACTTCATGTTTTCATATCAGGAGGCAGCCGGTAACTAGGTCGAGGTGTCCTTGTAGATTCGTTTCCTAGGTAGGTATCCCGGCATTCAATAACTGAACTTTTGCCCGAGTCCTTCCGCTGAAAGTCCAGTATTCCTTTTGTTGTGTATAGACAAACTCGATGTAAACTATTAAGATATGTGTTGTAGACAATATGTGTATATTTGATTGGTAATGCCACTATGAGATGGAAATGGTCAGTATTATTTTAAATTGAAATTATGAAATACAACTTTAGCAACTTTTGATAGAATGATGAACAGGTCATATAGATAGGCTTGCTTGGGCTTAGTGGGCTATGTCCATTAGGCCCATGCGCCGGTCATGGCCTAAAATTTGGGTCGTGACATTTACCATCCCGGTAAGGCAAATGTATTGGCGGATGCCTTGAGTCAAAAATCTATAAGGAGCTTGGCACATATCTCTACAAATAAGAGATCCTTGATTAGGGAGATGCATAGCTTGGGAGACATGGGTGTGCATTTGGAAGTTTCGGAGGCAAATGCATTGCTAGCCCATTTTAGAGTGAAGCCTATCTTAATGAACCGAATTAAAGAAGCACAAAGTAAAGATGAGTTCGTAGCTAAGGCCTTAGAGGACCTTCAAGGAAGGAAAGGAAAAATGTTTACTAAAGGTACGATGGAGTGTTAAGGTATGGAACAAGACTTTATGTGCTAGATAGTGATGGGTTGAGGACAGAAATATTGGAGGAGGTGCATATGGCAGCCTAGGTGGTACATCCAAAATCCACAAAGATGTATCAAGATTTGACGGAGGTGTATTGGTGGGAAGGACTCAAGAAAGATGTAGTTAAGTTTGTCTCTAAGTGCCTGGTTTGTCAACAAGTGAAGGCAAAACATCAAAGGCCCGCAGGACTGCTACAGCCATTATCAGTGCCCGAGTGGAAGTGGGAGCATATTGCAATGGACTTTGTAACGGGTTTGCCTCAAACTAGTGGTGGCTACGACTTGATTTAGATTATAGTAGGCCGATTAATGAAGTCAACCCATTTTCTTCCGGTTAAAACTACTTACGGAGTTGCCCAATACGCTCGAGTTTATGTGGACAAGATAATACGACTGCATGGTATCCCCATTTCTAGAGTATCTAACAGAGAAGCACAGTTCACCAGTAGGTTCTGGGGAAAGTTGCAGGAAGCGTTGGGCACTAAGTTGGATTTTAGCACAGCTTTCCACCCTCAGACTGATGGACAGTCTGAACGAACGATACAGACATTGGAAGATATGTTGAGGGCCTATGTAATAGACTTTGGGGTCAAGTGGAATCGATATCTACCCTTGGTGGAGTTTGCCTACAACAACAGTTTCCAAACTAGTAACAAAATGGCACCATTTGAAGCATTATATGGTCGGAGATGTAGGTCATCCATTGGATGGCTAGAGGTGGGAGAAAAGAAACTCTTGGGGCCAGAATTAGTATAGGATGCGACCAAAAAAATACGCATGATTCGACAGAGGATGTTATCAGCACAAAGTAGAAAAAAATCATATGCTGATAACAGACGGAGAGACTTGGTGTTTAAAGTGGGAGATCATGTATTTTTTAAGGTCTCACCAACAAAAGGGGTAATGAGGTTCGGCAAGAAAGGAAAATTAAGTCCCCAGTATATAGGACCCTTCGAGATCTTATAAAGGGTTAGAGCAGTGGCTTATCGTTTGGCGCTACCACCAGACCTCTTGAATATTCACCCCGTATTCCATGTGTCAATGCTTAGGAAATATAACCCAGATCCAACTCATGTAATACGATATGAAACCATCCAGTTGCAAGATGATTTAACCTATGAGGAGCAACCAGTGGCTATCCTTGATAAGCAAGTCAAAAAGCTCCGTTCAAAAGATGTAGCCTCAATGAAAGTGTTATGGTCAAACCACACTAGTGAAGAGGTAACGTGGGAAGTAGAGAAGGAGATGCGGACAAAATATCCACACCTCTTTGATGCCTAGAGGTACGTTACCTTATAGTTGAATTTAAATTTGGGGACTGAATTTCTTTTTGTGGGGGAGTATGTGAGACCTCAACCCCTATGGGCCCGTAACTAGGTGTAGACGCAATAACACGGGCCAGAGGTAATTTCATCATTTCCTTAGTGAGCCCTTAGAAGTAGGCTTTCAAAAAATATTAAGGCCTACGTAGGCCTAAGGCATAAATGAATGATGAAAGTAAGGGTAAAATGATGAAGGAAATAAAAATAATGATGATTTTTAAGGTAGGGGCAAAATGGTCATTTTTCATCTCGAGTCTAAATTTTTAAGTTTTGATGAACCCAAGTATTTCTAGACTATTATGGACTTTATCTCAATGTCAAAGAGTAAAAAAATTGCATAAAGGATTGGAGGAAGACAAAGCCAACTTGTTAAGGGCATTTTCGTAATTTAAGTGAAGTTGGATAAGCTTAGGCTATAAATATCTCATTTCTCCAGTAGCTGTCTCATTTTTCCAGCAACTTCTTTTTCTTCCTCCTCCCATCTCATGTTTCTTTATCTTCCATGGAAGCCTCCCTTAAAGCTTCCATAACTCTCTCTCTCTAGCTTCAATTTTCATGCTTTTCTACACCTTTTCATAAAACCTTTTATGCTCTCTCACTCTCTTACTTTAAAACCCTTGAAAAGTCTTATTTCCTTACTTCCTCTCATAGCTAGGTGTTTTAGAGAGACAAAGAGGGAGCTTTTATAATAGCTTGAAAATTTTTGGAAAGAATTTCAATGACAAAGTTACCAAGGTGAGTAGTGAATTAGAGTTGATTTTTAAGTGTTGAGAGTGGCTAGTGATTAGACTTGTGAAGTGTTTTGTAGTTGAGGTTGTTCATTCATTTTAGAGTGATTAGGATAGTGAAAATAGATAGCCACTAAATGGCAATTGAAAGTTAGTTAGGAGATAACTTTTAGAATTTATAGTTATGTGAATTGAGTTAATTGTGATGCTAATGTGATGATAGGTTCCAACAAAGCCCCACTGCCCTATTTGGACCATTAGAAGAAGTTGGAGTTGAGTAAATAATTAATGAATATCGGTGAGTGAACTTGCATTTCAAAATGTTTTGGGAAGTGCCTACATGTTTAAATGAATCATTTGAAAGTTCATTTCTTTTTGCTTTAAAAATATACCTAGGGAAGAAGCCTTTGGTGAAATGTTTCTATCTTGTGAAAATGTACCATATAAATGGTTCATGGGTTATCACATTATATTGATATGTATATTATGTTGGTCCCGTTAATATGTCCTAGAGGGGGGGTGAATAGCACAATTTGGCTCTTGACAAGATAAGAAACTAATTTCAAAAACAAGGTAAGTAAAAACAGAGTAGACAATGGATAGCAATTTATAGTGGTTCGGTCCAAGACCTACATCCACTACCTTGATTATCCAACAAAGGATTTTCCCAACAATTCACTAAGAATCTAGTGAAATTCATAAGCTTCCACCAAGTTTTTACAGTGGCTTTTCGCAGGCTCAGCTACAACCTTTACACTAGTTTTTCCCGAGCTAAACTAAAACCCAAAGTGGTTTTCCAAGGCTCAACCACAACCTATAACATTCAAGCTTTCCCAAGCTTGAACCACCCCTTAGAGTGACTCCTTCACTTTAAGTATACAAGAAGAAGTGGTAAAAGAAAGTACCTATGATCACTAGATGATCTGATTGGTACAGGATTGAGTGCTAATCACAAATGCAAAGAGTAAATGTTAAGGTGCAGACAAGTGCAGTGAAGCTTTTCTAGTTTTTCAACTTTTTATAGCTCAAACCTCATTCAAAGATTCAAAAAAACTTCTTTCCCATTGGTGGAAGACTCTTTTATACTTGGAAATGCAACTCTGATGGTAGTTGGGCAGTTTATGTCTGTTAGAAACAGTTGAAGATGAGTTCTAGCTGTTAATCTGTCTTGTAGTGCTCTGGTTCAAGTTGCAGATAGAAAGCTCTTAGTCGACTAACTTGGTTGACTAAGTTGATTCTGTTTCTGGTTTGCATATTCTGGTAGAGGGCACTTAGTTGACTGACTTGGTTGACTAAGTTGGTTCTATTTCTCAAACTCTTCAGCCCGCCATTTCTCCAATTTGAAATTTAGTCTACCAATGTTCTTTCTTGTTTAACCAACAAGCTTCCTCTTCGTTATTCAGCCACATCTTGTTGATTTTATCCCTCTTTTTCTTTCAAAAATACTCTTTAAAGATTTAAGAAATTAATTTCATGTATTAATTTTCTGCACATTTAAGTAAAGGAATTAGACACAAATATATGGGAATGTTTTATTATCATCAAAAACTAATGGAGCCAATATATTATGCATTTGATGTTCCTTTTTGTGTGATAATGATGACCCAGTTATGTGCGTGTGAGAGTGCACATGAGCTGATGATGACCCAGCTATGTGTGAGTAGGGAGTGCACATGAGCATAGTGTGGTGGGATGGTATACATGATAATGTGTGTATATATATATATATATATATATATATATATGTCATAGAAAGTTTATGAAAATATTTGTGATTNGTGTGTATATATATATATATATATATATATATATATGTCATAGAAAGTTTATGAAAATATTTGTGATTGTGTTGTATGTTGGCATTGTTAATTGCTCCCAAATTGCTTTTCATTTCAGCAAGAAAATGGCTTTCGATGTAACAAGACCCTTTTTAACAAAATTGTTCTATTTCTCACTACAACGAGATTCATTCTTGCTGCAGCGAGAAACTCTTGGCTTGGAGGGGGGTTACACTAGCCTGATTCTCGCTACAACGAGAAATTTTCTGGAGATTCTCGCTGTAGTGAGAAACTCTCAGGTTCTAGTGCAGTGTTTTCAATTTGACAAAGATTTTGACCACCTTCTAGTCAGATCAGGGTAAAGTGGTAAACATCAAAGTTGCAGCCCAACCTCTTAGTTTTCTAGTGGTCAAAAAATCATGTCAATTAGACTTCGATAGTGGGAGATATACTTGAAAAATCAAAACATATGCAAATTGAGATTATTTCTCGCTGCTGTCATGCTTGCTACCTTGCTTGATTTTGACATATTTTTCACCCATTTAACTTCATGGATTGATCATGGGTTTTTGCAACACTATGAGGTTATTAATCAAAGTTTGAAATGAAGGGTTTATAGTAAGAAATTAAATAAATTGCATTGTTTTTGAAACAAATGCATCATGATTTCCAAGTTCTCCTTATTGATTGCTTGTTCCCTTCTTATGTTCACTCATTGAGTTTATACTTACTTTTTTTTTTCCAAATTCATGTTTTTAGATCAGAAGGTAGTTGAAATGTAGATTAAGGTGTCCACGTACGTCCATCTTTTGATAGGTATCAATGGCATTCTGTAGCTGCCCTTTCACTGTGGTCACTCCGCTGGAAGTCTAGAGTCTTTTTCATTGAACATACATACCCTAATGTAAATTGTTAAGACATATATATATCTTAAGCAATAGATGTTTATGTTGATTAATGTTGCTACTATAAGATGGCATGGATGACATTATTTTGAATCACATAAATGTGAATATATGGTTTCGATAGAAAAGTATTGAAATACTCGTTGATAAGAATTACGAAATACGGTTGTAAGAATGAATGATGAAATCTATGAATGGAGTCACACAGATAGGCTTGCTTGGGCTTAGTAGGCTATGTCCATTGAGTCCAGGCGCGGGTCATGGCCTGAGATTTGGGGTCATGACATTCATCTTCAATAAAAATATTATTATTTAATTATTACTTTCTCACGTGCAAAATATTTTATTTCAAAATATTCTTTTTACTGATCACTACTCTTTGGCACTTAGATTTATGTCAATTGACCCTTTGTCTTATGGATAAGGTTTTATTGGCTCCTATACGAGGTTATGGGGTGTTACAATCTCTCCCACTTAAATAGAATATTCATCCTCGAATTCACGTCAGCGTCGGGCTATTAATCTCACTCTACGATCATGTTTCATTTCCTTCTTTATAGGAAATTTTAATTTATTCGCCTTGTTTACTTTCAGTTGAACTAGAACACTTTACTTATTTCTATTATCATCTTTGGATCAAAATAATGGTACCTTTCACAACTGTTCTCTCCTATCATAAGATGCCAAGTAAGCCTTTAACTCCATTATTAACTTTAAACATAGCTTTATCTCAATCATACTGATTTCTATCACAAATCATGCTTACTTGTGTATACCTAATTACCATCTCAATACTTCGTTTCTTGTCAAGTTTCTCGACATTCATTCATTTTATCCTTATACACTATTACATAACTTATAGTATTATAAACATGCTATATTCATTCCTATACATACTTTCAACATTAAGTGAGGTTAAGCCTTCAATTATTCCCATATACTTCATGTTTACCTTACTTCTAGGCAATTCAAATCTTTTTAATCAATTTCTCCAAACACTCACATTATATTACTATCACCATTTATCCTCCATCCATTGCACTATTGCCTTGTGGAGAGTATATATCACTATGACATTTCACTTTATTACTTCTTACATCTCAATCATATTAATCCATCTTGTATGGCTTAAACACACTATAGATTCCATTTCTTGATATTCTTTCTTTGACTATTACTTCAAAATTTCCCTATATCAACATAACTCAATTTCTGATGGTATCTCTTATCATTGTATCACCTATACAACTCATCAAACATATTGAGTTCAAGTCTCAAATTACTAAGAATAATTCTTCACTTTAGTTGGTCACATAATCATCTCCACATATATGTATGCACACGCATTTAACTGTCAACTTTCATCATTACTTGTAGAAATTCTTGTGTCAAGTGCCTTCGGACTAAATTTCCTTTTTATTCATTTCAATCCATAACCAAGACTCAATACCATATTCTTCTAACACATGATTCTCTTTTTGTTTTTCTTAATTTTGGCATTTCTAATTTACTTTTCCATTTTATTACCATGAGTCAAGTTTAATCCACAAACATTAGAGTATAATCAATTTCAGATCACCCTTTGGATATTTAAGTTACCATTCAATTTACATCCTACCATAAGTTATCTCTTACATATTCCATATGGATTCTCATTATGCCTATGCATAACTTCACATAATTTACATGCTTATACTCTTTTCTTATCATTTCCAATCATATGCATAAGTTTCATTATACCATATACCCTTGCATCACAATGTCATTAACCACATCTCAATTACCAAATATCATTTTCATGAAATTGCAATTCAGTATCCGTGTATGCTTACAATCTTATTGATCCTTCAAGATTCACCTTTACATTGATCATTGTATCTTATACAATACCACAATTCATAAAAGTCGCCTTTATTTCTTAATTATCTTTCATACTTCCAACATATATTATATTCTTATTGCATTTTGATATTGATTAGTCACTCAGGATTTAGGCTTATTTGAATCATGCATGCCTCATTCATTTTCGAATTCCAATTTCCATAATACATTGGGAGGTTTTCATTAACCGACTTCATTATCATGGTTTTCTTCAATTATCTTTTATACTATTCCTTTATCCCAACATAACATAATTCCTTTAACCATCATATGATTAGTACTTGTAATTACAAAACTTGAAATAAGATTCTACTAAATACTTCTCAATGTCATTGCACCTATCCACTTTCAACTTACAGCTTCCTTGTTATAGCTACACAATTTACTGCTTGTTTTCACAAAATTCATAATAGGATTCCTCTTGAGTATTTCCTTGTGAATACCCACCTTAAGCTTATATGTCTCAAAACATATGACCACATAACCCGTGGTTTAGCCACTAGGCTCCTAAGCAAGTTCCAAATACCACATTGCATCATCATGCAAATAAGATATTCCAAAGTAATATTGACTATCATTCTTGCCACATGTAGTTTGGTACATCCTTTTTAAAACTCTAATGCATTTTTGAACACTTAATTACTTATTTGTTCATTAGTTCTTCAAGCACATTCACTCTTAAAAGCATGCACTTATTCTTTTCTTAGCCTTTGACTAGGCTTTATCTCTTGTCTCCTTTATTTCTTAAAATTCATCTTTGGTCAACTTAATGTCTCCTTTATCTCAATAACTTTCCAACTTCTTTTTTACTTACATGCAAATGTATAAGGCAATAAAGAAACTTTTCAATTCATATAACATTCTCCAAAATGCTTAAACCTCCAAATAATAATGCTCATGCATCCTAGACACAGGGTGTTCCTAGTGCTACAGCGTTGCAGCTGCTGGAAATGGGGTGGTTTCAATGCTGCAGCACTGAAGGGTTAGCACTGCGGCACTGTGGCTGCTGGAAATTTCTTCATCAAAGCAATTCTTCTATCTTTAAGGTTACTACATTAATCATTCTCAACCATTTGGCTTTCCTTTAGGCCTATACCACGACTTCTATAATCATGTGTATTTTCCCTTTTGTTTATCATATGCATTATGCCAAATCAATAGTTTCAACTCATATTATCCCTTAATACTTTCTCATCAATCAAATAAGTCCCACCTTAGGACATCCCTTCCATGTTGTACAATGAACTTACAATGCCCATAACACTACTTACATACTTATTCACCATTTATAGTATCCCACAATTCCTTAATATTCACAACTAATTGTCTTTCTTGCTTTGCAACTCAATTAGTTTACTAACTTTCAACTTAAAATTGCTATGAAAATAGTCCATCTTGGTCAACACCTTATGCTCACATTATTATTAATTCAAAAATTCATCTTTTCCAAGTTCCATCATTTACCTCCAATGCTCGACATTTATGTCAATTATCATTCTATGATGTCATGGCACCATGTGCCTCCATTGTAACCATCTCTCATTCTCCATAAGAAATAATTAAGAGATTCATATACTTTTTACTAATTGTAATCCCTATCAACAATGCATGATAATTCCAAACACTAAACAAATCATTAGATTAACTACTACTTAACTTGTTCGAACCACATAAAAATCAACCACATCTTAAATTCTCCAAACACACAAATTACAACTATAATTCAATCCAACTACATCAACGTAGTTTCATAATCATACTAATTCCAAATAACCCTTTTGACTTCACCAAGAACTATCGCTGTCTGAGCTCTTACTCGTCGATGGATCGTATCCCATATCATCCTCGGCCTCTTGAGGATCCTCCTCATCCATATCATTCTTACCTTGTTGTTTATTCACATAATCTTCCTTACTAACGGGTGCAGCTTTTCTACCACAACTAGGAGGAAAATTTCAAACAGCAGTTACTTTCCTTGGACAATAATTTTTGACAGTTACTTTTTCCACTTTTTCTTTGTCCTTTTCCTTAAGATTGATTGGAGTACATGCCATCCTTTCAAGGCTTTGCCAGCTCTTAAATATTATTTCACTTCCCAAGGGAATCCAATAGGAATTTGGGTCAATTTGCTTTCTGAGCTTTCACACTCTTGCACATAATGGCTCCGAGCAGTAGATTCCATTGATCCCTTTTCAGTACTATGGGAATCCTTCCATTTATTCTCATTGTTGCTCATCTTGTGTAGCAGGGCCACCTTAAAAACCTGCACACAATCATGTGTTAAGTCTTAACCTCTTACGTACTAAGACGAAGGTAGGCTTCTAGATGAATAAGAGTTTATGTAGCCTCTTTCTTTTGATTCGTGTTGCGCACCCACAATCCAGGGACAAGACTCTACACTAACTTTAGCAATTTCGCCGATAGACATATGAAATCCTAGGATTTAACTAAACCTAGGGCTTTGATACCAAGTTTGTAATGCCCGCTCCTCGATCGCTACCAGCGTCCAAGTCTTGCTGGAGAACCCGTCAAGTTCGGAACAAGCCTTAAATGAAATTTTAGTTATTACTACATATTCCTGCCACCTATCTATGAAATTACTTTGAACCATATGACTTTTTGGAATAAAAATTTAAAATAATTGTAATAAGCCATCTTGACCTTTATTTGCCATAATCGTAAAAATACATTATAGTTTATAATTTACAAACTGCACATTTACATTGACACTATTTACCAATGCATCATACTATGGATGACTTGACCTCTAATAGCGGAATGACTCGGAATAAGGTGTTATGAGATGCTTTTACCTATCCACGGTAGACAAAATGTGACGATGAACTTACGCTAGGCCGATCACTATCTGCAAAAATGAGATAAGGGGGTGAGTCTCACAAACTCAGTGATCATCGACTCCATGAGCAGGGCGTACATGGGAAACAAACATAAAGTAGATAATTTGAATAATAAAACCAAATATAAAAGGATAATCTTATAAAACCAAATCACAAGTAGGGTATTTGTGCCTTGTAGAAATGATGCTATAAATCATAATGTAATACTTTCCTTAGTAATCAATCCCAAAAATAAAACATAGTAAAATAATTTTCAATGCTCAAAATCATCCTTTTCCTTTAAAAGCATAATAGTCGTATAAATCACGCACGTTCCCAAAATGTGTGGCATGTAAAAAGAACCTTGTACATTCATGTATATCAACTCAAAATCAACTTATAAAGCGCTGAAAGCTTGCAAGCAAGTAGGGGAGCTACAAAAAACATTAACTCTCCACCATGCAAAAAAGTACGAGTCTAAAACTCTCAAGGCTCTCGAGTAGGTAAACATAGTAATCACCCATGGACCCACTTCCACGTAATAATAATCCAGGAGCCCCGATCCATTGGATTCCCACAACCATTGCAATCTCTGTCATGACTCGGTACTCTCCTCGAGTCCATGACAATCGTCGCGATGTCCTGATAGACATTCATTACCCGAAATGCCAACCGAAACCCCACAAGGCTTTAATATCAGTTTTCTCACCTCCCGTACGAGCAACAGTTGCTAATATCATATTTTAAACTATTATAAGCTATTTCCAAACCAAAACAATAAAAAAATAATTTTCGTCTCACAGGGGTATTTTGATCATTTTTCCTCGAAATTTTTGAAACCATCTAAAAATGTAGTATATGAGTGAAAGATACATTTTCATAACCAAAAATAAGTTTAGATGTCTAAAACATTCATTTAAAGTGAAATGATAGCTATTAGAATAAAATAAAAATATTAAACAGAATATTCTATTCTCTTATGAAACAATATTTATAAAGATATTCGTAAATAATTTTTACAGCGTAAAAGCAAAATAAATTCGTACATACAGTAACACAGTGAGCCAGAGCGTGTAATTTAATTTACAATGACATGTGTGCCCCCCTCGAATGACCAAAAGTAACGAAGGCTGCGAACCTACGATTTTTTAGGATGCAAATCCAACTGTAGCCCTTGACAAAATCAGCTATCTACAGACTATCCTGAGCCTGGAATGAGTGGAAAGGAGGGTGGTAAGTTTATATAAACTCAGTGAGTAAACAAACATCATCTAAAATATCTAAAGCCAAGTAAATGGAGACAACTTAAAATAGTTCATCGTACTATGATTCATAATGTTTCAAACTCATTTCAACTAAACAAAATAAATTCATTTCACTCAAATAATCAACATGGCTTATGAATTTCTTAAAAATTTGGCTCGTGCCAAAACTTATTCTCGAGGATACCTTGGTCGAGGCATCTAACCGAGTCCGCCAAGGTTGTTAAAGAAAAGTTCATATACACATAAAACACATTTTTTCGTTTAAAAGCATAGCCGTTCCTTGGAGTTGGCTGAGTTCACTCTCACGTGGTGGTTTAGCGTGTAGTGAACTCTAAAGCTTTGCCTTAAGAGATACCCTCGCGCCTCTCGTACCAAGGTAAAATATAACTGGGTTTACCGTGCCCTTCTAATAGGCTGGTCCACAGAAACCCGCCCACTGCAGTAAGCTAATTGATATCCCACCAAATCAATAAAAGTTTCGACAGCATGACATGGCAATTATATTACTACCCAGCTTGTCAAGGAAAAACACACAGTTCATACAATTTCAACACAATTTCCAATTCAGCCATTCATGCCAATATCACCATAAACCATTCAATTCAAACCATAAATTTACAGCACAAACAAACAGTCTCCAATTACTCAATTTCTAAAATCATCATTTAATTTCAAAATGATATATAAAACTCATTTCATTTAATCACATTTTACTTATAAAACATAAGGATTTACCATTTAAACTCATTTTTCTATAAAATCACAAAAACGAATAAAACCTAATTTAGATAATTAAGACGATAATAAGGATACTCACAATATCGAGAATCGAGGTACTTTTAATCCTGGTCTTCGGGTACAATCTTCTTACCCTCATCGAAAGTTTCACCACCTAGACATAATGCACAACAAGCAATTTACTATATTTATGCTAAACCGTTATAAAACTAATTTAGGCTCTATATGAATGCGTGAAATGGGATGTGAAATGTTTAGATTATTATCTAAATATGGTGTTCTACATAGGTTCAATTATGTATGGGGCTGAAATGGCATTGACCTAATTCACACTATACGCCGGTTAATTGGCCAAAATATCCAATTCAACTCCAAATAAATTCATTTCACTTCCAATACTCCAATTAATCAAATATA